>NC_050182.1:37877155-38232242 GCF_008315115.2 Sander lucioperca
AAGGAGTGGCAGACCGGGGTGGTGGTTCCCCTTTTCAAAAAGGGGGACCAGAGGGTGTGTGCCAATTACAGGGGTATCACACTTCTCAGCCTCCCCGGTAAAGTCTACTCCAAGGTGCTGGAAAGGAGGGTTCGGTCGATAGTCGAACCTCAGGTTGAAGAGGAACAATGCGGATTCCGTCCTGGTCGTGGAACAATGGACCAGATCTTTACTCTCGCAAGGATCCTGGAGGGAGCCTGGGAGTATGCCCAACCGGTCTACATGTGCTTTGTGGATCTGGAGAAGGCGTATGACCGGGTCCCCCGGGAGACACTGTGGGAGGTGCTGCGGGAGTACGGGGTGAGGGGGTCCCTTCTCAGGGCCATCCAATCTCTGTACGACCAAAGCGAGAGCTGTGTCCGGGTTCTCGGCAGTAAGTCGGACTCGTTTCAGGTGAGAGTTGGCCTCCGCCAGGGCTGCGCTTTGTCACCAATCCTGTTTGTAGTATTTATGGACAGGATATCGAGGCGTAGTCGGGGTGGAGAGGGGTTGCAGTTTGGTGAGCTGGGGATCTCATCGCTGCTTTTTGCAGATGATGTGGTCCTGATGGCATCGTCGGCCTGTGACCTTCAGCACTCACTGGATCGGTTCGCAGCCGAGTGTGAAGCGGCTGGGATGAGGATCAGCACCTCTAAATCTGAGGCCATGGTTCTCAGCAGGAAACCGATGGAGTGCCTTCTCCAGGTAGGGAATGAGTCTTTACCCCAAGTGAAGGAGTTTAAGTACCTTGGAGTCTTGTTCGCGAGTGAGGGAACAATGGAGCGGGAGATTGGTCGGAGAATCGGCGCAGCGGGTGCGGTATTACACTCAATTTATCGCACCGTTGTGACGAAAAGAAAGCTGAGCCAGAAGGCAAAGCTCTCAATCTACCGGTCAGTTTTCGTTCCTACCCTCACCTATGGTCATGAAGGCTGGGTCATGACCGAAAGAACGAGATCCAGGGTACAAGCGGCCGAAATGGGTTTCCTCAGGAGGGTGGCTGGCGTCTCCCTTAGAGATAGGGTGAGAAGCTCAGTCATCCGTGAGGAGCTCGGAGTAGAGCCGCTGCTCCTTCGCGTCGAAAGGAGCCAGTTGAGGTGGTTCGGGCATCTGGTAAGGATGCCCCCTGGGCGCCTCCCTAGGGAGGTTTTCCAGGCACGTCCAGCTGGGAGGAGGCCTCGGGGAAGACCCAGGACTAGGTGGAGGGATTATATCTCCAACCTGGCCTGGGAACGCCTCGGGATCCCCCAGTCGGAGCTGGTTAATGTGGCTCGGGAAAGGGAAGTTTGGGGTCCCCTGCTGGAGCTGCTACCCCCGCGACCCGTTACCGGATAAGCGGAAGAAGATGGATGGATGGATGGAGATGGATATATATATATATATATATATACACACACACACACACACATATACATATATATATATATATATATATATATATATATATATATATATATATATATATATATATACACACACACATATATATATACACACATACATATATATATATATACATACATACATATATTAGAACGAGTTTTGTATGGCCATTAAATCTGAGCTGTGCACTATTCTAAAGAATCAGCAGCCGTTCATCTGAGCAGAGGCTAAGGCTAAACCATGAGCTCACTGTTTAACATCCCTCCACTTTATTTAAATAATATTCCAAACAATTCATGCTTAACCAGAACTGCACTTAACATTAAAGGATACAGAGTAATTGTCCAATTAAAAGGAAAAAATGTCAGCAAGACAGAGGGAGAATAGAGGGAAGAAGGTTGGAGAGGCAGAGGAAAGCGAAAACAGATGAAAGGGATTTAAACCAATTAAAATCGTCTAAAAGCATCAGACTGGTTGCTGCACGTAGCAGAACAGAATGGCTGCTTTTATCCTCTCCACAGTTGGCTTGAGAGTAGCTTTTTATTTGGATCCAGCCACAATGTCTGAGGGCAGGTTCAACACTTAAAGCATTGGTGGAGCATCGCAACAACAAATACTGTTACTCTTGACTGACGTGCGAGTAGAAAATATGCCGCCATAAACGGAGAGAAAAGCAAACTAAATGAAAATCATGACAGGCTTTCATGAGAGAGCTCAACAATTGACTCAGTTCAGCTAACACTTGAAGTCATAGAGGGAGGATTACATAATATAGAGCATGCTGTCAAACGCCTGTCTCTGGAGTAAACCTAGTATATTTTCATTTGTTGGAGAGCATTTTTAAATGAGATGATACTTCAGAAAAACAACCCCAAATATCTCTGCATTGTTCCTGGACTCGCTCGCTCCTTGCGACCGTGCATTTGCGCGGCACTCAGAAACTGCAAATCGTCACCAATGAAAAGGGAACTCCCTGCTGAGTTCAATGATACCTCACACTAGACTCTACGTCATACAGTTCATTAGCTGTGAAAGGGGGCGTGGCCAAAGCATAGGGGTCGGGGCAAACCTTTACCAATAAAAAATGAAGTCTCTGCTGAGTTCATTGATACCTCACATAAGACTACCTTAAATGGGTCACCAGTTATGAAAGAGGGGTGGCTTAAGCATAGGGGGGCGGGCCAAACCATCACCAATGAATAAGGAACTCTGCTGGGTTCAATGATACCTCACACAAGGGTCTACATCAAACGGGTCATAAGTTATAAAAAGGGGCGTGGCTACAGCATAGGGGGCGGGTCAAACCATCACCAATCAAAAAGAAACTCTCTGCTGAGTTCAATGATACCTCACACAAGACTCTACCTTAAATGGGTCACCAGTTATGAAAATGGCGTGGCCTGAGTAAGTGGGCGTGGTTAAAGTATAGGGGGCGGCTCAGTATCACATGTAGACCACACATTATAAGTTTCATGTAAATCGAATGATGTTTGTCATATAAGGCTGATTTCCTGTTGCCAGCAGGGGGCGCTATGACCAAAAGTCAATTTTGGCCTGTAGTTGTTTTCAGGCCTGGACCCTTGTCAAACCTAAAAAAACTTTTGTACACTAAAGTTACAACAACTTCGTTCATCGATAATTGCTCAAAATGGCCGCCACGCCACACCCACATCGTTTGACGAAAGGTTTTTCTTTTAATAACTTTTCATCTTTAAGGTGTTGAGATGCTACAGACCAAATTTGAAGTCCATAGGATGAAATCTCTAGGAGGAGTTTGTTAAAGTATAGCACCTTGACTTTTAGGTCTCCTTCCTGTTGCCACTAGGGGGCGCTATGACTTTGAGCTAATATCGGCCTGTAGGTGTCATCAGGGTTGGACTCTTATGAATCCTGAAAAGTTTTGAGCCAATTGGACAATGTACACTCGAGTTACACCCACTTCCTGTTTCGATGGCGAAACGCACAAAATGGCCGCCCCGCCACGGCCATGCCCTATGACGAAAAGTTTTTCTTTTAATAACTTTTCATCTTTAACGTCTTAAGATGGCACAGACCAAATTTGAAGTTGATCGAATGAAATCTCTAGGAGGAGTTTGTTGGAGATGGAGACTTGTTGTTTGTTTGTTAGTACGACATGTGGAAATGGCCAAAATCACACTAATTTCGAACTTTCAATTAAAAATGGCGGACTTCCTGTTGAGTTTAGGGTATGGCTCCAATGACATTTCTTGTACGTCTTGACATGCTACATATGTGTGCCAAGTTTCGTTCAAGTCGTTAAACGTAATGCAGGGGCTCAATTTTTTTTACTTTATAGGGGGCGCAAGCGAGCCATTTTTGTGCGCCTATTCCCGAGTATGTTAAGCCCCTCAAAAAGGCAATTAATTTGCCGGGAAAATAATAATTCCTTCAGTTTCAATAGGGCCTTCGCCGCTGTCGGCGCTCGGGCCCTAATAAATTTTATTTATGGGCACCTTTCTGGACACTCAAGGGTCACCTTACAAGACAATAAAATAGTAATAATAATAGTAAAAACAAACAGAACATTACTAAATACAGATGAGTGGTTATGCTTTTGGATAGGCCAGTGTGAAAAGATGTTTTCAAGCGGGTTTTGAAAAGGGAAAGCGAGTTAATGTTGCCAATGTCTGGTGGAAGGGAATTCCAGAGGCGAGGGGCAGAGATGCTGAAGGCTCTAAACCCCATGGTGGTCAAACGGGCAGGAGGTGTAGTAGTGAGGTGAATAGATGAAGAAGACCTTGGAGTACGAGTGGGTGTGTTGATGTGAAGGAGGTCAGTGAGATACAGAGGAGCGAGGTTGTGAATGGACTTGAAGGTGAGAAGAAGAATCTTAAAATCAATGCGGTGTTTTGATCCAATGAAGCTGCTGAAGAACAGGAGTGATGTGACTAAAAGGAGATGTTCCGGTGATGATACGAGCAGCAGAGTTCTGAACCACTTGAAGTTTATGTATATGTTTGAGAGGAAGACCAAAGAGAAGAGAGTTACAGAGTACAGAGTTTCTGCATGTTTCACCAAGTCAAATTTAAGACTTTTTAAGACCTTTTTAAGACCATTATTAATGAAATTTAAGACCTTTATCACAGCCAAGTATCACTAAAGAGTAAAATCAGTTCTATGTCCGTGGTACAATCCGAAAGAGACTCCCGCCAATAACACAAAAGCTGATTGACTGCAATATAAGTAGCATGTTGGTCTCATTTGTAGTCGTAATACAGTGAAATTTTATTTGGACTACAAAAGAAAGAACTACAACATCGCGGAATTAAAAAAAAGAGCATTAGAGGTAGCGTTGCATGGATGTAGAAAAAGCCCTGTTTAAAATTATTTAAAACCTAGAACACAGAACACTTCAGCAAATTTTAGACTTTTTAAGGCCTAAAATTTTGATTTTGAAATTTTTGACTTTTTAAGACCCCGCCAAAACCCTGTAATTAAGGTGTGAACAAGAATGGCTGTACCAGTGGGTGTGAGAGACGGACGAAGACGATCGATGTTTCGTAAATGAAAATGTGCAGACCGAGTGACATTTTTAAGGTGAGCTTGAAAGTGTGCTGTCAAAGATGACACCCAAACTCTTGACCTGAGGGGAGGAGGAAACTGAGGAGTTATCGATGGTAAGAGAAAAACATTCGACATAGGGCTGTAATGGTATGTGTATTTGTCCTGAAGCGCCACGGTACGGGGGTCAAGGTTCAGGGTTCTCGGTTCGGTGCGCACAGCCGTAGCAGAATACACGGTATTTAGATTGATGCACGGAATGCGGAACCAAAGTTCACAAGTGCATGTTCAGCCCGGAATTTTTGAGAAATTCTTATGCTGAGCTCAGCGTGCATCACCTGATGCATCAAACACCGAGACGAGGAAAAAAACTAACTTCAGCCTAACTCCTTATTCCCGCTGTTTTCTAGCAGCCTTTAGAGCAGAAAAGCAAAACGCGATAAAATAATTACTAAAGCAATTTGCATTTACATTGGAAAATAGCCAAGGTGGAACTAAGTGAAACACTCCTCCTAATGCACAAGTTTTATTTTTTTATTATTCTATGTATTTAGTTTTTTTTCAATTTCATAGCATAGGAGATGCTTTTCAGTTTTTATAGCCTTTTGTTTAGCCTAATGTTTGGTCAGTGTGCATTCACTGTTAATACAGGAGTGTTTGAAATGTTTCTTATTTGTATAATAAAAATAGTTTACGGAGTCACTTGAGACCGCTGAGGGAGATGGTTGCCTAGAACTTTCCTCCCGATTAAAATTCTCCTATTTTCATGTATATTCGATAATTAAAGCCTATATTTTAAGTTACTACGAATTGTAAAGTGTAGTATCACACAGTATCGCACACACAGCACAAGTGTGTGCGAGTGCGAGTGTCTATTCCGCGTCTTTTCCCTCCCCTCATGGCAAATACGTCGAAGAGTAGATCAGCTAAGCAAGGAATAAACTATGCTAGCATGGCTAGTGGCACTACATCCAAGACAGGATCCAATTCAGCCAGTGTTCCCAGTCTTGCAACAGATGCTATAGCCGGACTTCCGGCTGCTTTGGAGAAAACAATGCATGAGATTCTCAGGTTAGTGGTATACTTAAAGAGCTACAAGAGGATGTTTCCCAAGTTAAGAGAGTACAAGCTAAAACTAGCATGGACATTAAAGTTCCCATATTATGAAAAAAATCACTTTTTCTGGGATTTGGGGTGTTATTTTGTGTCTCTGTTGCTTCCACACGCATACAAACTTGGAAAAAAAAACATCCATGCTGTTTTGAGTGAGAGGGTGAGGGTTTCTGAATGTCTTCTGCCTTCTGTCTCCGGGTGAGCTGTTCAAAATCTGCACGGCTTTCTACGTCAGTAGCCAAGACGAGGTGGCTAACCGCAGCATGCTAGCGCTAGCATGTTAGCGCTAGCATGCTAGCTCGTTCTCAATGGAGCTACAACACACACTAGTTCACCATAATAAACCACGCAAAGTTGGAAGTGCGCCCTCATTTAGAAGAAGTCTCCCGGCTAATCCTGCCTTGTATTGACTGAAGTTGTAGAAACAAACGGCTATCTGATGTGATCCTTACCTAGCTACTGCGCATGTGCAACTCCCAACAAAGATGGGATAGAAGTGCGATGTCTCACTCTGTAGCTAAAACAGAGAGCTCAACACACAGGGTGAAAAGAGGAGCTGCAGCAAAAAAAACAACAATATGGTGTTTTTTGAAAATTAAACCATGTAAACCTATTCTGGTACAACCTCAAAATACACTGCTCAAAAAAATAAAGGGAACACTAAAATAACACATCCTAGATCTGAATGAATGAAATAATCTTATTAAATACTTTTTTCTTTACATAGTTGAATGTGCTGACAACAAAATCACACAAAAATTATCAATGGAAATCAAATTTATCAACCCATGGAGGTCTGGATTTGGAGTCACACTCAAAATTAAAGTGGAAAACCACACTACAGGCTGATCCAACTTTGATGTAATGTCCTTAAAACAAGTCAAAATGAGGCTCAGTAGTGTGTGTGGCCTCCACGTGCCTGTATGACCTCCCTACAATGCCTGGGCATGCTCCTGATGGGGTGGCGGATGATCTCCTGAGGGATCTCCTCCCAGACCTGGACTAAAGCATCCGCCAACTCCTGGACAGTCTGTGTTGCAATGTGGCGTCGGTGGATGGAGCAAGACATGATGTCCCAGATGTGCTCAATTGGATTCAGGTCTGGGGAACGGGCGGGCCAGTCCATAGCATCAATGCCTTCCTCTTGCAGGAACTGCTGACACATTCCAGCCACATGAGGTCTAGCATTGTCTTGCATTAGGAGGAACCCAGAGCCAACCGCACCAGCATATGGTCTCACAAGGGGTCTGAGGATCTCATCTCGGTACCTAATGTCAGTCAGGATACCTCTGGCGAGCACATGGAGGGCTGTGCGGCCCCCCAAAGAAATGCCACCCCACACCATTACTGACCCACCGCCAAACGGTCATGCTGGAGGATGTTGCAGGCAGCAGAACGTTCTCCACGGCGTCTCCAGACTCTGTCACGTCTGTCACATGTGCTCAGTGTGAACCTGCTTGAAGAGTGTGAAGAGCACAGGGTGCCAGTGGTGAATTTGCCAATCTTGGTGTTCTCTGGCAAATGCCAAACGTCCTGCACGGTGTTGGGCTGTAAGTGTGTTGTATGTGGATGTCGGGCCCTCATACCACCCTCATGGAGACTGTTTCTGACCGTTTGAGCAGACACATGCACATTTGTGGCCTGCTGGAGGTCATTTTGCAGGGCTCTGGCAGTGCTCCTCCTGCTCCTCCTTGCACAAAGGCGGAGGTAGCGGTCCTGCTGCTGGGTTGTTGCCCTCCTTCGGCCTCCTCCACGTCTCCTGATGTACTGGCCTGTCTCCTGGTAGCGTCTCCATGCTATGACACTACGCTGACAGACACAGCAAACCTTCTTGCCACAGCTCGCATTGATGTGCCATCCTGGATGAGCTGCACTACCTGAGCCACTTGTGTGGGTTGTAGACTCCGTCTCATGCTACCACTAGAGTGAAAGCACCGCCAGCATTCAAAAGTGACCAAAACATCAGCCAGGAACTGAGAAGTGGTCTGTGGTCACCACCTGCAGAACCACTCCTTTATTGGAGGTGTCTTGCTAACTGCCTATAATTTCCACCTGTTGTCTATTTCATTTGCACAACAGCATGTGAAATTGATTGTCAATCAGTGTTGCTTCCTAAGTGGACAGTTTGATTTCACAGAAGTGTGATTGACTTGGAGTTACATTGTGTTGTTTAAGTGTTCCCTTTATTTTTTTGAGCAGTGTACAATTATGAACCTGAAAATGAGAATAATATGGGCACTTTACAGCCATATATGGAAGACTGGATGAGGCAGACGGTCAAATTATGGACTTGGAAACTGAAAATACCAGGCTGGCCCCTGAATTACAGAAAAGAGCAAAGCATTGTGAGGAGTTGGAGAATGCAAAATGCAGAAAATAAGGACAGACAACTGTATTTGCAGCTGGTTGGATTAAAGGAAAATGAGGGTGAACATTTGAGGGAGCTAACTCGTCAGCTCATTGATGACGTTCTGGGAGTGAGGCTAGCTGACAATGAGCTACAGCGCGTGTATCGACCAGGGCCATTTCGGACGGATGAGGAGTCCCCTCCGCGACCGGTCCTTATAAGATTTCATTCTCTACAGGACAGGGATCGAGTGATGGCTGCCGCTAAGGGGTATGTGACCAGCTTAGACAGGTTTTGGGCTTGTGTTGAGTGTTGTCTGATGTATTGTGTTTACTTTTGTTATGTGCTCTACCCTTGATATATGTTTTTGCTGTTTTTATGATGTACTGGGAGTATGAATGTTATGGATGTATGTAAGTTTATATAATATTCTCATGAAATAAGAGAGACCCCAGGAAGAGTAGCTTCTGTTTAAGACAAACAGATGCAAATGGGGACCTTAATAAACAAACAAAGATTTCTAATCTCGATCTACCAAAGGCACAAAACAATAACATGATCATTTCAGCCGCTAGTTAGTATCATAATCACTAAAGTCTGAAGTCTAAACACAGTAAACGGCATGCTGTTATTTTTAACTGTGTTTTATCAGTGTTACAAAAGCATTTGAGGCTGAGGAGTTAATTACCAATTTCTTTGGCTGCAAGGAGGAGGCTCTTCAGTTCCTGATTGGCAGCTTGCCGTTTAGCTTTGTCCTGATCCTCAGAGCAGAAATGGACAATCTTTTGCCACGTCAGACCCTCTCTGGCAAACAGCTCCCGTCTCTTTAGTCGTTTGGTCTAACATGAGCCACAGGGAGAAATACAATTACATTTCAAAAGTAGCACTTAAACTGCTTTTATAATCACATCTATTTCTAAATGTACACATAGCCTTGGATAAGACCAATGTACCCCGACATGTATTGTGCAAATAGCTTGTCAAAGCAGGACATGGTGCAGTTCAGTCAGTCACTGAACGAGTGTAGTTCATCTTAGATATTTGCTGTAAAATTAATTAAGACAACCAATGCATTCTTTCTGTGGCATGTATTGAACCCAAATTGATTCTTATGAGTCATTTTGATAAAACTGAAGAACCATACCAGAGGTTTTTGTTTATCCCAATCAATTAATTCAATCATTTATTTATTTATTGATTTATTTATTTATAAGGACAAGGCACATCACCAGTTCATTTTCAACATGTTCATACCATAATTCAAACTGAAGCTCCAGACTTAAAAAAATGCTGGATACTTTTCCATATTGCAACTAAATAGCATCTTTTTGTTAGGTCTCGCATTGCCGGACCTTCCTCCAGAGCACGGAAAGAAAGAAAAGAAAGAGTTAGGGACATCCAGCCGAAAATGAGGGACATCAGGCGGATCTTCCGGCGACACCGGAATAATCCCCTAAATGAATCGTCGTCGATTTAGACTATACCGTTGTTAGATCCTCAATACCTGGTAAACGCTGAAGAATTTCAAACTCTACACCCTTGTGGCTTTCAGTTAGAGATTTGTCATAGAAAATAACCCTGGTGACATCATCAAGGTTATTTTCTCTGACATGACAAAGCTCCAGAGCAACAGAAGACATTATACAACCGTCTTTATAGCCTGAGTAGTACTCTCCAAGATCAGTACACTGACCTTAATGTGTAAAATTGTTGAAGTGGTCCTTATGTACCCCTATAGAATTTGGAGAATTTTTCCTCTCAGAACAGACATTTTGGGCAGGATTAATCACAACAAAACCCAGAGGCACCCTGATGGGTGTGAATCATTAGGGGCTCCAAGAAATAGAAGCTGGGTCTCATTTGATTTGTGTTAATGTATGAATTTAATTCAAACAACTTCAAAGGAGAGATGTTTAGTTAGTATTATCGCAGTTACTGTATGTTCCTGTATGCATTACAATAAACCACAAAGTCCTCCAGAAATCAGCCACAGAATTTCTTTGACACTGAATATTTTCTATCAAGTGTTATCCATTCATAGATAAATGGAGTCATGTTGCACAATCGCTAATCATTTTGACATTTTCTAGTAATAATTACCTCCCAAAAAGACAATTTATTTATTTACTTTTCAGCAAACACCCAACAATGAGCAAGTCAACAGATTCACCTCACTATCAGAACTAGGCCTGGGAATCATTTGAAAGTGCCTTTACGACAAGTGACTTTTGGTACTGATACCAAAATGATGCTATTTTTGATAATGTGCTTTTCATATTGTAGTTACAAGTTTCCCTTAGTAGTTCTGTAGAAAAGTGTGTTAATGAGATATATTTTTTTTTCTTTCTTTTTTTTTTTTTTTTAACTTCTATCATTAGAGCAGTGAGGTATTAAATCAGTTCATGCTCTGAGGTCAGGAGAAGGATTGACCCAGTGACTCCATTATAATCTGCATCTCCATGTCTTCTAAAACTAAGCATTTTAACACAAGCTGAGAGATAATCTCAGAGTGACTTCAGCCATCTTTTCCCTAGAGAAGCAGTTTTTCTGCTGAGATTATTTAACTGGAGGTGAGCCAGCTAGAGGTGTATGGCTGAATAAAGCTTTAAACAAACAAATCACTGACATGGAGTGAAAAGACGAGGATAAGAAGGAAAAAGAAGGATATTTTGATGGCAAAAGACAAAAAAGTAATGTTCCATATCCCAAGAAGGAAACATCCCTACAAACGCAGAGTTTATAACTAGTTGTATCTAGTTTAATTATACATTGTGCAGGTAGTCGTACGCGACTGTGCAGGTAAGGTCAGCGGTCGAAAAAAAAAACAGACATGATAAGCTTATAGAATACAACGTATTATTAAGATAAACCAGTGCTTTCCAAACTTTTTGTCTTGTGACTATTTGGCTGGGGATCCTTGCACGTTTCCGGTGTCTCAGAGTTGTAAACAGTTCCACCAAAGACATATTTCCCCAATAACTGTTAAAAATATCCAATATTAGCAAAAAAAATAAGATTAGAGAAAAGTAAAAAAAATATATATATATAATATATATATATGAAAACAGAGCTTCGATTTTTCTTCTAGCCTCTCCCCTTAATCACCTCACCACATTTCCCTGGCCGGGCCCCTAGGTTGGGAACTACTGGACTGTAAAACCTTTTTACCTTCAATACCTTAAGTACATTTTTTCTAATAATACTTTTACTTGGGATCTTGAAAACAGGAATTTTAATTATGAAGGCCATTACACACCGGGGTGGTGACGAATAAACGACACGAAAACGCGAAATAATCGCCTGTGAATATTTCGCATCAAAACTATTTATACCAGGGGCGCCTGGTTAGCTCACCTGGTAGAGCGGGCGCCCATATATAGAGGTTTACTCCTCGACGCAGCAGCCGCGGGTTCGACTCAGACCTGCGGCCCTTTGCTGCATGTCATCCCCCCCCCTCTCTCTCCCCTTTCAAGTCTAAGCTGTCCTATACAAATAAAGGCCTAAAATGCCTCAGTCAGCAGTTTGAGCTCCTCCGGACCAGTGGAGGTGTCCTGTCCTGTTTCCCCGGCTGCTGGAGCCCCGGAGGCTCCAGCCCCGTTTCTCCCTGTGCTTTCCAACCAAGGTCTGGAAGCCGAAGCAGGAAAAGCTACTCTAAGCTATTTATTGAGTTTCCTCTTAATTTAATTCCCTCTGGTAAACAGTACGCAGTGTAGGTTATTTGTCTAGGGCTTTTTAAGAAAGGAAATAGTGTCTCTGGTAAATGCTGTCTTTGTCAAGGTTGAAAGGAGTAATAAAGTTTCCCATACAGTCTATGGTTCGGACAGCAGCCTCCGCGTTGTTGTATTATGACCCCCATGAGTAAACAACACAAAGTGATAGGTTGATGTCTTTATTGGCGGTGCGAAAGCTCAGAAAAATCAACCTAGTTTCGGAAAAGAATTACGTTGCTTTATCGCCGCGCGACATTCACGTTCTGTGGGAAAGTACTCACGACAAAAACAACAGACCGAAAAAATGAATTGACTTGTGAATTAATCGCACGAAAAAAAAACGGAGTAGTTTTATATTGTCGGATTGGTACTTTTACTTAAGCAAGGGATCTGATCCGAAAACTTCCTTTAACCACTGGGTAGGTAAGGTAAGGAAGGGTAGGACTGCTGACTCTGTAACTGTATGTTTATGACTGGTTTAATGCAGAGCGCAAATGTTTATCGAGCTCAAAAATAATATTAATAATAACTTCTGAACATGTGTTCAGTTTCAGTGTGTGACTTGTCGACAGCTGATAGAGGCGGCAGACTGTTGGCTTTGGATGGAAAATGCGTCGCGTTGTTATGCCAATAATGATTCAGAGGGAAATAAAATCAGAAAACTGTGTGCAGAGTCTCTTTTCATGATCCCCTGCAGCTGATAATAAATCCAGTATTGACAGTATGAGCAGAGCTTTATATACACAGCAGGCATCTAAGAATAGGAGTTTTTGCACTCGACATCTGGCAGATTTCTAGTGTTGGATATATTTTTAAGGCCAACATCAGATATTTTATTTACTTAATATTTATTTTAAGTGTTAATACTGCTACTAGGTGCCATTAGCCATACGAATTACGTGTGTCATGTACTCCTCTGTAGCAGTGGTTCTCAACCTGGGGGTCGGGACCCCCAAGGAGGTCGCGAGTTCATTTCTCGGGGTCGGCAGATAGTTGGGGAGAAAAAAAAATGAAATTACATATTCTAGACTGGGGAATGGTTTCTACGTTACTGTGTGAGTTTGGTACATTTCATGGACACAGAATGGGGTGTGAAGGTGGTCAGGGAGAGAGAAAAAGTCACAAATGCATCAAAACTCCACAGAGCCTGGAGCACATTTGACAATGCTAGGGGCTAGCTGCTAAAAGTAAAACTAAAACGTAAAGCAAAGCATTATTTGTTTTTATGTATTAATCAGAGCATTCACAAAACTCACTCAAAATCTGCAGGGGGAGGCGAGTAGACACCTGTTTGCAGCTCTCTTTCTCTTGTTGTCGAGGGAGGTGGGGGGTGGGTCGCGAACATTATTATTATTGTTAATTTTTTTTAACCTTTTTAACAACAACAACAAAAAATTAAAATTAAAAAAAAAAATTACCATGAAACCATTACATTATTAGCAATATAAATATATAAATCAGCCTGTTTGTGAAAAATAAACCCATTGATGATAGGCTTACTGGCCTATAGGTGAGGTAGTCACCAAAGTAGCCATCCACAGATACAGTTAATAAGGATTCACTGTGCCACAGCTATGTTTAACAATAAAACATGATTTTTTTTTTTTTTTTTTTAAAACATGCCAACAATTATTATTTTAATAGCTTAGTATTCTGTGCACTAAAAAGGTATGTATAAAGGCTTTAGGCTGCCCTACAGTTTACTGTAGGCCCAGTTTAATATGCAATTTCATACAAAATATATAGTAGGGGGTCCCTGCTCCGTCTCTCTTTCAGTTAAGGGGTCCTTGGCTTAAAAAACGTTGAAAAACTCTGGACTAAAGTATCGAGTATCAAAAATACCTCGTCATTCAACACCCAATATCAATACCTAAAGCGTGATTTATGGTTCTGCGGAGGCTCCACGCACAGCTTTTGCTGTGGCCTACGTAAGTGACCTGAAATTTACTTTAAGAGAATAGCAGGGCCAGCATGTGTGTGTGCGTGGGGAGTGTTTGGTAGAGCGAGTGAGAGAGTGACGGTGATTAGCTTCGGAGCGAGTAGCGACTCTAGAGAGGCATAGTGAGAGAAACAAAGTGTCTCCCCTGTTCTTTCTGACCACAGTAGGAAGTCTGTAGCAGCAAAGGTTAACCCTCTCCTTGATTTCATGTTTTTTTTTTTTACCAACAATGAACGTCTCCTATTAATAGGTTTGTGTGTGTCTCCAAAGCCTAAAATATCTCATTTCCTCTGTGTCTTCATGCTCCATTGTTGTCCAAAAAACTATTAACAATTACATCAATGAGCCACACCATTGCACTGGGTGACATGTTCCTTCACTGCCATGGACACACTGTGGTGTGTTTTGCGTCAATCCCACATACACCATCCTTAACCATCACCGGGGGCTAAAGGGGCCAGTGCACTCTGAAGAAATAGAGTTGCAAAATTCAAGGTGGAAACTTTCCATGGGAATTACCAGGAATATATATGGAAATTAACAGAAAATCAAGGAACCAGGAATATGTCTTTTCCTTGTTTTAAAGGCTGCATTACAGTAAAGTGATGTCATTTTCTGAACTTACCAGACTGTTCTAGCTGTTCTAGTATTTGTCTTTACCTACTTAGTCATTGTATCCACATTACTGATGATTATTGATCAAAAATCTCACTGTGTAAATATTTTGTGAAAGCACTGATAGTCAACGTTCTATTGTGACAATACTAATTTCCAATTATCCATTAGCTGGCCTCACCTTCAGATCATGGAGGTGCTCAGTAAAGTCCTCCTTCTTGCTGACATTGGAGAAGGAGCGCAGTGCACCTGTGAGCCGTGGAGGAGACATCTTTCTCTGATGCTCTCATCCATACACTGGTTCTCCGGCTTAATTCTATGACAGACAGAATGACAGTTACAAATAGCGAACATAACTTTCGTGGCAGTATGGTTTCTACATGACATAGCCTGTCAATAGTACCGCACGTGTCTATATAAATACAGCTGAACGCCATACAGAAAAGCTGTCAGTTTAAAGTTGCATTTCTAAACCAGAGTCACACACGTAAGGTAGGACATTATTACCAGATGTCACACATCGTTGGGGTCTTTTGGTGTATTCGGCATACAATGAAACCCCACAAACACCTAACAGCAGTTAAATATTTGACTGTAATATCTGAAACGTTATCTGTAAGGAAGTAACTTGCTAACGTCACCAATGCGTTGGCTGAACAGTAACTGAGATACCGGTAACGTTAATAAACGTCAAATTAATAGCGAAACAACGACGTATTGGTAGATAGGGTGTACGCCGAATTGAACACTCGATACTGTCGATTCGTCCAAGGCCCGAAATCATCTATAAAAAACATTGTTTTTTAGGTGAATTAGGTGATCAAGACAGCTGTTTTTAACGACCTGTCATTCTCTCCGCGCAGTTCAAGATTAACGTTAACGTTAGGGCACACGCCAGAGCCAGTGTTGTCTTGCTTGTATTATTGTAACGTAATAAACGATACGTTTTCTTACGCCACTTTTACAAACTTTAAACATAACAAAATTAAAGATGCTCACTAACGTAGCTAGCTAGTAGAGTCTGTGTTGCTAGCTAATGTTAGCTTGCTTGGCAGCCTGGCTGCCACTTCCACAGTCGTATTACTGTACCGTTAGCTTTAGCACTTAAGAACTGTCACTGTCAAACGAAATGCGAAAAAAATAGCAGTCTGTTTGGCAATGTAAAACATAATATTTCAATAGCAAACTACCTTCCAAAGTGTCTTGTAGAATGAACTGTAATACGCGTGTCAACTGACTGGCCTAGCGGCAGATGTCAACAGAAGTCGCGTGTAAGCTATGAACTATGGGTATTGTAGTTTATACGACAAATACTTGCTATAAGCTAAGCATAGAGGCTAAGCCTAAAATGACTACATTGCCCACTTATACACAGGAGTGCCACATCACACAAGGTTTGCTTTAAATTCAAACCAGCGTACACCGAAACACATATAAGCGGAGTCGGTACTCGAATTAAAACTGGGTACGCCTCTGCTATTTGAAATTGATCACGGGTGCCACCAAAACCGGGTCGTGCGTCAAAGTCTGCTCCGTGTTGTGGAGTTGTTTGATGCCCCAGGGTCTTGTTGCCCTATCCTTACAATGACTAACTCCACACAGTGCGAGCTCCCCGGTATCTACAACAAGCGCTACCACAAAAACTATAAGTTTACTAGAAAACGAAACTTGTCATCCTCTTCTGGGACATTACTTTAAATCACTACATGCATAGCAAAAAGAAAGCCATCAAGACTAATGTGGCAAATGTAGGCCACAAATCAATATTTTGAGATATATATATAAGACAAACATAAATCTTCTTTTTTTTTTCTTCTTTTTTTTAAGTTAAGATTACTTTAATGTATCCGATTGGACAATACAGTCTTGGAGATAAGGACATCGCACATCACAATTAAACACAAGTGCAAACCTGCACATAAAACCTAGATTAAACCATCAGCCTACATGTTATGATCATCATCATGGTGGTAGTGTCTGGAGATAGGATGTATCCGTCTCACATTCAAACTGATGCCGATAATCACATTATTCTCCACTATACCGGCTCAACCCTGCTCTGTAAAACTGACAACATATGGATATGGTACATGGTAACATTCAAGACAAACGTGTATGCAACATTATCTCAGCATATCCATATGACTGAAGTGTTTTCAACAAGTGCTGGCCAGATTTGCATGACTTTTTCTGTGGGTATTCATGAAGATTCTGGAGCGTCTGACCTTTCCTCTAATAAAACCAACCATTTAGAATTTCCCCCCTCACCGACATTGTAATCCATGACAGGGTATCTTAGAAACAAATGGGCACATTTTTATTAAAGAGGACAATGAATATCCGCAGCGCTATACATCTTTACTGTCTGGCCAAGCTTTTCTCTCTCTCTTGACATATTAAAATCCAGTGAATTGATTGCCATACAATATATGTTTCAGCCTAAACATTTTACTCACATTCAGATGAATGGGAGGACTGGCTTTTTTGCCACAACCCATGAGATAGTGTGAATGTAGCCTAAAGCATTACCAATAATTTAAAAAAAAAGTTTGGTGGGGCTGTTTATATGAATGCATCAATCCGACGCTACTTCAGTTATTCTACCGTATGTCATGTTGTAAATGATCACACCATATCTTAAAACCCTCTGAGGTCTAAGGGCATTTTCACATATCATCTTAAATTTAACATGTTAAGGTATTTGCATATAACTGATCCCCATGTGTGTCATATGAAAATGTTCAGAACAAACTCAGCTTGACCCAAATATGTCTCAGAGCAATGTGTAAGGAGATAATAGAGGGTTTTCACCGACGTCACGTTCTGGGCGGTAACCTGGATGCGCGGCCATATTGGAGGCACTCGGTGTAAACAACTGAATGGAGTAAACGGAGTATTGTGCACTTTGGATACTTTAATACTTTATGTCTAAACAACAGAAAAGCTCATCAAAACGCGTCCAAGATGCAAAGGCATGGAAGGACTTGGGCCACAAAAAAGGCGCGATATTTTGAGAAATTACAGTTTACTGGCGGTGCAGATCCCTACAAGTTGGCTCCCTCTTCTTGGATCCATGGCGACCCGGTGATTCTTCCTTCAGTTGCATATCCCGATATAGTCAACTACCTGGTTTTCTCGCCGAGGCCATACACAGCGGAAGACCTTAAATCCTACAAAAGTTTGGAGGCTTATAACCAGATGGTGTGTGGATGGGTGAGGGAGACGCAGTACCAACATCATTAACGACCGTTGTGTTGTGAAGACCAAAGTAAGTAATTCAATAATGTCTTTAATCAACCTAACCTTAACTGTATGATATCATTGTGATACTCAAGGTGTAGCCAAGTGACTCTCAATAGTTTTTTTTTTTTTTTTCATTTCAAAGACTGAACAAGACAGATTTGTCCCTCGTAGATCCTGGTTGAGCTTTGCCAACCACAAGCGCCTCCTTTCCTCTGATAACTTCTGGCATTCCTCTCCCTGGTTTTTAATAACTTTGGGAAGTCGATAATATTCCAAATTCCAAGTTTTTCTCGGTCTGACCTATTGGTACAACCTAAAACATGGCAATAATTAACCATTTTCCTTGACGCCGTTCGGGATCTACTTCAGTGCCTGTGCTTTGTTGTGATGCGGAGTACCTCCAATATGGCGACTTCTGGTCTGATGACGCGTCTGATGACATGTCGTGAAAACCCTCTATATGGCGCTAAGGCTGAAACATTGATGTTGGCTTTTTGAAATTCCTCAAATCTCTATAAAAAAAACAAACCTTAACTTATAATGTGTTATGAGGTGCTTGAAATGAGTTTACCAAAGTCTTAGGTTATATATGATTCAAATAGTAAATAAATGTCTGAAATGAAATTTTGTGATATCGCTTTTTGAGTGGGAGTTTTGTCAAACATCGTTTGGACGTGCCGGTGCGTCTTTTGTCCTCGGAGGGTTAAAATGTGACAGCAGCTTTTGCTTCATAACGCATTTCAGGAATAAAACGTGAACCGCTGTTTTTTTTCAAGTAGGAAATGAGGACATGTAACGTAATAACGTATGTGCCATTGGTGGAGCCGTGCGCAATGAGTTTATCTGTGTTTTATCTGTAAGTTGTTGTGCTAATAGGGCCATATCTCTCATTGACGACCTTCCACTTCCGGGATTGCTCCGTCGCCTATGGAAACTCCGCCGGATTTCACTCATTTCGGCTGGATATCCGTTGCCTTGGGCTTCCTTTGTTTTGGCGTTCTAAACTCAGGTGGATTTATGAGGACTATGGTTAACTGCTCCTCAGATCTCTGCAGGGTAAATCCAGACAGCTAGCTAGACTATCTGTCCAATCTGAGTTTGCTGTTGCACGACTAAAACTACTTTTGAACGTACACGTTCTACCAAAACAAGTTCCTTCCCGAGGCTATTTTGCTGAGGCACCATGGCTCCATCCGGCGCTTAGCACCGACCAAGACAATTGTGATTGGTTTAAAGAAATGCCAATAAACCAGAGCACGTTTTTCTCCCATTCTGGAGTGCTGTGTGAACTAGCCAGACCCTCCTCCGCAGCGCTGTGGAGGAAGGTCTGGCAACATGAGACTACTCACTGTCTAACACGCAGATTGTCTTTTAAATGCTTCCATACTGAAGACTCACCTATTTAACCCTTGTGTTGTCCTCTGTCTGTTTTGCCTCTTAATAAAGTATTAAGTATAAATTATCTCCCGATTGTGTTACATCTTGTTAGCTAACTTCATTCCTACTTATTAACTCTAGTTTTACATTCATGGACAATAATCCTAATTTTTATGAAATTATACCCAATTAATGAGTTTTAAAAAAAGCAGAAAATATGAATTATTATGACTAACAGTTAAAAATCAGAGGATGTTGAGTGGATCACAGACTGGTACATGTTGCACGTTTAGTCAGGATACTGTTTTAAAAACCATTTCATTTTTCAAATGTTATAAATTTGAATAAAACCCCAAATCAATAAAAGTAGAGATCTGAGCTTTCATTTTACTTGCAAAGAGCATTGTATGGAACCGTGCATGTTATTTTAGTGCAATTTGGTTGAAGAAAACCCAACATATTTGATACAGAAACTTTGAAAACTGGTCAAATTTGACCCGAGGAAACCAGGAGTGTTAAACTAAGTTTTTGTCTCATGTTTGTAATTTCTTTTTTTCCCATTATTTGATTCCTTTTTCTGCTGGTTCCAATTTATTTTTACTGCAATGTTTCTCTTGTGAAGCACTTTGTGACTTTGTCTGTAAAAGCTTCTATATTAAATACACGTATTATTATGCTATTATTATTATTATTATTATACTGTGGACTGTAATACTATGAACATTGCACATTCTAGGAGCCATTAGCAGAGATTTAGACTTAGATTTACTCCATTTTTTTATGATTGTCATGTCTTTAGTAGTAGTTTTAGTCAGCTGAAAAGTGTATATTGTTCTATGCACAAGAACAGAGGTAAACATGCCTTTGAGATTCCCTGCTACAAATCCTTCAATGTTGTATGCTGCCACACAATGATGGTAAAAGCAGCCTGCCATGTGCACTCAATTAGACAACCTCATTGTAATTCATAACTCACCCACTGTGACTTCAACCTGTGGAGAAGGTGTCTCGTCTGCCCTCTCACTTCATTTTCCTGATTCCTCTGTGTGGTTTCTCCTCTTGGCCAGGTCCAAATCAACGTTCGTTCCCCCCTCCACACACACACACACACACACACACACACACACACACACACACACACACACACCACTTCATGCACTGTATGCATGAGTGGTGTCCACCGAACTCTGGCTACGCTGCAAGAGAGCTCTGCTTCAGAGAATAGTGAGAGTGAGAGAATGATTCACTCTTATTGTGTGTGTGTTTGTGTGTGTGTGTGTGTGGGTCTTCCTCTCTATCCCTTATACACACACTCACACACACAAGCCAACAACAACAACAGATATACACATGTCCCCGAGACAATACTAAAGGGCACGACTTGTAAAATATAATGCATCAGTTTGAGTTTTATCTATGTGAATCTCTCATGTTTGACTTGTCATCTCTGATATTGTTGTATCAAACATAAACCACATTCCAAGTGAATATTCTGTGGAGGACATTACCAGGGGCAAAGACAAAGTAATATGAACCAAACTGTAAAGAAAACCACGAGATCTATGAGGCAAATACGATTTCCTATATATACAGCATCACTGAACAAACAAATGTGAAAGCTATTATGCTCAGCAATTAGTGGTTAAATTGGAAACAAAGGGACATTCTGTTTTTAAAAAACGTAATGAGAAATGATTTATTCTGAAATCAGGCTCGGTACACTATATTAAATGTTATTGTTCTGACATTTTTTTATAATTATAATCATAGTTTTTTTCTGTAATTATGTACATTTGTATCTAATCAAGATCTTAAACTGTCATTAGTCACCTTAAATGCTTTGTCAGGGGATTGTTGCAAACAGCCAAAGTGTATAAAAAAAACATTTTTTAATTTCTTTTTGATATGAAAACATCACTAAAACAATCTTTTGCTGCATATGCTAAGGCCTCTTCATATGACCAGCTCCAGATTGCTTTGCGCCATCAGGATCTATTGTTTAGCAGGTAGTCTCGCATTGCCAGATCTTCCTCCACAGCGCTGCGAAGGAAGGTCTTGCCAGTCCACACAGCATTCCGGGATGGAACAAAAACGTGCTCTGTTTATTGGCATAGATTTAAACTAATCACAATTGCACTAAGCACCGAGCGGAGCAACAGTACCGGTGCAAAATAGCCTCGGGAAGGAACTGGTTTTAGTCGTGTGAGAGAAAACTCAGATTGGACAGATAGTCTAGCTAGCTGTCTGGATTTACCCTGCAGAGATCTGAGGAGCAGTTAACCATAGTCCTCATAAATCCATCTGAGTTTAGAACGCCAAGTTTAGAAAGTGGAAGGTAACGGACATCCAGCCGAAAAAGAGTGACATCTGGCGGAATTTCCGGCGGCAGCGAAGCAATCCCGGAAGTGGAACGTCGTGGATATAGACTAGTGTCCGAACTACCATCTTACCGCACCAATCAGTGTCCAGTGAGGAGCTACTGGCAGCTACGGCCGTGGTTTAACTATGTGTGATGGCCGTGACTGTTGTTCAAAACAACAATGGCGAACGTGATTGACAGATGGTTCATCCAATCACCTGTCAAAGTATTATCGACACCCTGCTAATGTGCTTCCAGGATGCTGCTTCCGGCTATTCCCTCAAGGCGCAAATCCATCCTAATTATTCACATTTTGAAGTGAGCTCCATGGTGAAGACCTTCTCCCATGGTGCAGCCAGCGTCACATACATCTTAATAACTCACCTCCCTGAAAACTGCAGCCAATCTGCCACACACTCCCAACAACTCTTTGTATAGCCAGCACAGTATGTGTACTGTGTGTGCGCATACATGCGTGCATGACAAATTGAACAACATAGTGTCTGAGGTCATGACTGTACATGCAAGAGTGACTGGGTAAGTGTGTCTGGCCATGTATGACGTGCAAGCTATAATTCATTCTGGGCCTCTCACATATAAACATTGTGCTGTAGATTTTATTTTCACATTAATGTACTTTCATTTTTCATATACACTCTTCTACACTCTTCTCTCATATACATTTATCCACTCATATACATAAACACTACATTCTCACACCTATATATTTTAAACTTATAATCATTACTCACATACATACACTCAGTTGCCAGTTACAGTAATAAGGTCTGTCTAGCTAAAAGTAATACAGTCTAATCCAACAGTTCTTCAATAAGTCATGAAGGCTACAATGTTTAGTTTTTGTTTAAACAGTTTTAGAGCGATGTTGATTTAACTTTAGGATCATTATAGAGGTTTGTGGTGCTGTTGAACTGTATTGCATTATACTGAGAGCTGTTTCTGCTTTACTGCTCCAGCTTCACAGTCAAGCACAATGCACTAAATGAGCTTTCCTCTGTTTCCCTGTTTCCACTATCCTCTCACGTATACATTACAGTCATTATTTTACATACATATATTATATTCATAAATACTGTACATACATTCTTATCTTACCTAGGTACATATCGTCGCTGTCCAACAAAAATCAAATATCTACAATTGTTTTCAGGAAAACAGGAAAATGGTTTTCCATTAATGTATCCAATAATCTCATAGATATATTTCAGCTCACATTTATATTTTTAAAAGGAACATGCTTGGTTTCCAGATGTGGAATGTGGACATAAATGGTTAGCTTACCACGGATTGCAATGAGCTGCTGATTGTTCTTACATTCAAGGGACTGTTAAAGTGTAACCGCATACCCCTGATACCCATTATTACGTGTTAAGCATTTCACCTGCAAGGTAAAATATCTGTACGCAAAAGTTGAAGTGGGCTCTCCCTCACAGGCTTGACCAAGGAGACACGGAAGATGGGAGGGATCTGCATGAAACGAAGGAGTTGGAGGCGCACTGCGGCCAGGTTGATTACCTTGGAGACGGGGACCATGAAGCCTATGAAGACCATGAAGGCCATTAGATGGCTGGGGGAAATTCTGGGAGTTGTGGGCATTGAAAGGGGCTTCCACCAAGCTGTAGTTCTAGATGAAATGCTGTTGGCGAACCCCAGGAAGTGTTGCAACTGCTCGTGAGAGGAAGGGGCGGGCCAGTCAGTATCCAACTTGACCTTCGACGGGTCCATCTGGATGCTGCCTGCGGTGACACTTAACCCTTCCAGCAGCCTTTGGAGAACACACCACACATGTTGTCATGCTTCTGCTGGGTCTCGGAAAAGATCAGAATGTCAAGTACAATCAATGGTTGTGTGTTGAGAGATGTTTACAATCCAAATGAATCTGTGAAAGCAGAATATACTGTATATGTGAGTATATAAAAGTGTGTGTGTGTGTGTGTGTGTGTGTGTGTGTGTGTGTGTGTAATATGTGTTTGGGTGCGTCTTTGTGTTTTGGGGCATCTTTGTATGTGTGTGTGTGTGTGTGTGTGTGTGTGTGTGCAGGTTGGCTCTGTTAATTCTCTCTGACTCTGGACTCCTGGTAATTTGTTGGCAGCTTGTTCAAAAGAATGGGCTCTGAATTATTCACTTTTTTCTCTGTGAAGAGAACTCTCCTGACTTTTAGTTTCCAAATTGAATTCTCTGTGGGCGCAGTTGATTCGACTGGAGGATATTTTAAAAGATTGAAAAATGTATTTTAGACAGAACTTAATATGACAATCAGTACCGTACAATAACATGGAAGGCAAAACAATATGATTCAGTGTGCATCAAACTCTTGGTGCTCAGTCCTTATTAAAGTGCTCATATTATGCTGTTTGGCTTTTTATCATGTTATATATCTTTTTGTGCACGTTATAGGTTTGCAAAGTGAAAAAGCCCAAAGTCCACCCCAAAGGGACTTACCATCTCCAACAGAAAACACTGTTCACAAACTGCTCCAAACAGCTCTATTGTAGTCCAGCCTTTACTTCAGAGACAAACGTGGTCACTTTGTAACACACGTTATAATGCTCACCTAGCTGCTGGCATGGCACGCCCTCATACTCTGCTTCTGACTGGCTAGTAGTCCTTACCTAGGTACTGAGCATGTGCGACTCCCAGCAAAGATGGAACAGAAGTAAGATGCCTCACTCTGTAGCTAAAACAGAGAGCTCAACACACAGGGTGAAAAGAGGAGCTGCAGCAAAAATATGATGTTTTTTGAAAATTAAACCATGTAAATCTATTCTGATATAACCTCTAAATACAATTATGAACCTGAAAATGAGCATAATATGAGCACTTTAAAGACACATGATGATGGATGATGATGAATTTTGCTTAGCCTCAAAGGACGGACATTTCAGTAAGAGAAAAATTAAGGATCAAATCATCATATACTGCGTACTGAAAGCTTTCAAATGCAAATTGTAACATGACTTAAACTTACATCCTCAGAAAAAATACAGAGGACATGATGACCAGGGTGTCCTGCAGCTGTGATTTGTTTGTGTTACTGCCCAGTTTCAACAATCGTGATGGATGGTTAAAGGGGAAAAAAAAAGATTCCAAAATTACCTTTAAATGTAATTGATTTGGAGCCGAGACAAAAAAAAAAAAGCCTGGCATCTGAAGTTTTTTCTCTGCTTATCTTTTTGACAGTTTATCTACCATATTTACCCAGAATGCCTCTGACAGCAGTTAGCGCTAGTCGCTGTGCTTGTGATTTAATAGCAATGTATTGCTTAGGAGAAATCTGTTGGCATTTTCAGATGATCAATTTGACAGAGACTAAATAAACAGATTTATTCAAGCATTTGAGAACCCAGACACCATTGCACTGAGAAACTTCATCCATCAACGGGCACAATTGCTTTCTTTGGCGTGTTGCAGGTAAGACACACTCCATCACCTTCCACAGAGAGAGACGCTATCAACTGCGGACTGGTGCACCTACACCACACTATCAAATACTGGCTGACATTTGGAGAGAGTGCAGAATCAAAGCAATTTGTGAGTCATTTATTTAATTAGAATTTACAAAAATTAAGAAATCACTGAAATTCGACAATGGAAATGCAAACATTTTCCAAGTGCTCTGTTTTTTTTTTTATAGTAAAACCAATACATGGGGCACATATAGGGCCTTTTATTAACATGTTCTCATTCCAAATTCAAACCTTAAAGGTCCTATGACATGCTGCTTTTTGGATGCTTTTATATAGGCCTTAGTGGTCTCCTAATACTGTATCTGAAGTCTCTTTATATAGGCCTTAGTGGTCCCCTAATACTGTATCTGAAGTCTCTTTTATATAGGCCTTAGTGGTCTCCTAATACTGTATCTGAAGTCTCTTTTATATAGGCCTTAGTGGTCCCCTAATACTGTATCTGAAGTCTCTTTTATATAGGCCTTAGTGGTCTCCTAATATTGGATTCAATGATTGCCTGCTTTTAGCCGAGGGCATTGAACCATCGACCTCCTGCAAATCTCCAGGACCAAGCGCTGACGACACACCTTCAGGTACGTATGACTTCCGGTTGACTTCCTGTTTCCTGTTGTAGACAACGGCAGCTGCAGACTGCTTAACGCTTAACGTCCTGCGATTTAAGTCCTCTACAGTGAAATACTGTCACTCTTTGCATCGTTTAGCTGTATTTTAACCGGACCTGTCTGGCCGCAGTTTCTCTGTTGTTTGTAAAACTCTCCTCCGCTCCGTTAACCAACGTCTAGCTATTTGTTGTGCTAACGGCTAGTTAGCCTGTCTGCTAGCGGGGAGGTGATGCGGACCCCTTAGGATGTTTGCCTCCTTGGAATTCTTTTCTATATTTTGGCAGTAGTAACGGAGTATCCACAGCTTGCTAACACAAGCAGGAGCATCCGCAAGTGTTGACTTGTGAAGTGCAAGTGAAGAGGGATCGGTTTTTGGAGAGGGCCTCCATCAACGTTGCTGCTAGCTAAACTAGCAAGCTACACGATGCCCCCCCTCAGCTGTACACCTGGCTGCGACTCGTGCCTCCTGTTCAGCCAGAAGATAGTGGAACTTGAAGCCAGAATAGCGACTCTCCACCAGATCAAGGTGAATGAACAGTTCCTTGACACCATTATCATTGGAAGTTCCCCTCACACACACACTAATGTCGGATGTCTTGATTCCACTCTGCCCTGCACTACTCTCACCCCACCACGCACTAATACAACCTCTGTCCCTGTCGTCTCTCCTCGGCTTCTGCCGAGAACCAAGTCAACTCTGCTGACCAGCTCCACTCCACACCAGCCTGAGCCATGGCGTATAAGCAAGCACCACAGCAGGCGGTCAGGACAACGCTCAGGCCCAGCCCAACCTATACGACTAGAAAATCACTACACCATTCTGATGAACGATGAGGAGTTCCCTCTGCTCTGCGGAAACCCTTCTCTGCCTCGTCCCCACGGCACTCATCCTGGCCCATCCACACAGTCGGCGCGCCCCCCTTCAGACCCAACAACTTCCACGCTGGTCATCGGAAGCTCCATGGTCAGGGACCTCTACATTCCCCCTACACCTAGCGGTCCGTCCAAGGTCTACTGCTTCCCTGGTGCCAAGGTCCGTGACATCCAGCACAAACTTCCCAGCATCCTCGCCTGCCACGCTAAGGTCGACAACATCATCGTGCATGCGGGCACAAACGACATCAGAGAGAGACGGTCGACAGCACTTCGAAAAGACTTCACCACTCTCATCACCACCCTGATGGGCACAGGAAAACGGATCGTCATCTCTGGGCCTCTACCTACCTACAGAAAGGGTGCTGAAAGATGGTCCAGACTGTTCTGGCTCCACACCTGGCTGAAACCCCACTGCGCTTCCCTGGGCATTCCCTATGTCGACAACTTCAACTTGTTCTGGGAGAGGCCCAGCCTGCTGAAACATGATGGTCTCCACCCAAACCGACATGGAGCCAGGCTGCTATCTGACAACATAACGACCACACTGAAAGTTAAGTATTGACATTCTGTTGAAAATATCACAGATTCATGCCCCCCAGGTATTGATCCTAATGGCACTTTACAAGTGAATGAATCTGAAAATGTTTTCTGCAGGGTAACATGTAGTACTAGTACTATTCCAGTTATAATCAACAATAGACCATACAAAGTGTTGAATCCCCTAAGTAATAAGAAGTTGACTGCAAACATAGTCAATTTAGCATCCAGTTCACGTCAGCCACAACCTGCCCCAAAAAACGAGACAGTGTCTGTAACTCGACTCAGATCAGTTAAATCACAGGTAACCAAAAGAGGGGCAATACTTAACAACCTAATTGGAATTACAACTACCACTGCAATGATAGAACAGGATAGGAAAATTAGATGCGGTCTACTAAATATCAGATCTCTGTCTTCTAAAGCAATACTAGTAAACGAATTGATATCCGATAATCAAATTGATCTATTCTGTCTAACTGAAACATGGCTGGGCCATGAAGAGTATGTCAGTCTAAATGAAGCCACTCCTCCCACTCATATTAATACTCAAATTCCTAGAGGCTCAGGCCGAGGAGGGGGAGTTGCAGCCATATTTGACTCAAACCTGTTAATTAATCCTAAACCTAAACTAAATTATAACTCTTTTGAAAATATCGTTCTTAATCTTCAGCATCCAACATGGAAAACAGTACAGCCTATTATATTTGTTGTTGTCTACCGAGCACTAGGTCCATATTCTGAATTTTTATCGGAATTCTCAGAGTTTTTATCATGTGTAGTCCTAAAATCAGACAAAGTACTTATTGTAGGTGATTTTAATATCCATGTGGACGTTGACAGCAATAGCCTTAGTACTGCTTTCAACTCACTACTAGATTCAATTGGTTTCAGTCAGAGTGTGCATGAGGCCACGCACTGTTTTAACCACATCCTTGACCTTGTGCTGGCATATGGCATAAAAATTGAAGACGTAATAGTATTCCCGCAAAATCCTTTATTATCAGACCACTTCTTAATAACTTTCGAATTCTTACTACCCGACTATACGAAATTAGATAAAAGCTTCTACACTAGAAGCCTATCTGACAGTGCTATAGCTAAATTTAAGGAAGATATTCCAACAGCACTAAACTCATTACCGTGCCGTAATATAACAGAGGATCTTTATGTAAACTTTAGTCCCTCTCAAATTGATAATTTTGTAGACGGTGCTACGGCCTGCCTACGGACTACTTTAGACTCTGTTGCTCCCCTTAAAAAGAAGACGATGAAGCAAAGGAAACTAGCACCTTGGTATAACTCCCAAACTTGTAAATTAAAGCAAATCTTGCGCAAACTTGAAAGTAAATGGCGTTCCACCAAACTGGAAGAATCTCGTTTAGACTGGCAAGACAGTCTGAAACCCTATAGGAAGACCCTAAGAAAGGCCAGATCAGACTACTATTCATCACTAATAGAAGAAAATAAGAACAACCCAAGGTTTCTTTTCAGCACTGTAGCCAGGCTGACAGATAGCCACAGCTCTATTGAGCCATCTATTCCTATAGCTCTGAGTAGTGATGACTTTATGAGTTTCTTTAACGATAAAATTATAACAATTAGAGATACTATTCATCACCTCTTGCCCCCAACCTCTAATGGGTCACCTTTAACTGACAGACTGCTAGAAAGAACGACTAGACCTGACATATACTTAGATTGCTTTTATCCTATAAACCCTCAACAATTAATGCTAAAGGTCTCTTCAGCAAAGCCATCTACCTGTCTCTTGGACCCCATCCCAACGAGGCTACTTAAAGAAGCGTTACCCGTGGTTAACACTTCATTGCTAGATATGATAAATATGTCTTTATTGACAGGTTATGTACCGCAGTCATTTAAAGTAGCTGTGATAAAACCTCTACTGAAAAAACCCACCCTCGATCCTGAGGTCTTAGCCAACTATAGACCTATATCTAACCTTCCCTTTCTCTTCAAGATCCTTGAGAAAGTAGTCGCTAATCAGTTATGTGATTATCTACATAGCAATAGCTTATTTGAGGACTTTCAGTCAGGATTTAGAATGCATCATAGCACAGAGACGGCACTGGTGAAAATTACTAACGACCTTCTAACTGCTTCAGACAAAGGACTTGTCTCCGTACTTGTCTTATTAGATCTTAGTGCTGCATTCGATACTATTGACCATACCATCCTCTTACAGAGACTGGAACATTTAGTTGGCATTAAAGGAATCGCACTAAACTGGTTTAAGTCCTACTTCTCTGATCGATCACAATTTGTTAATGTTAACAATAAACCCTCCAATTACGCTAAAACTAACCATGGCGTTCCTCAAGGCTCAGTGCTTGGACCAATTCTATTCTCCTTATATATGCTTCCTCTAGGCAATATTATTAGGAAACACTCAATTAACTTTCACTGTTATGCGGATGACACCCAATTATATCTGTCAATCAAGCCAGACGAAACCAGCCAGCTAGCTAAACTTCAAGCTTGCATTAAAGATATAAAATCATGGATGGCCTACAATTTCCTGATGTTAAACTCAAACAAAACCGAAGTTATTGTGCTGGGCCCGAAACACCTACGAACCTCATTAGCCGAAGATATAATTACTCTGGATGGCATTACCCTGGCCTCCAGTACTACTGTCAGAAATCTAGGAGTTATTTTTGATCAGGATCTATCCTTTAACGCCCATCTAAAACAAACCTCTAGAACAGCCTTTTTTCACCTTCGTAACATTGCTAAAATTAGGAACATCCTATCTCAAAACGATGCTGAAAAACTAGTCCATGCATTCGTTACTTCCAGGCTGGACTACTGTAATTCCTTACTATCAGGATGCTCAAATAAAACCCTTAGGACTCTCCAGCTGATCCAGAATGCTGCAGCACGTGTTCTGACAAGAACTAAGAAAAGAGATCATATTTCTCCTGTATTACCTTCTCTCCATTGGCTTCCTGTAAAATCCAGGATTGAATTTAAAATCCTTCTTCTGACCTATAAAGCTCTAAATGGTCAAGCTCCTTCATATCTTGAGGACCTCTTAGTACCTTATTGTCCCACTAGAGCACTACGCTCCCAGAATGCAGAGTTACTTGTGGTTCCTAGAGTCTCTAAAAGTAGAATGGGAGTCAGAGCCTTCAGCTATCAGGCTCCTCTCCTGTGGAACCAGCTCCCAATCTGGGTTCGGGGGGCAGACACTAAGACTAAACTGAAAACTCTCCTCTTTGATAAAGCTTATAGTTAGGGAGTGAGGAGTTGCAGTGAACGCCTAGACCGGCGGGGCAGGGTGTATAGCTGCAGACACAGCACCCCTGCTTTTCTCTGCTTCTCTTTACAGTCATCAGATTTACCTATCGTATAATCAATAATATAGTGCCTCTCCTAGTTATGCTGTTATAATTCTAGACTGCCGAGGAAGTTCCTTCTTATGACACGCTCTTTTCTTTTGTTTCCTTTTATGCACGTCCTGTCTCAGAAGTGCTTGTTACTAACCTAGCTCTGGGGAGTTTACTCCCCGGAGACCTTATGTTTCTTCTTCGCCCAGAACATCGCCTCGGATTAGGGCGACACCAAGACCTGGGTCTTGGGTGCAGCTGTGGCTATGGACCTGCTACACCCTGCTACGCTCTGCGATTCCCTGCAATGCCTGGCTACGTCCTGCTGCGTACACCGCGTCCACCCATGCTCTGCTGTGCCACGCTACATCCCGTACCGTCATAACCCCAACCGTCAGACACCGCCCACCAAGAGTCTGGGTCTGCCGAGGTTTCTTCCTAAAAGGGAGTTTTTCCTCGCCACTGTCGCAATAGCCACTGCTAATGCTTGCTCTTGGGGGAACTATTGGAATTGTTGGGGCTTTGTAAATTATAGAGTGTGGTCTAGACCTACTCTATCTGTAAAGTGTCTCGAGATAACTCTTGTTATGATTTGATACTATAAATAAAATTGAATTGAATAATACTGTATCTGAAGTCTCTTTTATATAGGCCTTAGTGGTCTCCTAATACTGTATCTGAAGTCTCTTTTATATAGGCCTTAGTGGTCCCCTAATACTGTATAAGAAGTCTCTTTTATATAGGCCTTAGTGGTCCCCTAATACTGTATAAGAAGTCTCTTTTATATAGGCCTTAGTGGTCTCCTAATACTGTATAAGAAGTCTCTTTTATATAGGCCTTAGTGGTCCCCTAATACTGTATAAGAAGTCTCTTTTATATAGGCCTTAGTGGTCCCCTAATACTGTATAAGAAGTCTCTTTTATATAGGCCTTAGTGGTCCCCTAATACTGTATAAGAAGTCTCTTTTATATAGGCCTTAGTGGTCCCCTAATACTGTATAAGAAGTCTCTTTTATATAGGCCTTAGTGGTCCCCTAATACTGTATAAGAAGTCTCTTTTATATAGACCTTAGTGGTCCCCTAATACTGTATCTGAAGTCTCTTTTATATAGACCTTAGTGGTCTCCTAATACTGTATCTGAAGTCTCTTTTATATAGGCTTTAGTGGTCCCCTAATACTGTATCTGAAGTCTCTTTTATATAGGCCTTAGTGGTCCCCTAATACTGTATCTGAAGTCTCTTTTATATAGACCTTAGTGGTCCCCTAATACTGTATCTGAAGTCTCTTTTATATAGACCTTAGTGGTCCCCTAATACTGTATCTGAAGTCTCTTTCCCGAAATTCAGCCTTGGTGCAGAATTACAGCCACTAGAGCCAGTCCCACAATGAGCTTTACTTAGGATGTGCTATTTCTGTGTCTGTAGCATTGACTGTAAATATTAATGGACAGAGCATGTGTGACGTCAGCCATTGGTTTGTGGAGATCTGCTATGAGTCGTTGAGTTTGCCGTTACGGGCCCAGCCATCCTAGTTGCGGATGTGACGATTTTACTTTTTTTTTTAGATTATTTTTTTGGGCTTTTTCCCTTTACGGCCTATTATATAGTGAGAAGTGGGTCACTTTCTCATAGACCTCTACAGAAACCGACCTCCTTTTGCAACCGCATGTGTCGCCCCCTGCTGGAATTCAGATAGAATGCAGGTTTAAGGCGCTTCCGCATTTGCAGCACTTTGCTGAACTGGATGCTTTGTCCATTAATATAATTAACAGTCTATGGTCTGTAGCTATTGAGGAGGAGAGTGTGTGTGTGTGTGTGTGTGTGGGGGGGGGGGGGGGGGGGGGGAGGGGGGGGGGCCTTGACCAACTGCCATGCTTTGCTTGTTTTCAAGCCATGATGTCTCTCTCTTTCATGGGTGGGCCAAATTCTCTGGGCGGACAAAGCAGAGAAAGGGGAGGTAACCTTCCTCCTTATCAGAATCAGAATCAGAATCAGAAAGGGCTTTATTGCCAAGTACGTTGCACATACGAGGAATTTGTCATGGTGTTGTTGGAGCATGTCACACATACAAATATAAGAAGGATAAAAAGATATAAACAATATAAGTATAAACATATACACACAGTACGTATTAATAACGATAAAATACATTTAAATAAATAGTAAAATAAGTTAAACAGTAGTGAAAAGGGACGCTACAGCAGAGTAGGTACAGTGGCATGAGGAGCCAGAGGTGGGGTGTGGAGAGAGTCAGGATGGATTCCGAGCCTTGTTAATAAGGCTAGTGGCGGAGGGGAAAAAACTGTTTATGTGGCGTGAGGTTTTGGTCCAAATGGACCTCATCCTCCTGCCAGAGGGGAGTGGCTCAAAGAGCTTGTGTCCGGGGTGGGAGGGGTCAGCCACAATCTTTCCAGCACGCTTCAGAGTCCTGGTGGCGTATAGGTCCTGGAGCGGCGGCAGATTGCAGCCAATCACCTTCTCAGCTGACCGAATGACACGCTGCAGCCTGCCCTTGTCCTTGGCAGTGGCAGCAGCGTACCAGATGGTGATGGAGGATGTGAGGATGGACTCAATGATGGCTGTGTAAAAGTGCACCATCATTGTCTTTGGCAGGTTGAATTTCTTCAGCTGCCGCAGGAAGTACATCCTCTGTTGTGCTTTCTTGACGAGGGAGCTGATGTTCAGCTCCCACTTGAGGTCCTGGGAGATGGTAGTTCCCAGGAAGCGGAAAGACTCCACAGTGTCAATTGTGGAGCCACAGAGGGTGATGGGGGCAGGTGAGGCTGGGTTCTTTCTGAAGTCCACAACCATCTCCACTGTCTTTAGAGCGTTGAGCTCTAGATTGTTTTGCTTGCACCAGGTCACCAGGTGGTCAGCCTCCCACCTGTAGGCGGACTCGTCTCCATCAGAGATGAGTCCGATGAGGGAGGTGTCGTCCGCAAACTTCAGAAGCTTGACGGACTGGTGACTGGAGGTGCAGCTGTTGGTGTACAGGGAGAAGAGCAGAGGAGAAAGAACGCAGCCCTGGGGGGATCCGGTGCTGATGGTCTGTGAGTCGGAGACGTGTTTCCCCAGCTTCACATGCTGCTTCCTGTCAGACAGGAAGTCAGTGATCCACCTGCAGGTGGAGTCAGGCACACCAAGCTGGGAGAGTTTCTGCTGAAGCAGAGCTGGGATGATGGTATTGAAGGCAGAGCTGAAGTCCACAAACAGGATCCTGGCGTAGGTTCCTGCGGAGTCCAGGTGCCGGAGGATGTAGTGGAGGGCCAGGTTGACTGCATCGTCTACAGACCTATTGGCTCTGTAGGCAAACTGCAGGGGGTCCAGGAGGGGGTCGGTGAGGTCTTTGAGGTGTGAAAGCACAAGGCGCTCAAAGGACTTCATAACCACAGAGGTCAGGGCGACGGGTCTGAAGTCATTAAGTCCTGTGGTCCTTGGCTTCTTGGGGACAGGGATTATGGTTGAGGTCTTGAAGCAGGCTGGCACGTGACATGTCTCCAGTGAGGTGTTAAAAATGTCTGTGAACACTGGAGACAGCTGGTCAGCGCAGTGCTTCAAGCTGGATGGGGAGACAGCATCCGGTCCAGCAGCTTTCCTGGGATTCTGTCTCCTGAACAGTCTGTTGACGTCCCTCTCGTGAATGGAGAGAGTCGTCACTGAGGTGGGAGGGGGGGTGGAGGTGGAGGGGACCTTTAAGGAGGGCATTGGTGGGGGGGCCCAGGACCCTGCTGAGGTGGGCGAGGTGGAGGTGATGCACAGTGGCTGTAGCTGTAGGGAGGTGTCGTGGGGGATGGTGTCAGGACTGTCCTTTTGTCTTTCAAATCGACAGTAGAACTCGTTCAGGTCATTGGCTAGGTGTCGGTCATTGAAGGAGTGGGGGGTTTTAGGCTTGAAGTTGGTGATCTGCCTAAGTCCTTTCCAGACAGTCGCAGATTCATTAGCTGAGAACTGGCGTTGGAGCTTCTCAGAGTACCGATGTTTAGCCTCCTTCACTGCCTTGCTAAATTTGTACTTTGACTCTTTAAATCTGTCTTTGTCCCCATTCCTGAACGCCTCTTCCTTAGCCAGCCTTAACCTTCTGAGTTTGGCTGTGAACCAGGGTTTGTCATTGTTGTAACTCACCCTGGTGCTTGATGGAACACAGCAGTCCTCACAGAAGCTGATGTATGACGTCACAGCCTCTGTGTACTCATCCAGACTGTGGGTAGCAGTCCTGAACACATCCCAGTCAGTACAATCCAAACACGACTGGAGATCCTCCACAGCTACACTGGTCCACTTCCTTGATGTCCTCGCTACAGGTTTGCAGAGCTTTAGTTTCTGCCTGTAGGCAGGGATCAGGTGGACCATGACGTGGTCAGAGTGCCCCAGTGCAGCACGGGGGACGGCGTGATAAGCATCCCTGACTGTGGTGTAACAGTGATCCAGAATGTTCTCCTCTCTGGTCGGGCATTTAATATGTTGACTATATTTAGGGAGTTCATGAGTGAGGTTCCCTTTATTAAAGTCACCAAGGACAATAACTAGGGAGTCCGGGTTGGTCCGCTCCACACACAGTATCTGGTCGGCAAGCATGCGCTGCGCGTCCTGCACGTTGGCCTGCGGTGAGATGTAAACACCGACCAGAATGAATGAATGGAACTCACGGGGTGAATAAAAAGGCTTACAGTTTATGGTGAAATACTCCAGGTCAGGAGAACAATACTGCTGGATCACTGTCACGTCGTTGCACCAACCGCTGTTGATGTAGAAACAGATTCCTCCACCTTTAGTTTTGCCAGAGAGGTCCGTGTCTCTGTCCGCTCTGAAAAGCTGGAAGCCTGCCAGCTGCAGCGCAGAGTCCGGTATTATTCCACAGAGCCACGTCTCCGTGAAGCACAAAACAGCAGATGAAGAAAAGTCCCTGTTTCCCCTCAACAGCAGTTGTAATTCCTCCACTTTGTTGGGCAGAGAGCGCACGTTAGAGAGGAATATTCCAGGTAACGGTGTGTGTGATCCTCGCTGGCGGAGACGCACCAGCGCACCGGCCCGTTTCCTTCTCCTCCGGCGTTTCTCTGCGTGAGCAAAGGTGAGCGCACCTTTGACCAGAATGTCCAAAATTTCCAGTGAAGGGAGAAGAAAAGTGGGAAATAAGTCTGATGGTGTTGTTGCCCTGAAGTTCACGAGCTCTTCACTTGTGAATGAGATACGGGTACCATCGCAAGAAACAGAATTAAAACACAAAACAAAACAAAACAAAACAGAGCGCTCCAACACACCGTGTCGCCATTCTGCGGCGCCATCTTGAATGTACAGACCTCATATGTATGACCTCATAAGGAGCAAGATTCCAGATCGGCCCATCTGAGCTTTCATTTTCTCAAAGGCAGAGCAGGATACCCAGGGCTCGGTTTACACCTATCACCATTTCTAGCCACTGGGGGACCATAGGCAGGCTAGGGGAACTCTTATGTGTCACTGTGCCGTCTACGGCACAGCTTGTGGCTGTGGCGTCGCTGTAATCTCCATTTATAAACGTTTTTATAACTTTAAAGCATTAAATCTTCAAAATATACAGCCATGCGACACACCAATTTAAAGCTTAGAGTCTCAGGATTCCATTAAGCCCACACACAAAGCATAAGATGATATACAGCAGTTACACAACTGCTACAAAGTTATAATAAATAAAACAATACAGCGTAAACAGCGCAGCCCGTGTGTAGTGCATCCTTACCTATTTCCTTGTCCCTTTAGCCACTGCGTGGATTTTTTGCCCAAAACTTTTTTTTCTTAAATCCCCAAGAGTCTAAGGAAATGGAATATCCAAGCCATTATATCCAAAACGAGCTGTTCGCCTCACAATCTTGACGTTTCTGGCCGAATCACAACGGGAAATCGCTAAACTGTTTTTCATTTCCGCACTTCTAACGCTGCTCGCTTCTCTCCTGAGGGTCCTAGCAACTTGATGTGGGCGTCACTCTATTCCCTGAGTTCTAAGGTTTCCATGGATACCTGGTATCCATCGGTGGATGGAAGCCAATCGGTGCAGGTTTGGCTGTGATACACCAATAAGAAAGCTGAAGTCTCCTCTGACGCGTTTGGGCCCACGTGGAAATGATCGACATTTGCTCGGACCAGTTAGATTTAAATGCCCTAAGACCCGGCTACATTTGTAGCCAATGAGCAGACAAGTCGATAGATACCAAATGCGCCAGTGAAATTTTAACCCTGTAATGGCTGGAGCTGTGTCAAAGCAAAAACAGGGCCTCCTATAAGCATTTCACACCCTGTGCAGTTTATAATGACTTATTTCTATATATTTATGTATATAGTTATTTCAAGTATGTGTATAATTGATGTGGATGTGTTTGTGTATTTGAGAAGTGTTTTATTTTGTACTTTATTGGCTTTTTTCTTTGCACTTTTCAAATGGAAATTAGAAAAACGCACAGACATATATGTAGAAAAAAATTCATATAAAATCCATTTTTGAGTCTTTTGGCTTCTGGATTTTTTCTGTAGTAAGCTGAGACATGTGGCTAATGTCCTGGATTGTCTGTCAGCTGGAATATGTGTTCACAGCAGTGTATTTTAATCATTTTACAGATGTATGACTTGGACGGAAATAGAAACCCTCCATTCTAGCCTCTGTAACTCTGTGTCAGTAAGGTCTAGAATCACCCTGACACTTGGAACAAAAACTTGAGAGTGTTTTCTTTCCAGTGATACCAGGCACATCCCTGAGTGTCAAAGTATATGGGAGCTGTACCAATTTTAATTTGGGTATGATGTTTAGACCAAAAAGCTTGAAAATGCAGGCGACTCTTAAAAAACCTCATAAAGTGAAATTTTCATGCCATGGGACCTTTAATTTACCAGTTTAATATTGTATTACTTCATAGCCACTGTTACGGAAAAACTCAGGAGCAGCACAACTCATTTCACATACGTAAAGAAGGTTCAGGAGACTTATGAATTACACAGGAGCATTTAATGAACACTCAATTGAGGAGACACTCAGGCAGGCAGTAAAGTTTAACCACGATGTGTTATTGTGCAGTGCTGTCCCAACTCTCTGAAGATCCTGTCCTCCTCAAGGTGTATTTAAACTCATGCTGGAGGCGTTACGTTTAGCTGAACCTTTAAGGTAAACAAAGATATTGCAGGCGCCTAAACACAGACGCTAAAGCCTAGCTCAGCCTATCTCTCACTCTGGGAAGTATGCTAAAGTGTGGCTGGCCCGCCGACCTCCAAAAGGAGACAGTCCTGAAACAAAACATTCATTTATCATACAGCTGACACATACATATTCATATATGAAAAGGTTTGGTTATTAGAGAATATTCTCGTTCCCTTACCTGTGACCTATGAATGACCTGATGTTGTCTAAGCTTTCCCTTTAGTCTCATCATACCACAAAATTTTGTTTCTGGAAATTCCACCACAGCCATCATGTCTATAAAGGCTAAATGAATAACACTAGGCATTGAATGTCAGCCAATGAAATGTAAAATCTAATTGAGTCATTTTGCGGGGGATGTTACATTACACTAATTTACAGATGTCTCTTTCACGATGTAAGTATATGGGAATGCAGTGAATCTGGGGCTTTTTGGGGCCCCTTAGGGTTAAAATACAACAGTCTAATTACCCTTTCTTGTTTCAAGAATGTTTTTTTCAAGCCTCAATGTGCAAGGTCAGAACACCTTTGTCGGGTGCTTGGCAGTGGTGGACTGTAACTAAGTACATTTACTCAACTACTGTACTTAAGTACAAATTTGACATACTTGTACTTTACTTGAGTCTTTTCTTTTCATGCCACTTTCTACTTCTACTCCGCTACATTTCAGAGAGAAATATTGTACTTTTTACTCCACTACATTCATCTGACAGCTTTAGTTACTAGTTACTTTACAAATTGAAATTGTGTGCACATAAAACACATGTAGTTTATACAATTCAATGTGTTATCATTAATTAAACTACCCAACAATATATAGATCCACAAGTGTAGCTGAAATGATTAGACCATTAAACACTTAGTTGAATGGCATAACTGTTTTGGATCATTTCCAGTTTCTAAAATGTGAGGATTTTTCCTTTTCCTTTTAATACTTTAAGAACATTTTCCTGATGATACTTACATACTTTTACTCAAGTAACATTTTCAATGCAGGACTTTTACTTGTAACAGAGTATTTTTACAATGTGGTATTAGTACTTTTACTTAAGTAAAGGATCTGAATACTTCTTCCACCGCTGTTTGAGACTATATTATATACTTGCTAGTTGATACATGAAACTGTAAGGCTGAAGATGATCTGTTTCATCAGTAGGGTTGGGCATCGTTTGGATTTTAACAATTCTGATTCTAATTCAGATTCTTCCTTTCGATTCCGGTTCTTATCGATTCTCGATTCCGATTCTTTGAGGGGTGGAGTTGAAACGGCTTATGGTTAAACATGCTTATTTCACAAATAAAAGAAAAGTTGTATTTTGATTCAATGGTGGTTTGCAGTTTTACCGGGCTTTTTCAACATCAAATAAAGCCACACTAGAACGCCCCTTACTGTGCTCCATGGCTGCAACACAACAAGCGCCTGGCCGCTTCGGAAACCAAAATTTGCGCATGTTAAATTTGAAACTGATGATCGGATTGGAAACCTCCAAACGATTCCACTGGAATCGTACATTTTTAAACGATTCCAAGTAAGAATTGGTTCTCAATGCCCAATCCTATTCATCAGTGCACTAAAGAACTCTGCCATAGTGAATGGATGATAGATTGTGACTTAAGCTTATTTTATAAAAAGAGTGTAACCTTTACTACTGAACTCTATTAGCATTTGGAGCACACATGGGTTGTATACAGTCGATAGTTTGTTTTCCTTATATTTAATTTAACTGCTGAACTGTGTTGTGCACCTGCGCAGATTTTACAGCTGTCAGTCATAGAAATATCAATTTCAGCATATTATTTGGCCCTTCTGATATTTGCATTACTCCTGCAACAAATTTGTAAAATATGAGTGACTGAACACAAGACTTTGAGAGAATTTGTTTTAGATTAATAATGTTTCATGTAGCAACTGTAATGCATCAGTTGTCACAGTAAGTCTCCATCTGCATAAACAAAATACCCCTGCCAATTAGATAGACAACTGGCATTTCTCCCTGCAGCTATCACTGTGAAACCACACTCCCTCCAAAAACAGAAAATATTTAAATTCTTGTACTGTATGAATTGTGTTTCTCATGTATCACAGGCCTATAAAATATGACATTGTTTGTTAATAGAATTCAGATTTACATGAAAAGTGGCAATATTATAACGTTTATATCGTTTCTGACAGTTTTTTCATATACACAGTACATATATATATATATATATATATATATATATATATATAGCGCCCTTAACGCACCTGCGCCTGGCGCTTCACACTGTGCGCTTAGATCGTTAACATAGGGCCCTTTATGTGGTCGGTTTGGAGAACTTATAGATAGATAGATAGATAGATAGATAGATAGATAGATAGATAGATAGATACTTTTTACTGAGCTTGGATCAAATATTGGGTGTATCTTTTACTATTACATTTATCTATTTGATTCTAAATGCCAGCAGTTTACTTTGGTCATGAGCGGTTTGTGCAGTGTAGCTGGGGAGTTGAGTCAATTTTCGAGAAAGCTGTAATGCATCTAACCTTCATTTGACTGGAGGATTTGCTGCCTGCCAACAAAAAGGGTATTGTCACTGACTGATATTCTGCGCTGTCTGGAACTGAGTCCATTGTTACATCAATACAAGGATATCTGTGAAGGATTGATCAGTGCTCTCAGTCCCTCATCAAAACAACACTTTATGTGCATTGAGACAAATGTAATTACACAAAGAGATATCTACAATAGACAATAGAATATGTACCAGTGGACCTTTCGGGGTTAGAGTTAGGCTCATTATTACAGCTGTACTGAGTTGAAGATATTTGTGGAAATTTCAAATAGTGGCTATTTCCAGAGTAACATTAAGCCCTGGTTGCCATAATCACTAAAGGATAATCACAAGGTGACATGCCACTCTCTTGTCAGAGGGATTTCTGAAGCAGTATGAGGCCAGTTCAAACCCTCAGAAAAACCCTATACAACATGAGTACATGGAATAAGAGGACAGGGGGTCCACAGAGGGAAGACAGACAAAAGGAGCGCTTCTTTTCGGTGGGGGTTGAAAAATGTCTAACAAGGTGCTCTTTGGTGCAGGGGTAGTCTCTCATTGCCAGACCTTCCTCCACAGCGCTGCATAGGAGGGTCTGGCTAGTCTACACAACATTCTGGGATGGGAGAGAAACATGCTCTGGTTTATTGGCATTTCTTTAAACCAATCACAATCGTCTTGGGCGGCGCTAAGCTCCGGATGGAGCCACGGTGGCACTGCAAAATAACCTCAGGGAGGATCATGTTTTGGTGGAACATGTGCTTGTTCAAAAGTTGTTTTGAAAATGTAGTTTGGACAGATAGTCTAGCTAGCTGTCTGGATTTACCCTGCAGAGATCTGAGGAGCAGTTAACCATAGTCCTCAGAAATCCACCGGAGTTTAAGATTACAACACAAAGAAAGCGGAAGGAAACGGACATCAGTGAAAAGACTTGCATCCGGCAGAATTTCCTGCGGCACCGGAGCAATCCCGGAAGTGGAATGTTGTGGAAATAGACTAAAGGGTCCTTGGCTTAAAAAACGTTGAAGACCCCTGATCTAGGGAGATAAAATGCATAAAATAAAAAAACATCACTGAAAAAAATTTATAACATAAAAATAAATAACCAGAACATTTTATTTTTTGGTAGCTAATGAAAAATGTCCTGGCGGTAAGGCTGCACTAGAGCAGTAGATCATTAATATTTTTCTAACCTCCAAAAGGATGAATATTAGAGATACGTCTCTAGATCTCTGTGTCACTTTAAGATTGTGTCTCCTTACTTTTTAGCAAATAACTTTTTAACTCCTAAGTCGGCTTTTTATTACATTTATATATTTTTGATAAACACTGGCCCTAGTTGTGTAGGAAGCAGCAGCTTTTTGTTGTGGTTAAATCTACAAACTGATTGACCAGGACAATCCGCCGATTTTGGCCCCCTCCACCTCCTCCTCCTCCTCCTCACCCTCATATCTCATCTGTTCACAGCGAAGGCCTGAATTAAACATGGCTTCATATAATGTAAGAGGCGATTGCACAGGCCGGTCGATAGGCTTTTAATCCCTTTCCTGCTCTCCTTTTATCCCCATTCTGCAGTTTTAGTCTCCCAGCTAAATACACAGTGGCTCTCATCTCAGTGTCCTTCAAGCCTTCTCTCTCAGCCGCGCACCACTTTGTCCGGCTAAACACTTTCTTTCTCTCATTCTTCCCGATAGCCTCGGCCCCTTTCTCTGCCACTGCTTGGTGTCATCCTGTTCCCCTGAGGCAGCTGCTTTGTAGTCGCTGTTATTCTGCCCGTGTCTAGGCTGTGTGAGCATACATGCCTTTACTAAATCACTTTCAGTTTATCCACACGTCATCATCATACTATTACAGTAAGACACAATTTCAGAAGGCACAAAATTCATATGTAGGACAAAATAACCGCATAACATTAAACATACAACAGAGATTTCTGTTTAGTTTATGTTGAACATGTAAAAAAATTTAAATTAAAAAATAACAGATAAATAAGAACACGTATTATACATTTTCAGCACAATCTTCCAAAAGTATTGTAAATGATTCAAATAAGTAATTCCCATGTTCAAAAAGGAGTAGGAAGAAGTTGTCTATACTTTAGTTAAATACAAAACAATTTGATGCTTCACTTATTTATATATGTATACATACACATACATGTACAGTTTATCTACCTATCTACACGCACATTCACACATAGACACACATGCATACACACATACATATACACATTTTTTTTCTTTTCCATCTATCTGAGAAGTTACAGAAAGTCAACTCACAACAGACTCGACACAGACAAGTACAACATCATACAGACGATCCCAGTACAAGTGTAACACTTAATGAATAATCAAGAATCATATGTTGGGGCGTCTGGGTAGCCCACCTGGTAGATTCTGCGCCCCATGTACAGTGGCTCGGTCCTTGCAGCAGCAGCTGCGGGTGTGATTCTGACCTGCGGTCCTTTTCTGCATGCCATTCCCCCACTCTCTCCCCTTTCATGTCGAAGCTGTCCTATCAAATAAAGGCCTAAAATGCCAAAAAATATATAATAATAATCCATACGTTATAAGCAGTTTTACCTTTAGATTTTTCTTGAAGATGGAGACAGAATGCAACAATTTTAAAGCTTTCTTCAAGCTCGTTCCAGATTGTGCACTTCGGCCTTTGTTACATGTAGTTAAAGGCATGTAGTTAAAAGGAATCCTAAGACTTAGAAACAGTGTTGATGTGCTTACTCTTGACCTGCAGTCTGCCTGCTTCCTAAACTACCGTGTCCACTTGTACGCAGTCATGTCCTGCCTCTAGAGTCGCTACCTGACTCACTGTTTTGGCTAACCAAACACCCCCAGGCCTTTCTTTTTATATCAAAGTTAGAATACATAAACATCATTTCCCTTGTGCGTGTTGGGAAATGGCTGAAGCAGATGCTGTACATTCCCAGTGCAGCAGAAGCTAATAACGTCATGCTTACCAAGTAGCAGTGTTGTGACCAAGTCCCAAGTAAGTCTCAAGTCATTTGGTCCAAGTCTCAAGCAAGTCTCGGGTTAATGTTTTGGGGGCAAGATAAGTCACAGGTTATGTCAAGTCGAGTCCTTAGTCAAGGCAAATCCCAAATAAAGTCACTTTTTTTTTTTACAACCAAGACAAAGCACTCTTACCTGTAATATCTGGTCTTTATAAAGAGAAAAGACAAGGTTTTAGTTGCCCATCTAATAAAATGATTGGCTAGTACAAAAAGTATGACAATGAATTTCATCTGTAGCACAGCCATTGTGGTGATCTGGTCTGACTAATGAGACTTCATCAGGGGTCGTTGATGTTATGTGTTGCCATAGCGAGGAGTTTGACTGACAGCCAGTCATCCAGTCATGACAATCACATACCGGCATACCGGGGAGCTTTTTGAGTCGTCCAGTCATGATTAACTTGCACTGTTGCCCCAGCATAGCATACTTGATAGTTAGACAGAAACGTGACAACATTAAATTATATTATTTTATATTTAACAGCTATGATTCAAACGCAAGTCATCCGAGTCATTATGCCTCAAGTCAAGTCTCGAGTCATTAACTTACAAGTCCAAGTCGATTTTTTTTCAAGTCAATGGAAAAAAAATACAAACGGTGACTCGACTCGAGTCAACCTCTCAAGTCAACCTTTTTACTTAAAAATGCTCCATAATGCGGTTACTTTCACACTTTTAAAAGATTTTGTGGTATGGTGTAAAACAGGTATTGGCCAGTCCCCCAGCATAAGCGCTCAACTTTGCAGCCAATTTTGTCCAGTGGCCACTCGTGGTATTGCAACGGAAAATACCCCCTGCAGCCTAAATAGGATTTTCCCAATTGTAATAAAAACAATTTTAACGCTGGAAAGAGGTTGTTTTCATAAAACTAGGCTGTCTATGCAGTAAAGGGTGCAAACATTTTTTTTTTTAAGTTGGTGCTACATGACCAGAGAAAAACAGAAAAAGATCTGTGCTATTCCTTTACACTACAACTACTGTACTGCACCGGACCAACAAATGCTCCCGCTGGTGGGTGACGTAATGCAAGCTCGTCGAGATCCTCCGTATGGACACAGAATGGTGACAGGCAACACATTCTCACTCTAAAATACGGACGCTTGGTCATGTGCCTTTGGTGTTTGTTGTTCACGGTAAAAGTCTCCTTTAGCGTTGGGACTCTTGACATCACTTTTGACGCTCTGTGTTGGGACGTACTTACTGACATGCGGCACAAGAACGGGACAGTTAAGTTTAGGAAAAGATCGTGTGTGAATGGGATTATAAAATGTACATTTCAGTGACATGCGGGACAAGAACGGGACACGAACCCTGGTCTCCTGGGTGAAAGTCCTGTGTTGTTTGACCCATCCAACCTCCTCATGCGGCATTTCGGTCTTTTACACTACTCGCTACCGTTGTCTCTCTTAATAGTACGTCATCTTGCAGCGCTGCAGAGCTGCTGCTCTCTGCCCAGAGCGTTCCATACAGACACTGAAGGGTGCTTTTTGCGTTGCATCTGCCGCTGAGAACCACTGCCCAAGTGTCCGTATTTTACGAGTAGGGAGTGAGAACGGCTTGTGACAGGCTGGTAACAAACAATCTCGTATTTCATTTCACTAAAATATGTTTCTGAAAACATTTTTATGCGAGAAATAGGCAGTACAGTAACCAAATCTTAGTTTATATTTAGTCAGCACTGTTTAGTTTTACAGTTTCATCTGAGTTCGGTCTGAGTTTTGGAAAGAGAGATCAGGGCGGCTGTCTCTCTAGATCGGCTTCTATACTCTTTGTATCCATATGCGGGAGTACAGTACAGTCTGTAGTTCAAGCAACAGGCCCTAGGGCCAGCGGCAAACCACCAAGTGACACTTTGTGTTTCTTTCTGCTGGTCTGTGAGTAGGGAGATCTGGGCACTGGTTAGATGGAGAGAGGTTTATCATAGTTCATTTACACATACTACCAACATTATTACGATACAAAGTTAGTTGAATAATGGCAAAGTATCCCTTTAACAAAGTCTTGCCCTACTTATCGGCATGGTGACTCCATTAAAGGAAATATTCAGTTCACTCTTTTCTGAAGTGGCAATTTGCAGAGCATTTCTAATTAGTGTCTGGGTCAGCTAATTATAAATCGGCAAAAACCCTTTGATTCCTCACAAATGAGGACAAATGAAGACAGGTAACGCTGTTAACCGCATCTTTCTCTTTACTCCTTCTGTCTCCATCCATTCAACCTTTTCCAAACTCTCCTCTATTATTCTCCCTCTCGTTCCATTCCCTCCCTCGGTTATATCTCATCCCATGGCTGCTTGGTATATTGTCAGTTGGGAACAAAGCACAGGTTGTGTGGTTGATCTGCTCTGGTATTTAGAAAGCTGACATCAGATGCATAGCAGTGGCCCTCTGTCTCATTAAGATGGAGCTGGCTGCACGGCTTGAACTTCCTCTGGAGAGCACAGCAGTAATTGGTAATCAAAGAGGGATGGGGCAGGGCATTCCTTGCTGGCAGCGTGACCTCTCCCTGCGGTGTAGACGGCTACACCTCGCTTTGAAACATGCATGAACATTGTACTTGACAAGTGCCTGGCTGTGCAACTAAAGCGGCTACAGTCTGGACAATGTTTCGTATAAGCTTTTGATGGTCTATAGAAATCACTTAAATCTTCTGTAGTTATTAGAATTGCTCTTATTATGTCAGGCTTCAACCTAATGCGTTTGTGTCTGAACTACCAGCGTATAGTGTGTTCCATTTGTACCCGAAAGTCGGATTTTTCCATCGGAAACTTGCCTCCTGACCTGGGATTTCCGAGCTTGGAATTCCACGGAGTACCCCTAGCTAAAAATCCAACATGGCTGCTCCATGCAGCAACAGTAGTGAAAGCTGTAGTAACACACAGTTATTAGCACTTCTGTCTTATTTGTAGGGCTGAACGATTAATTGCATTTGCGATAATATCGCAATATGTTAAAACGCGATTTCCTAATCGCAAAGGCTGCGATTTGGTCACATGACTCGCGAGAGCAAATCAGTCTGCACTCCGCAGAGAAAGCATCAACTTAGCACGCTAACGCTACACTATACTGTCATTCAAACAACTCTGAGTTGTAGTTTAAAACTTTTACAGCCATTTTAATAAAATGAAGGGTTTTATTCTGGCTCGAGTCTATACATGCAGTTAATGGATACAGACACGCAGAACTGAAGGCTCGTTTGGCAACTAGCACTGATTAGCGGTTAGCTCCGGTTAGCGGTTAGCTCCGTTATAAAGATATGGAGTGGAGGAGCTGCCACTGAGAGGGGTAACAACCAGACTCTGATAAATGACGTTCGGGGAGCTTTCACAGCAGCGTGGCCGGGGCGTTTCAACAGTTTTATTAGTACAGTTAATCCCATGGCAAGAACACCAACAACATGCTAACGTAACGATAGCCTCTCTGAACTGAAGTGCACACGGCGGCACGCAACTTCACGAGGGGGAGGGGCTGGAGGCAGCTCCTCTCTGTGCACTGTAAAAAAAAATACACTGTTTGTGTGTGTGTGTGTGTGTATATACTATATTTTTACTTTTTTAACTGTCTAATGTGTAATTGTGTGTTGTTCATACTATAAAATGATTTATTGTTTGTCTTTGTTGAATAATACAGAAGACAAAGCTTAAAAAAATAATCGAATCGCAATCGCAATATTTGGGAAAAGAATCGCAATTAGATTATTTTCAAAAATCGTTCAGCCCTACTTATTTGTGTCTCACTAAATCAGTCGTACACACAGTCCTGTCCAACTTCTATCTGTGGACATGTTACTACGCTGTTTGTGTGCAAAAAAAATGTGTAATGCGTTGTTATAAACTTATATGTTATAAACTGTCATTGCTAACAATGGCTGACCTGGCTAAAGCTAATGAAAACAATGAAAATCCGACACTTAAATGGCACATTCAACTCGAGTGCAGTGAACAAGGCTTCCAAGTCCCGAGGTAAATGGACGCACTATTACCGACCAAAAAGGTATCCGGTGAGGAGCTACTGGCAGCTGCGGGTGTAGTTTAGTGGTGTGTGACGACCGTGACTGTTTGTTCAAAACTACAATGGCAAACATGATAGACAGATGGTCCATCCAATCACCTGCCAGGTATTTCTCTGAAAGTGCCTGCCCTTTTCCAAACAGTTTCCAATGACGGCTTCTCAGACGGTTCTGTGTAACAAACCATATGGCGCGTCAGGTTAGCTGACCACTATATCAATGTCAAATGTTTAACATTACACATTTTCCTGACTGCTTATTTTCTATAGAATATTGTTTGTGCCTTTTAAGTCCAAACAACTTCTTAAGTTTTCAAACAAAAGTCACTAAGTGAAGCAAAAAATTGTCATCTCAAAAGGTTAAACTTAAAACCTGCAAATAAAATATTTGCGTAGTCGTAAAATATTGGACTTTTATTTGTTTAATGATATGTCATCTTGTTTACAGTTCCCTCCGCTTCTTTCTCAATGATCTTTTGCGCTCCCAGCTTTCTGGTTTGCAATTCCATATGCTTTTTTTTGCAGTTCTGGGACAAACCTCTCGCAAGGGCGGGTCTTACAGGGGTGCGTGCCCATTGGGTAATCAGTTTTTCAGTGCAGCTAACGTTAGAACGAGTTTGGAGGACACACAACCCACCCTAAACAGCATATGGATTCGTACATGATCAGTGAAGGGTAAGTAGTGATCATGAATGTTGTTTCGTTTTGTGTGTGTGTGTGTGTGTGTGTGTGTGTGTTTGTTTGTGAACGAGCGGACATGCAATGAACGTGTGTGCCTGACTGTACCTGTTTTCATTTCTGATATGTAATCGCATGCCATGAGCTTATTTGCCAAGGGTGTGAAAAAGACCATGCCCCTGTTTATATTTTCAATTGAGCACCCCTGAAAGAACAATTTCAGAGACAGCCAGAGCCAGGCACTTTACCAGGCCCACACATTTCAAGTGTATGTGACTCATCAGGTGAAATTCAACTCCCTCTATTCCCTCTATTTGTCTTGCTGATTTGCCTTTAATGAGAGTGTTGTGTGGCTGAAATGACATGATAAATCCTCCTGAAAACATTTGTTGTCGGCAATCAACGACAAAAATGTATTTCCACAATTCTCACATAATTATTTTGGCTAAAAGGGGCCAGGATGTCGGTGTTGTGTGTTGAAAAAGAAATCGTGTGGGGTGGCTGGGGGCAGAGAAAGCCTTTCAACCTGATTTTCTCTCAGGCAATACCCTCGCTGGCTCTGTGTGTTCAGGTCCTTCTGTAATCGCCAAGACTGTGCTCTAGGCCTCATTACCAACTATGACAAGAGAGGAGAGACCACCACATTGTCATTAGAGAGAGAAAGAAGAGAGACAACTTTTTTATGTTATGGTCCAATTTGCTTGGACTCCATATAAAAAAAAGATCATGTAGTTGAAAGTAGTACAACAACAGCATCTAGAAAATGATGAACACCAAAGTCTTTAGGATACATCCTCTGGGCACCATGGAATGTCTGTTTATAATGTGCCAATCCATCTAGTAGATGTTGAAATATTTCACAAGGTACATGAAAACTTTAACCTCCTGCTGGCATTATTTCATTCTTCATATATGTTTATAATCTATCTGTCCTTTTGTCGTCATGATTGTCTATACTTTCATTTTATTATCTTGGTCTATTCTGTACACTCGGCATCTATTGCATGTCTGTCCATCCAGGGAGAGGGATCCTTCTTCTGTTCCTCTTCCTGAGGTTTCTTCTATTTCCAGTGCAAAATGGAAAAAACGGCAAATGCAAAAGGGAAGGAGGAAATGGACAAACAAAAGATAACTCTGAAGTTCTCCCTTTCCTTTTCAATTACATGTTTAATTTTGAGTACATGCATTAATGAATATATTGACATTTTCTTCATATTTATCTTTATACAACACTCACATGACGCTTATCTATTGTGCATCGACAGAGGTATTGGATGCTTTAAAACCACGGGTGGAAACAAGAAACAAATAGCAGTCTCCTGTGTCAAAATGTAGTGATTTGTTGACCATCCCCCCTACACAGCCTTTGTCGCTGTACAACAACATCACCTGACTTCCTCCTTTGCTCCTGCAATTACTCTGGACACTACAGGGCTTTGTCACTTGTGCAAAAACACATGTTCCTTTGAGGCACTGGCTGAAAAGACTGATGCTGTTGCTGGGGACAGTCTCGAAGGAATAGTTTTTGCTGCGAAGACTTTGGAGGATACCCACTTCATTTGACTAATTTAGCTTCAGGTGAACAAATGCATTTTTGAATGCAGAACGGTGACTATGGATTTTGTCACCCAAGTTGCCATTTCACAATATCAGTTTGTCATTTTTTTTTATGATTAACAGTTTATTGGTTTTTCAGAAAATTTAAACACACACACATATCCATCAGAAAAAAGAAGCAGTACACATACAACAAAAAAGAATGAAAGGAAGACATAGTGCGACCATAGACAAAAACTAAACTATAAATACATTTTAGAAAATTATAAAAAAGTAAATAAAAAAAAAAGAATGAAAAAGAGACAGTGATGCAGAGACCCTTGAGTTTACAACCTTGCCTATATGTAGGTACAGTATTCTATCAAAATGTATCCATCAGTCATGTTTTATATCAGTTTGTCTAATTTCCCTTTTCTTTTTAATATTTAATTTTGGCCTGATTATTCTAATTAATTACTCAGAATAATAATTAAATGTATAAATACATTACATTTTTCTTTTAATCTTCCATTCTCCTTTTGAGTTTTAATTCTAGATAAAATGATTCTCCACACAAGACTGGTAAGGCTCTAAAACAGCAAATTCATCATCATTGGCCCCCTCTGTTAAACCAGAGGCAAAAAAAACTTGGAGTCATATTTTACAAACAAATCAATCAGGTAGTAAAATGAAGCTCCAAACTCTAATCAATTCTCTGTACTTCTGACCTGGAGAAAGTCATTCATTCATGTCTTCATATCCTCCCACCTTGCTTGTTACAACTCGTTATATTTTGGTATCACCCAAGTCTTGTTTCTGCCGTCTCCAACTAGTTTAAAATGCAGCAGCAAAAGTCTTGACAAGGTCAACAAAAAGGGAACACATTTCTCCCATTCTTGCCTCTCTACACGGGCTGCCTGTTAGCTATAGCTAGAATTGATTTTAAAATCCTGATCTTTGTTTTCAAGGTGTTACATTTGTCCCCTATTACATTACAGAACTCCTGTCCCCATATCACACAGTCAGGGATCTGAGATCTAAAAATAAATGGACGAAGCTTCCGGGCCTGAAAAGTGAAGCCAATGCTGAAGTGTCTTAAACCTGCATTCTATCTAATTTTCAGCAAGGGGGAGACTCCACTGGTTGCAAATAGAAGTCTGTTTCTATAGAAATCTATGGGAAAATTACCCTAATAAACATTTTAATGAGTTTATGGTCTCAATCACTGGTTTTAATTCTTCTTTAATACAGCATAATGTTGCAAATTTATAAATTATGGTCTCATTTATTTTAAAATAGACGATTAAGCAGGTGCTTTAGAGGTGTGACTACACACCACCTGTCAATCATGACAGAGGCTTTGCAATGCTAACCATGGCACAGTGTGCATTAAAACAGCCTTAAACTTGTTTTTGGGTGTGTTGTCTTAAACTTTGACCCTCTCACTGTGTGTTTTCACTTCACTAAAAAGGTAATTGGAACATTTTTGTTCCTATGAATTTCTTGTTCATTTTCTGTATTGCCGTACATGCAGTATGAAAATCGGCAACTTTCCCTCTTGCATTTAGCTTAGCGCAGCGCCATCCATAAACAACACTGGCTTGGCCGCGTCATCTTCCCCAGCTCCACCCTCTCTTCAAAAATGGTCACGTCCGGTTTCAAAAAACCAAGATGGCGACAACCATATTGCCCAAACTCAAGGCTTCAAAACGGCAGTCCACAAAGCAATGAGTGATGTCACTGCTGCTACGTTCACTATTTTTGCAGACTATGCATATGACCAAAGACTTCTGTCTGTCCGAAGATCCAGGACTAAGTGTTATGGGGACAAGCCTTTCTCTATTGCTGCCCCAAAACTTTGGAACTCCATCTCACCATCAGATCCTCCCTCACTATTGAGACCTTCATGAATCCTCTTAAAACACACATATACTCATTAGCTTTTAACTGTGTCACGGTATATCCAACCGTGGGGAAACTTGATTACTCTCGTTACATCTAGGATTATAACAGAGCTTGATTTTCCTCGTGTATTTGAAAACTAGAGAAGCTAACGCTAGGCCGCCAGAATGGAGTTAAGGATTATATCCTTATTTTGTTTCTCCAGTCAAAACACTTACTTACTGTACTCACTAGGGAACTCTACTGGGATTTTATTCTAATTCTATAGACAACTGACACCCTTAGTATGCATTACAGTAAACCCACAAACCATCAAAATATCAAAACTATCATAGAGGCTCTGAACAGATAACTTGGCAGTGAATTTGTGGTGACATTGAGAAACCCTCTAGAGAAGAAAGACACAGTTGTTTACCTCAGTATTGGGGCTGATTTGTATGGTCATTGAGTATTTGTTTCCTCACTGATGGGCTATAAAAGCCCAGTGTTGGGGACAGTGCAGTGTCGCCGCAAGCACAGAAGTGAGTGTCATCAGGAGTTTACTGTTAGATTTTGGAACAGTCATGGGGGACAGGCCTGACTCCAAGGACATGAGTGGATGTTTGCTTTGTTGTGTGGGACACACCATAACTCTCCGTATAAAATAAATAGGGAAACAGAACTGGGAGTAATTCTACCTTTTGCTGCAACATTCCTAAATGTCATCATTTCAGCAAACTGGACTTTGATGTCGAACTATAATTGGCATCAGAGTCTCAGAATTGTTAGTGGATTCACTGATGTGAGAAGGAAAGCAAACAAGCATGAAAGAAAGAGTGCACTGAAAATATCCCTTCTTTTATACTTGCATTTATGTTGCATGGTACACCAGCAAAAGCATGACTCTACAGCTAAATTAGTTTGTAGTTACTGACAATGGCTCATTGTACTTTACCTGAGAATACAGTTTTAAGTGATTGCTTCATATATCCACTCATCACTAAAATTAATTGACATAGATTTACAGTGCTTCTGTACTGATGTGTTGATATATTTATTGTTAAAGTGTCCTTCAGCACTCTAGATGTTGGTGCTAAATTGATTTGATCTTTTTCTAGTAGCAGTAGTTGCAAATGTATTATGACTGTTTATGTGAATTTTGATATCATTTCTAGAATTACAGTGCCACTAACAGGAGTCCCCCTTTGAGTTTTTGCACATGTTGATACTTTTGTTGCTATTAACTAATTTTCAACATGTGTTTATGCCGGGTGTGTCATGTATGTCCTGTTCCATGCTGAATCCATGTGAATGCAGCATAAAGCATTCTGCACCCGTAATTGTATACAGTATATAATGTATAGGTTCTAATTGTAAAAGTATACTGTTTTTGATGGTAGTAGACAAAGGACTAATCCAAAGACAAAGAATTAAAATTTAGTTAAACAATTTGTGCAATTTAAAAAAACGCAATACATCACTTAAACAGCAACTTTGGAAAGCGTAAAATAATCTTCCAAAGATTAAAAAATACTTATTTTCCAAGATCTAGTGTGCAATTAATGTAGAGAGGTGGAAGGTAAGGGTAAAGAGGTTAGGGAGGTGGACTGGTTCGTAGGATCTCGTAGCATTCGTCTGGCTTTTAAAGGTCCTATGACATGCTGCTTTAAATGCTTTGAGGAAGAGAGAGGGGGGGCAAGGTGGAGGGTGGGGGTGTGGCCTTGACCAACTGTCATGCTTCGCTTGTTTTCAAGCCATGATGTCTCTCTCTTTCTCATGGGCGGGCCAAATTCTCTGTGCGGTCAAAGCAGAGAAAGGGGAGGTAACCTTCCTCCTTATGACATCATAAAGGGAAGATTCCAGATTGGCCCATCTGAGCTTTCATTTTCTCAAAGGCAGAGCAGGATACCCAGGGCTCGGTTTACACCTATCATCATTTCTAGCCACTGGGGGACCATAGGCAGGCTGGGGGAACTGAAATTAATGTTTAAAAACCTCATAAAGTGAAATTTTCATGCCATGGTACCTTTAATGCAGGGCACCATAGTTTGCGTCCCATGACAGACCTGCAATTAATGTTTGTCCTTTACTTTAAAGCAACACTATGTAACTTTTAGTGCGAGCTGTAGTTCCAATGAGACAAGTAGGGGGACTGAAGCGGGGAAAGTTACATAGTGTTGCTTTAATGGATAATTTCCCCACAGCTTTAGACCCTTTTTAGTAATGGGGCTAAAAATGTAAAGCTCATTGCCTAGCAACATCAAAATTAACCGCGAGACTCCAATAAGTCACCGTGACGGCTGCTGGTCACCGAGAAATAGTTTCAGCACGAACTCCCCGTAAACTCCCAACTTCTTTGTTTTTACACATCAGTTTGTGTGCAGATTATGCAGAATAGATACAGTATGTAAATTAATGATCTTAGATGTATTTATATTTTAACTTTAGAGAGACATAGTCTAGCTGTTTCCCCAGCTTCCTGTATTTATGCTGAGCTCCATAGTTAATTGACACACTTGAGAATGATCTTCTCAATTAACTCTCACCCAGAATGCAAATAAGCATATTTCCCAAAGATTTTGAACTAGTCCTTTAACCAGGTGGTTCAGTTGTCTTACCCTAAACATAATTCCCTTTACCCTAACCATTCTATAGCAGCCATGCACTGATACTGTAGTAGGAAAAACATTTAAAAATGTGAAAAAAGAAAAGAAAAATGATCTAAGAAAAAATATATCTGGGAATTTTTCAGAATCATTCAACGTCTATGTTTTTGTCAGGTTGAGCAAATCAACCTCCCTCACAGTGGGCCTTTATTGAGCTTTCTGAATCAGGCTTTGGAAGCTCATCATCTAACCTGTAGCTGCCTGGTGCATCACAAAGCTTTACATTTTAAACTGCCACAGGATCATCTGAAATGTATTTGGAAAAAATTGAAATTGAATCCCTCTTCAGTGAATAAAGGACTGTGAAGTTCCCAGCTCCATTAGTGGCTTCATTAGCTTCTTGATTTGTTTTCAGAAACTGTAAACTACAGTCTTTGGCAAATGAAGTCTACTGGACAGGAAACTGAATAATTCCATTCTCTAGAACTTCCAGCTGTGAGAGTTTTTAAAGCAATTATAGGAGTACTTTGACAGGGATCGTGGACCAATTTTGTATGCGGCTGAATATATTAAAAATGACCCTTTTAAGTCTGACACTTGATGGTTTTTACATGTCAGGGTGTCAGCTTGAGAGAACTGCACTAGTGGCACGGCTGAATCTGAGATGGGCTGAAAATGCATGCAATAAGAGCACTTAACTGGCTAATTTCTCTCTGTAAATACACATATAACCAGCAGCATTTCATTTCCACTACAGCAGACCCTTCAACATTCTGAAACATAGAGAAAAATGTTTTACTGAAAAGAGAATGAGCAAAACTGAACGTTTTTCAATGAGTCACAAATTATAGCAATATTTCAGATCATTTCATGCACGTCAGATATGTGATGTGTGATGGTGGTCAAGTGTATTTTCTCTTAAAGGTATTTGCATGTGCAGTGTGTGTTAGCATTTACGATGTCCTGGATTTGAATCTGACTTGACTGGGTTGTATTTCAACCCATGAGTCTACCCTAAAAACTGATTACAAAGTTCCATGCTTGTGGCCACTTCATTCAAATGAATGTTCCCAGCCTCACCTCAGAGGGCTAAGGGTGTTTCAGCCTTCAGAAATTCAGTGGGGACCATTACAGGGGCGGGTCTAGAGGGGGAGGCCCGGGGTGGTAAACCTAACTGCGTCAAAAGTGACGCCAATAGTCCCGACCCAGCCCGTTTAGATAAAGCGCGTTTAGATATTATATATATATATATATATATATATATATATATATATATAATGTTATTGACGCTAAAGGAGACTCTCAGCGTCAATAACAACACCAAAGGCACCTGACCAAGCGTCCGTATTTTACGCGATGGGAGTGAGAATGTGTTGGAATATTGGAGATGCATTTAAAATATGGAGACAGTTTAAAAGAGCCAAAGAAAAAAAAAAAATATATATATATATATATATATATATTAACCCAATCAGCCTAAAATGTATGCAAGTTTATACATCATGAGTTCAGTGGCAACTATTTTTTTTATGTCTTTGGCTTTGGCCTTTTTTGAAGTGAATTCTGGGAAGATTTCCTTTATTTCAGTGTATAAAACACGTAAAAGGAACCATCTGCAATCATTGTACGTGGTTTGTCTTTGAATGGCAACTCCAAACATGTAAATAAATTGGGCACAATTGGAATGTGGATCATGAAGAGGATGATGTAATGGTTGTGATGGAAATGGTGCTATCAGACACACTCAAACTTAAACCATCCAATTTGAATGTTATTTATATGTTGAGCTAATACAGTTTACATACAACAAAAGTTGCTGCTAAACTTATAATGTAACAATTTCTATACATTGTAATAACTTTTTTTAACTTATGTGCTTCTATGTGTGGGGAAATTTTCCTTGAAAAGAAGTCTAATGTGACCAAACCTTGAGGGAAACAGGGCCACCATGGCTTTTCTCAAAAATCTTCCATTTCTGAATGATTGTTCTGAATGGTTATTATTATTAACCTGAAACTCTTCTCACCATGTGGCCCAAATAGCATCTGCAAAGACTGTATTTGTTCTTGAAAAGTTGTCTATATTCTCTGTTGTTGAACTCTGTGTAACAGACAATATGTTTTCAATCAACTGTGTTTTTGGAATTCATCATTCATCAGTGTTCTGTGGCACCAATTACAATCAACGTCACTCCCAATCTGACTGAATAATTAATCTCTACATTATCTTATCTTATCTCTTCTGTCCCATGGGTGAGAGTAGTAGAGGTTGTTGAATCACAGAGCTGTCATTGACTATTTATGTGTAACCCCCACAATTCAACTTTTCATGCTGCACACTGTGTGGGTGGGTGGGGGGTGGGGGGGGATTGCGATCAAAGCTTCCTTTCATTTCAGCTCCAGACTGTGGCATCAGATCAGGCCTCCATTAATGCAGGGATGTGCTCTTTCACCACTAAATTGTATGTCTTGTTGCCGTTATTTCTGTCCTTTGGCCTCACTTTGTTCCCCTTATTTTTTGATCCTGCCTTTTGATTGGCCAATATGCTGAAACAAAATGAGAAAAGGTGTTCATGTTGGGCAATGAACTGCAAAAAATAAAGGCTTTCTATCTAAACTAGGCAATTGTTTAGACATTGCATCTGGAGAAAAGTGACTTTGCCAAGCATAGGGGATCATTTCTGTTGTTTCTATGCAAATCAAGATGTATCAAGATTTTTCAGAATTGAATGACATTATCTCACATAATGTCAAGATATTGTCACCTGCTTCTCTAAACATAAATTGAAACAGAGATAAGTGTCTCAGCATCTCAGAGTTTTTCATTGGGTTTTAGCAAAAACGAACATTTGTTACATGTTATGACAAACATTGTTTTGCAATATGCTCCATAGGTAGACTAATTCATGCATCGATATTAGGCTTTTATGTTATTCAATCAGTGTCATCTGCCTCCTAAATGGCAGCCGTTTCCTGCCTGATTACACTGAAATGAAATCAGTAGGACATAATATTTTCTTTGCACATCCATTCATTGTTTTTTCTTTTTTAAATTCTTAATACATTTTTTATTTCTATGTATGTAACCTTTAGGTTACAGTATAAAAAATGACAGGTTGGACACCTCTTTTGCAAGGGGGAACTGGCCAAAACAACAACAAAGTAATGCAAAATCAGGCAACAGATAAAACATGTATGTTCCTAAAACATTAGGGGCAGATAAATAGTAAAAACATATGTCTTATGGTTTGATATACATCTTAAAGCTCTGTGATAAACAGAGTTCAACATGTGGGAATGTTGTGATTATGCATCAAAGTCTTAAAGGTCCCATACTGTAAAAGTGAATTTTCCATGTCTTTTTTTAATATAAAGCATGTCGAGCTGCTATATACAGTAAATACTGTGATCGTATCAAAACCCTCAACCCACAGAGAAATGCACAAAGCTCGTATTCAGAAACTATGCCTTTAAACGAGCTGTCAGGACTTCCGTACAGTTATAATGTCACAACTACACTATATATAGGTGCTAAGAGCTGCTACAGTGCCGTTTCTGTCATTCCCCGGCTGCAATAACAGTGCAGAGACTCGGAGCACAGATGCGGAAGACCCAGAAACGTTGACCAATCAGAGCAGACTTAAATGTTTTCAGGAGCGGGGCTTAAAGAGACAGGCGCTAAAATGGAGCGTTTCATGCAGAGGGTGAATACAGGTATATTCAGACAGACAGTATGAGAAAAAGATTGTGGTTTTAGGAAATTAAAGCATGTAAACATGTTCTATTAGAAACCCCAAATGCATGTAGGAACCTGAAAATGAGCATGATATGCGACCTTTAATGTAGCCCTGCAACTGAACAGGTCAATCCTGCTCGGCATAAATTAAGGTTTGGGTGTCCCTTACTGGTCTAACTAATGTTTCTTTGGTTTTTCCACACTAACAAAAACACAGTTCTAATGGAAATTCGAAAAATCCTCACACTGAAAGATATTTTATTTCAGCACAAACACAACAGCTTCAGTACACACACAACATTGTATTGTTATTTGTATTTGTTTAAAATACAAAGACCTGTGTGTACACCCATTACCTCGACCAGACACAGGACACACACACGATAAATGTTATATTTCTTTTAATTTCTTTACAATGCTGTAATGTTCCAACTGTAACATTCTTATAATGTGTTTTTAACTACTGAATGTGAGTGATGGGAATGTTAGAGGGGAACTTACTGGTCTGAGTCAATTTAACCCTAAGTAAGTCTGTACATTAAATGCAATTTATCACCCAACATCTAACCTCTGCTTACAGTTTGTAGAACTGATATGAAGCATGCATGCTTTTTTCTTTTTCGCTTCTAATTCCTTGACAAGAAATAAGTAATCTGATAAACCAGCGGCATCCAACCTACTCCATAGACTGTGATTGAATGTCTGTCTCCTGTCACAAATGCAAAATGGCCTGCATCCTGCGTACAGTAATTGAGTCCGAGGTGGAAAGGTGGGTGACTGAGCAGATAGTTAATAAAGATCATTCAAATGTTTTCACCCCGTAACAGTCCCTTTAAGTTCTGACAATGTGGGGAACCTGTGAACTGCAACATTCAATGTATAGACGAGCTCTCTTGCTTTAATTTTTTTGTATTATCTTTTTTCTAAAGAGGGTTTTAATATTGAACACTAGTGATGGGAATGTTAGGGTTATGTTTATGGAAACAATATATCTGCGTTTACAGAGGCCTTTTATTTTTTGGCTAATATTAAAAAGGAATTTGGAAATGTTAACTTTAGTTAACATACCAAACCCAAAGCAGTGGGATCTTTTGTCATCTGTAGTTTTTATTGAAACCACCAAGCTTTTAAAACTGAATAGTTTGCATAAGTGATAACTTCTCTTTTGCTTCTACTCTTTTGACAAAATATTCGTTTAATTCATTTACTTTGGTGAACTATTTTCAACAACTTTCAAACACACTACATAAACTGTGTCTGAAAGTCTATATAGCTTGTCACAAATGCAAATTAAACTGCCTCCTATGGACAATAATTCAGAGTCTGATGAACCAAAATAAGCTGGGTTCACCAAACTCTGGGGTTAAAATCCTTCATTCTTCCATTCATTCCCTAAAGCCCAAACAGTGGGCTTGGCTGTAATCTATACTTTTAATACCATTTACCACCAAACCTCAAGTGGCAACCCATCCCCTCTTTAAGTTCTGTTTAAACGCTTATTTGACTTGGCCACCGATGCAAATTAAACTTCTTTAATTACCGTAACCATCTTGCTTTCATTAAACGTGTTAAAACAGAGATCTTCAACAGGAGGTCTGGGACCCCTAGAGGGTCCTCAGAATTGCTGCAGGGGGGGCCCACCAAATTACTGATTGATGATTTAAAAAAAAATATGTCTAAAAAAATACATTACCATGAATCCAATATATTATTAAAGATAAATCTTTTTTTAATGTGCACAACTTTGATGATAGGCTTACTGGCCTGTAGGTAAGGTAGCCATCCACAGATACAGTTAAGCTTAAGGATTCTCTGTTCCACATTTCAACATTAAAACATGATGATAAATATATGAACATGCCAACAATTTTTGTTTTAAAAGCTTAATGTATGCACCATTAAAAGATATGTATACAGGCTTTATGCTGCCCTACACTTTATTGTAGGCCCAGTTTAATATGCAACTTAATTTTATACAATATATGTAGTAGGGGGTCCCTGCTTGTCTCTCTTTCAGGTTAGGGGTCCTTGGCCTAAAAAACATTGAAGACCCCTGCGTAAAATTGAATCTGTAGGGTTATGATGGCTAACCGAGTAGATATTACTATTTGATAAAGGTCATCTTACTACATAGTCTAGTGTAAGAGCAGGGAAGTTTTTTTTCAAAAATTAAAAAGTGTTAATATGAATCCAAAATATTATTAGTAAATATACCGTAAATCCCCACTGATGATAGGCTTACTGGCCTATAGGTAAGGTAGTCACTAAGACATCCACAGATACAGTCTATCCTAAGGAGTCGCTGCTCCACATGCAGCGGTGGAAGAAGTATTCAGATCCTTTACTTAAGTAAAAAGTACTAATACCAAACAGTAAAAATACTCTGTTACAAGTAAAAGTCTTGCATTGAAAATGTTACTTAAGTAAAAGTATGTACGTATCCTAAGGGAAATGTACTTAAAGTAAAAAAGTAAAAAAATCCTCACATTTTAGAAACTGGAAACGATCCAAACAGTTCTGTCAATCAACTTGGTGTTTAATCGGCTAATCATTTTAGCTGTACTTGTAGGCCGTTATATTGTTGGATAGTTTAATTTATAATAAAACATCAGATTTTATAAAATCTTAATGTGTAAAGTAACTAGTATATAAAGTAACTAAAGTGAGTAACTAGATGAATGTAGTGGAGTAAAAAGTACAATATTCCTCTCTGAAATGTAGCGGAGTAGAAGTAGAAAGTGGAAAGAAAGTGAAAAGAAAATACTCAAGTAAAGTAAAAGTACCTCAAATTTGTACTTAAGTACAGTACTTGAGTAAATGCACCACCAATTATAAGGCTATTTTAATAGCTTTGTATTTTTAATGCAAAAAAAAAGTGTAAGTACAGTTTAATATGCAACTTAATTTTATACAATACTGTATATGTAGTAGGGGGTCCCTGCTCCATCTCCTTCAGTTAAGGGGTCCTTGGCTTAAAAAAATGTTGAAGACCCCTTTCTTAGAGGGAACATTGATCTTCTCTCCCCTAATATGGCGCATCTATATTCACATTCCTGTCAGATCAGTTCAGCTTGGGGCTCACCCAATCTGCAGCATTAACAGTGCCACCCTTTTACACCCAATTAGCGCCTCTGATTCCCAAATTCCCAGGGGACTGCAGATGTAAATTAGCCTGAAGCTAACTCTGGTACAATGCATCAAATGGTAACATTTATGTTTAAAATTGAACATGGTCCCTAATAAATATAAGAAACAAACAAAACAAAAAAAATCTGCATCGCAATGGTTTATACTTCCTCGGAGTGCAAATTTCCACAGGGGTGTGGGGGCTGAACTATTACGTGGATAAAGGATTATAATGTTCCTCAGTCCGACCTGACACCTGCACACTCGGTGTCGGTGAATCCCCTGGTCCGGTGTGTGGTCCCCCCCCCCCTGTTGCTTTAAGCAGTGCGTCCTGCCGTCCGACAGGAGGCGTGTCTCCCCTACGGCCGGAGCGCAGCGCTACCAGATGCAAGTGCGGGGGAAGCGACTCGGCTCCTCCATAGAAACAAATCAACTTCTTTGTGCTGCTCTGGTGACTCTTCCCTGCTCCAGCTCTACCTAGGGTAAGCCCATTCTTTCTAACTTTACATACATTTACAGCTCTATTTCTTTTTTTTTTGCGCGTTACCTCTTTTCTAGGACCAGGTTATATCTTTTGGAAACAGATGAGGCAGACGCAGATTTTTTTAACATCGTTTCCAACCGGCAAAACCGCGCAGAAAACACCGTTACGCACTTGACCGGTCAGGTTTGAAGTTCATCAGTGAGTTTAGAGAGGCAAAGCCGCTTTTCCCCCTCCGCACCCACAACGAAAATAACATTTAAATGTGTCAGAAATAGGCTCCGACTTATGGTTTAATAAGCCTTGGAGATGTGACCTCCCTTGTCTTTGCCCGACCTCTATTTGGAGACGCTTGTCACCTTTTCGGGTTCCTCCTCCTCCTTTTTTCTTCTTCATCTTCTTCTCCTCCCCGGGCTGATGCCCTCACTGTTGTGGGGCTTGAAAGACATTATGAGGGTCGTTAAATGCCTACCCGTGATCCGCTTTAGGAATGATCCGTGGATAACGTCTCTAGTTCGCGGGGCTGGATGGGAACCTAGCGGAGACGAGCCGCGCATTTCAATCCCATAGTTGATGAGCACATTAGCTTTAAATCAACTTTATCATCAAACAGCGTTGGGGCTCCGCTCAGCCTGTTTTAAAGCCCCTTCTCACATATGCAAAGGGACATTTGTTGAGCCGTCGCTCTATCAGTAAAAAGAGCTAAATATATATATAAAAAAGAAAAGAAAACGAGGACAATATGCACTGATGCCAACTGTGTTTCTTTCACCTGCCAACCCCGAAGACTCCATAAGCACCTTTCTGGCCGTTATGCACGGCTATCAGAACGGCGGCTTTGTGTTCTTGATATAAGTTCAGAGCTGCTCCTTTTAATTATGGCCTCTATGTGGGTTAATATACTGCGCCGATTTACTCATTGTACGCGGAGAGACAAACACATCTCAGTTTTGTGCATTAGTCACACATTGGCTCAATCATTTTGACAATATATTTTTTAAATCAAAATAAACATGCATATTCTAAAAAAGTAAGTTCCACTGCATGTTGTCACAGGCGAGGACAGTACAAATGATATTCCAACTACTTGATTAAAACTATGACGTTGGTATGTTTTTAAAATCACTTTTGCATAGGCCTACAATTCGTTACATACAATGAGTGCTAATGTGGAAGCAGGCAGTATAGTGGAACAATATTTAACCTTTAGGCATAAACTGTATCATCACATGGATCCGGTCCAAACAGAATGCCCTGCTGCTAATTAAGGAGGCACACGAGCAGGGAAAACTGGTAAAAATAAAAAGGAACACACGGGGCCGCGGAGTCTCTGTCCATGGTGCTGAAAAAAGCCTCAATGCAAAGGTTGAGCCAAAACAGATTCGCTGTCCGTGGTGCTGAGAACTCCTCAACGCAAAGACTCGGTAAAAACAAATTCCATCGGCTATGGCCTAAATGTTAAGCCGTTTATTTCTTTAAGAGGCTGTCTGAAATCTCACAAACAGACGACGTTACGAGAAGAAATGTATTTTTGTCAAAGCTTAATGTTTTCCTGAAAATAGCCTACTGTTAATTTGAATTGAGTGCTGACAGCTTGCAGTAGAGACAGCTTCCCACTCTTTTTATTTGCATTTTTTTTTTTTTAAATCAGCTTGACCTCCATATATATGCAATAGTCTTGATCCTGTCTAAGTTAGGAAGTTTAGAGAAGGAATACATACGATTTAGAAATGATGCATCATCATAAGCAACCAGGATTTGACTGAACACTCACACAGCACATTTACCGATCTTGGAAATAATACAGTAATACTGTGTGCTTTTTATATCTAGATATCCAATTAAAGTAACCCATATGGTTTTAATATCGTTATGGAATTATGAGATGTATTTGTAAATAACAGGTTAGAGGCCACACCACCAGCCTACGGGAACGTATCGAAGGTGACACTTACATTTCTTCGCCTTTCAGACCACGTATGCACGATTAGTAATTCAACAGTCATATAAAGGAGCCGATATGGCACTTCTTCTTGCGATCACAAGTCAGATGACACACGCTCAATTAAAATGTGATGCTGAGGGTTGGCTCTTATCTAACAGGCTTGTACAGTCTCAGTCGCCGGCGGAAAAGTAGAAAATCAACAACAACAAAAAAGTAATAATTCAAAAAAATACAGAAGAGTGCTGAAATACAACGGGGGGTGAGCAGAGGATATTCATCATGTTGAGTGTACGGTGACAGGTTTGCTTCACGGAGCCCTCTCACATGAGTCCAAGCTTGAGTGACTCCGATCAAACACAGGCGATCTTTTCAAATTCATAGATTGGCTTTTATACGGCAGTGCACGGCGGCGCTCCGCTGCCAGAAACGGCCATTGAACCGTAGTGAGGGTAAAGAAATCTGACGGAAAACCGGAGAGCGGCGGCTATCTGGCCGGGGGACACGACATTGGGGAAAGAGAAAGAAGGAAGGAGGAGTACGGGGGCGATATAGATCAAGGGGTCGAAGTAACAGCCGAGAAACATGCCCGCTCTACCCTGTGCGCTCCCCCACTACTAGTGTTGGCTCGACGTCAGATGCTGTGCGGCAGTGCAGCAGGAGGAGCTCGGGCTCGGGAGGCTGCTGAGACCGCCGCTTCACTCACTCCCTCTCTCACTCACACACACTCTCACTTGGTCACGCTGGATCTCCACAAATCCCCGCTCTCCCCCTCTCACCCCCCTCCAACCTCTGCCTGTGTCTTTCAGTAGATGGATTTCTTCAAGCTCTGCCCTGCCTAACATGGATGCCCAGTCACCTCCACCACCAACAACACCTCCACCATCCTCAGCTGAGTCGGAGGGCTGTTTCTTCTTGGCGCAGTGAGCTGGACACGCAGTGCTTCCTCTTCTTTTTTTTTTTTTCTTTTTTTTTTTAGCTAAATGGATGTGGGGAAACCGCTGCCCAGCCCACCGGTGGTGCCCAGCCGCCTTGCCTCACGTTAAAGAGAAAACAATTCTGGGGAATATACCGAATCAGGGAATAAAAATCCTGTGCAGCACACAAGCACCATGAAGAGTACCTCCCTGCTGATACTTAATGCGAGAGTCAGGTGCACCGTCAGGCTTCTACTGCTGCTTTTACACTGTGTGGGATATTCTCATGGGATGCCACACGTCTTGAGATTTGGTGAGCTACTTCTTCTTTTCCCTCTTATGATGCCCCAAAAAGTTGAATTGGTGTTTTTTTCCATCTCCATAAAGCATGTTGCTCTCATACCGACCTGTTGGAGACTCACTTTCCTCCCTTTCCTCACTTGTGGGAAAGTTGTTGTTCTGAGTGTTATTTGCAGTGTAACGCGGAGTTTTAATAGCAATAGCACGAGAGTAGTTCGTCCATAGAGTTGGCACATACCTGCAATACTATGGTGCAAAGCTGCCAAAAAAGAGAAATTAATATATAAATGGTCCATAAGGAAATAACCTGTAACTTGTTGCTATTTGGAAACTTTTCCATTTAAAAAGGTTTAATGTTTGCAGACATCAATGCCCCTCACACTACACCCTGTGTGTGTGTGTGTGTGTGTGTGTGTGTGTGCGTGTGCGTGTGCGTGTCTGTGTGTGTGTGTGTGTGTGTGTGTGTGTGCGTGTGTGTGTGTGTGTGTGTGTGTGTGTGCTCATTCAAGAAATCATATTGTGCAGTATATTTAAATGTGGTAGTGGTGTGTGTGCACTTGTGTGTGAGAAAAACAGAGAGACAGTTAAATGTCATTTATTACAGTAAACAGTAAACTGTATAATTTGGCATACTATACCCACATGCCTCGTCCATATTTCAGAAACGGGAAGAATATGCTGTAAGGGAAATGTTTGGATGACCTTTTGAACCACACCCCTTAAATTTGCTCAGTGAGCAGCTTGCAATTTCCACATTGCAGCTACAGTATATGATGCTTACACAGGGCATTTTCCACTCCAGGTCAACATGTTTGCATAGCTGCATCATTGTATCCAATGGAATTATCCGGATGTCTCATGTATCATTTTTTACACAACAAAATGTCCGTGGGTTTGAATAAGTCAGCGTTCGTAATGTGAGGGCCAGCGTTTTTAACGAAAGGGTTAAGGTCACTGACTTGCATATCACACAGTGTGGCTGCGACCACAGAAAAAAACCAACAGAAAGAAGGAAAAGTGCTGCAGAAACAAACAAAAAACATTAGAATAAAATGTTATGAATCTTATAGTATATACAGTCACAGTTATGAATATTATAGTTAGTCTATACAGTTATATTCTTCTTATGTTGTTAAAAATGATTTTATTTATCCTATCAGTCATGTATTTATCAAGAAAACATACAGTAATGCGGGCACGCAAACACACAGCACAATAATAATGCGCACAGATACAGAAGTACGCAGAGTGCTGCTACTGTACTTTGACCAGCACACGGATATATTTATATCGACAGATGTATGTTTTGTTGAAAAATCCAACCGTTTTAGTTTTGTATGGATTGGAAGCAACAGCGCCGCTACATACTACAGTATTTAGAAAAAAACCCCACAGTAATTAAATCCACAATGTACTCAGAATTCATTCATGAATGCAAATTGATGAGGTGCAGATTGATCTTTCCGCTGATGGAGCTGTAGGATCTGAATCAAAGTGTAGATGGATAGATAGGTGAAACCCTGCGAACCTCTGGCCTGCAGGGTGTGTGTGTACAGCCGTAATCTCTTTACATAACATTGACTGGCTCCCAGTTTAGAGACGTTCAGGCAATGTGTAGAGGGGGACACGGTGTGCTGATGGAAACACCCTGTACCCCATTACATCCCATTATTTCATCACAGTCCTTTACCGCTCCTCGGCTAAATAGGCCTGTATTTGGCAGCAGCAGAGTCAGAAGGCTGAAGCTGAACACTTACAAGCGGAATCTGTCTGTCGGACAACGTGTTTTGTGATTACATTTATTACTCCTCTCTTTTTTTGCCAAGGTACTTCTATTAGCTACCAGCCACATGTGGGTTGACACGTCTGTTCAGCAGGCATCTTTAGCCCTCGAATGTGTGTTTTTAAGGTCCCATCATAGAATGTTTTCAGTTTTGGATTGTGAAAACATCCACCGGGAGCAATTCAGTGGCTCAAGAGATAACTAAGAGCTGCGAAAAGAGAACACCGTTAAGCATATTAATAAATCATGGCCATATAGAGGTTTATGCCTCGAAGCAGAAGGTCCAGGGTTCAAGTCCTACCTGCGACAATTTCCTGCATGTCTTCCCCCTCTCGCTCCCGTTTCATATCTAGCTGCCCTATTCATTAAAGGCGGAAATGCCCAAAAAAATAATCTTAAAAAAAGAAAAGAATATTAATAAATATTAAAGGGGCACTCCAACAGTTTAGTATTGCACTAAATACAGGCAAGGGAACATGTGAGATATAGATTAACCAGCAAATGCACACAATCTAAGCAGCAGAGGCTGAGTTACCCTTACTTTTAGTCCCTAGTTACCGAATTTCCCCTCTTATCTTACTGAAGTATGGGTCAAGCTCCATAAAACACTGGATCCTACACTTCCCATGATACAACTCAGCAATGTCTTTCACTAGACCCTCCCGCCCTGGTAAAGGCCAACTTCACACCCCCAGTTCGTAAGTCAGGCTTTCTGTTAAAAAAATTCCCTGATGTTGTCATCTGGTCATCATCATGTCCCTGGTGAAATCATCATGCCCTGGTAACATCACCAGGGTCATTTTCTGAGACAAAGTTCCTTCAGAGCCACAGCAGATTCAGGCTGAATAGTACTCCTCGTGACGAGTAAAATGACGCTCATGTGTAAAATTGAGTACGTTTACATGCACGCCAATATTCCTGTTGTATAAATCCAGAGAATGTTGTAGGACCCACATGCAGAGACAACAGGCAACAGTAGTAAGCTTGAGGATTTAATATCAAACAAAAGATATACAACCAAGGAGTCCTCAAGACAGAAGGCAAGGAAATCCAGCAGTCAAAAACAGGAGTCACAGGAAACAGGAACACTGAGACAAAACGGGTAGACTCACACACCGACACGCCAAAACAGAACACAGTCCAAAACAGAAATAATGACCTGACAACAGACAGAGAAAACACAGAGACTAAATACAAGAGGTAAGGAGGAAACAAGAGACAGGTGACACTAGGCTCAGGAACAGGTGAAACATATCACGGTGGGGCAGATAATCACAAAAGGTGGGAAAACACAAGACAGGAAGTAAAACAAGACAAGACAGAAAAACAGACTACCAAAATAAAACAGGAAACAGAAACATACACAGCCATAACAGTTCCACTATTATTCCGAATATGACAATATTCTGAATTTGATTCAGGTCATGTAAACAGCATGTTCCAGTTGAATATTCCAAATAAGGCCTTTTTCCGAATATAGCATTTTCCGATTAAGACGTGAGATATTCCGGTATAATACGGGTTTTAGAGGCATTCTTTGGACATGTATACAGCGCATTCGGAATATGCGTCTCAATCGGGCTTTTTACGCCCAGAGTATGGCCTCTTGCTTGTTTATGGCTTACGGTCAGCTGTGCGTTGCGATGGTTTCCATCGCAACGCTGACCTTTTCAAGAAGCTGGCTGAAGGAATGAAAGAGGGATGCTGTGTTCTCACGGTCCAACATGTCCGCCACCGCTGGAAAACTTTGAAAAAATTGTATTTTTCACGACTACATGTAAACGGGAATATTAGTGGAATATTCACTTTCATTAGCCATGTAAACAGCTTAGTCAGAATAATAGGTGTTATTGAGTGCTTTAAAGAGATCAAGGAGTGTATCTTTAAATAGGAGCAAGGGCCTCACAATAAGTAGTACTCCTTACTTGTCCACTGTCAAAGCTGTGCTACTTTAACTCAACCAATTGAAATTTGACTTCCCCAATGGGATTTCCTCTGCTTCTGGAGCAGCTTTGAAATGACATGAAAAGAGCTTGCTATTAATGCAATAATCCCAACATTACATTTCTGGATGTGTTTTGACTTTTCATTTGTAGTAGCTATTCTTCAAAATACTGTAGGAGCTTGCAAATGGTTCAAATCATTCAGCCGTTAGAAGAATAACGGTGCAAGAGTGATGGATAGCTAAATTGGATTTACATTTTGAAATTCAAGCACAAGAAAAAGAGCTCAGAGTAAGAATGCCACGGCTGTTGTTTTTAATCAATCTGACCAGCTCCTGTGATGAAAGAAAAAAGCTTTTTAACAGCTTCCCACTGTGAGTTCTTAAGAGACCTTTGGAGTAGAGATATATATGGTTAAATATTTTTTTTTACAAGCAGCTGTGCAGGGAATAAGGACATTGTAGCAGGGTAAGAGCTCACATAGATTGTTTAGCAGTTGTGTTTTGTTGAAGACAGAGGGTCACTTGCTGACAACCTCTGAGGATAGAAAGCACATAACTGAATTTTCCCACAGCCCATTGAAGATAACGCTTGATACACATCAGCTTTTAGTAGCGATAGACTGAACCACAGCAACGTGTGACCTTCCAGCTCTTTAACTACGACTCGATTGGTCGGCTGAAATGTTTGAGTTTTTTTTCAAGGAGTTGTATTGCAGACAGGAGAGGTGTGAAGGAGAAGCCATATTTAGGGTCACTTCACAGGAATTCAGCAGAATGTATTTCAATCATTCGCTGCCTGAGCTGGGGGGCGGAAAGCAGCCCGGTTCACCCCTTTAGAGAAGAAGCGTTAGCAAAAAAAAGTTAAGTTCAAGAAAGTGGTCCAACTAAACAGACAGTGTGGAAAGTCATGGATTAAATACAATTTATCTACATCAGAGCCACCGAGTCATGGACATCCACGAGTTTCCTAACATCTAAAAGAAGCAATTTTAAGCACTGTTTTTGTATCGTGCGTTGGCGCTGGCTGCCGTGGTCGGCATTAGTATGAAGGTCACTGTCTAATGGGGCAGATGAGCTACATGTTGCAGGTCGAGGCAAGAAAAATCCCTTTTTAGAAAATAACTCGCTCTCTGAGGAAAGGCTGGCTGTCAATAACTGAACAGAAAAGTTGACATTATCCTCCAGGCTCCAGGCTCCAGCCCCCATCTCACTGATGACTTGTAAATAAGGAGATTTGCAGAGAAACGCGAGCTGCTTGGAAACAATGGGTGGCTAAGCAGATCATTGTGCAATGGAGAGCATGAGGTATGAAATGAGAGGTGATATTCACAGTGTCCTTCAATGAACATTTGAAGCTCATTTACTTATTTGCTTTCCAGTTTATCAATGTAGCTGTAGGCGTTAAGAGCTTTCTGAAGAGACCGCTTGGAGATTATAATACCGTAAGGTGACAAAAGCAATAAATGTGTATTAATTCACAACTGAAAATAGTCCACAACAAATGGACTATTTGTAGCTGAAATTACTGAAGCATTAAAAAATAAAAATAAACCTGTATTTAAAGACTTAAGTCTTCAGTAGGAACCAAATGGCTTAGGGCTGTGAGTCACAGACTGGGCGGGGATGCCAGAAAGGACCATAACATAGTTGATGTTGTCCTTTAATGGGATAGCCTACAAATTAAAATCCATACATATTTGCTAAGACAGTCATTACACATAATGTGTACAACAAGTGCTCCCAAGTAAATGACAAAATTGGTAGCTGGTTAGTACTTTCCTAGTCTATATCCATGACGTTCCACTTGCGGGATTGCTCCGTTTCCGCCGCAAATTCCGTCAGATGTCCCTCTTGTCGGCCGGATGTCCGTTACCTTCCGCTTTCTTTGTGTTGGCACTTTAAACTCCGCTGGATTTCTGAGGACTATGGTTAACTGCTCCTCAGATATCTGCAGGGTAAATCCAGACAGCTAGCTAGACTATCTGTCCAATCTGAGTTTTGTGTTGCACGACTAAAACAACCCTTGAACGTACACATGTTCCACCCAAACATGTTCCTTCCCGAGGCTGTTTTGCAGTGGCACCAAGGTATAACATTGCAATTGTAATAGAAAAAGTAGCCCAGATGTTTAAAAAGTAAAAAAAGAGGCTCTGGTGTGTTCTTATTTTGCTTCTATGTTACGATACTTTACAATATTAAAGTTGATCAATGTTCAAATTACACATTGAGGCAAAAAACACAATTTAGCTAATACCTTACACGAAATTTAGTTATGATATCAATTGACTAGTGATAGGTACTTCCAGTGAAGACGCATTTTACTTCCATGATGTTTGAATTGTTAAATTTGCCACGGTTCATTTGTCTTACAAGTGCTGCAGCAATGACAATGTGTAATACAGCATACAGTGTGTGTTGCCAGATCATCAGGTCAGGTATCTTTTTACAGAAAATATACAAACCTGGCGACTTTACCACTACCTTACCAAATCTTCAAAATGCAATGCAGCACATTTTATTGACTTATAATACTGGATATTTCCTTTATAGCTATCTTGTTTAAAATGCTTTAAATTCCTTCTCTTTCTAGCTTCCGTTTGTCAGAAGTGTGTACAGAACTCTGTGCACTTACAGTACATGAAGAACAATCTGCAACAAGAGAATATAAGTGACAATAATAATTTCCATGTTTAATATTTGGACTGCCACACTTGCTGGATAGCTCATTATGTTTACTGCCTGTGTTGTCACACTTCCTAAGTTTTGAGACGCCACATGGGAGGTTAACACTGCAACATATCCTCCTTGTATTTCCAGGGGGATGATGACATGAACACTTTTTATCCCAGTCGGCATTCCCTGTTTACAGGAAATTCAACATAGCATCACTTGAACAATGAACAGCTGACTAGCCCACGGAAGTTATCTAATTCTGATAATATGCACTTCTCAGGCATGTAAGCATGCAGGTTCGCTGCAGTGTTTGTGTGTGTGTGTGTGTGTGTGTGTGTGTGTGTGTGTGTGTGTGTTTTTTGGATTCAGCTGTTGGAGACAGTTTTTCCCCTGTGGGTGTGTATTGGGAGCAGCGTTTCCAGTCAACGGAAGCTACATCACGCTTGCTAGTGAAGTAAGAGATGAAATCTTGAACATAATCAATACTCATGATGGAAGACGCTCCATTTTTAGGTTTAAAAATGGAGCAGGTTATGGATTATGAATAGCAGTCCAGTCATAAAGGCTTACATCAAAGGAGAGTGGATAATTTATAGTATTTGGAAGAAAAGGCTCTGTGGTTGAGCATGATTATCATATGAATCCGAGCAGCATGTTAAGGATTCAGCAGGGGCCGAGATAAAAACGCTCAGGGGTATAAAACAGAATCCAGCAGAGACATTGCACTGAAAAAAACACAATAAAGGCAGCAGATGCAATTGTATATTGAGAATTACTTTAAGAGTTTTGGGAAATATTCTTATTTGCTTTATTTTGGAGAGTGACATGAAAAGATCAATTGCATGTCTGTACAAGACAAGACGGAGAGACAAGAGCTGGAGTCAGGACAAGGTTAGCCTAGCTTAGCATACAGACTGGAAGCAGGGGGGAACAGCTAGCCTAGCTCCGTCTGAAGTGACAAAATGTACCCATCAACAACTCTAAATCTTGCTTGTGTCGTGATGGTGCTATTTCTTGATGAACAACAGTGTATTCATCAACCGAGTGGAGCTCCGGGCTTATCCTGGGCAGACACTGTATGAATTAAGACAGATTTTAACCCCAAATTGGTCGCCCATGACTAATTTAAGGAGGCTTCCACTCCTGCCTTGTTTAGTTCGGTTGTAGTCTCTCATTGCCAGCATCGGACGGAGCAATGGTGCCACTGCAAAACAGCCTCTTGGTGGAACTTGTCTTGTCTTGGTGGAACATGTGAAGTTCAAAAGTTGTTTTAGTCGTGCAACAGAAAACTCAGACTGGACAGATAGTCTAGCTAGCTGTCTGGATTTACCCTGCAGAGTTCTGAGGAGCAGTTAACCATAGTCCTTAGAAATTTAAAATGTTTAAAATGCCAACATGAAGAAAGAAGAAGGTGACGGACATCTGGCCGAAATAAGGGACATCCGGTGGAATTTCCGGAGGCACCTGAACAATCCAGGAAATGAAACGTCGTCGATAAAGACAACCCATTCTCACTCCGAACTCATAAAATATGGATGCTTGGGCAGTGGCTGTCAGCGTCAGATACGATGCAAAAAGCACCCTTCAGCATGTGTGTAGAACACACCGGGCAGAGCAGCAGCTATGCGACGCTTTAAGATGGTGTAGTATTAAGAGCGACGGTAGTGAGTAGTGTGAAAGCCCAAAATTCGGCGTGGTTGGGGTGGTGGATGGGTCAAATAACACAGGACTTTCAACCCGGAGACCAGGGTTCGTGCCCCGTGTGTCACGTCTCCTAAACCCAACTGTCCAGTTCTTGTCCCGCGTGTCACGGAAACTTAACTTTTATAAGCCCACCCACGATCTTTTCCTTAACCTAACTGTGTCAAAACTGACCAAGCGTCTTTAGATACGACGCTAAAGGTTCGTATTTTATGCGACAGGAGTGAGAATGTGTTGATAGATAGATAGACATTTATTGATCCTTTTGGAAACTCATCTTGCACCATACAGCTCATCAAATAGACAGACAGACAGCAGACCATAGACAACAGACAACAACAAGACCACTAAACCCCCCCCCCCCGCACAACAACAATACACAATCCCAAATATCTCCACATCATAAAATAGCAAAGTGCAGTCGTTAGCACCAGTGGGCTATCAATAGTAAGGTGCAACATCATCACTGGTGTTTTAATATTATACCAAAGTGCAGTATTATCACACAGAAAGGATCAAGTTATTTTCCCTAACTTATTCAGTAGTGTAATGCTGGTAGGAATGAATGATTTGCGAGCCCGGTTGGTTTGTAAGGATGGCACCCTATATCTTCTGCCTGATGGCAGCACCTCATATGCCTGAAATAGGGGATGTAGACCATTACCCCAAATTGCTTGTCCTTTCCTCACTACCCTGGATTCGCAGATCGTGGTCAGAGAAATTAACTGATGTCCAGCAATCTTGCTGGCCATGTTTTGTTTGTCACTGACAAAGACAAATACCAGGCAATGGAGCAGAAAGTTAAAATACTCTCAACAAAAGAGCGATAGAAAAGGACCATGACGGATCATGTCTTTTTCTACTCTGAACTGTCTCAGCTTCCGCATAAAATACAATCACTGCAGACCCTTTTTATAGATGGCATCAGTAAAATATATAAAAAAGATAAAGACTAACATTCCATGTGAGCACCCAAATTGTATCTGGTTGATCGAGTGAGCTTAGAGGTCATAGATTCTGGATGTGCAGGGCGGATTAAAACGTTTAGGGTGAGTTAATGTGAAGGACTAATATCATGCCCGGCTTTAGAGGTCTTCACAAGTCCAAAGTTTTGAACCCAATCAGAGACCTACCTGAACCCAACATGCATAGATTTATATTACTACTACTAACAAAAACATGTGGGCCCTTGGTTGGGTTGCCAGGTGAGGTCAATGAGTCTCTGTACAGGCAACATGGTATCAAACCTAGACCCGTGGAAGTTGTTCACCAAGAAATACTTCTCCTTATCAACATGTAATTCCGCCTGACAACATTGTTTTTATTTTCTTCTATTCATGTAGGGGTTAAACCAATTACATACAAGTTTAAAGGTGCTGGTTTTTGTAACAGGCTAGCTGTTCCCCCTGCTTTAAGTCCTCATGCTAAGCTAGGCTAACTACATCGCAGCAACTATTTCCTCAAATGTTGAACTCTTCCTTTGACACAAACCCAGAACAGATAGAGGCTAAGGTTGTCCATCCATCCATCCATCCATCCATCGTCGTCTGTTTATCCAGGGTCAGGTCACGGGGGAGCAGCTAAGACTGAAAAATCCAACAGCACCATGACTTCTGTACAGTAAAAGTGTAAGCTGTCACACTCGAAAGAGCCATTCATTGTCTTTGTTCATGATCTCATAATCTCCAGTCATATTCAAACTGCAGTGCTTTGCCAAAACATGATGCTCCATTCAGTATACACTGGATACAATAGCCAGAGTCAGATCATCATGCTCAAAAGACTGACTTTCCGGCCATTTGTTTACCAGCTCTACATCTTCCCTACTTGAATTAGCGAGCTAAATTAGAAGTGTCAGAAGTCAAGGTTATCTTGAGCTGGAAACGAAGCTATAATTTCAATTAGAAGTGTACTAGTTGAACTACATTTGACCTCAATCAGAGGTAACTAATCTGATTTGATGGAACCGTGTTAAGGAGGATATTTATAGGAACTTAGGCATAGGCACTTTTTCTGGTTTGAATGGCGAACAGGTGTTTGGTGCTTGAGTTATCAGTGTAAGATTAGGACACAACAAATATTCTGCAAATGCCAAAACACATGGAAAAAGAAAAAATGAACAGAGCAGAACAGATTCTCCAGTCTTTAATATCTTTGAGAAATAAATCATCCGGCTGTTCCAGAATAACTGGAAACATGTAAGCTTTTACAATCAATTTTATACTTTACTTTTTGTCAAATTCAAAGCCAAGACACTCATTTTTGCAGTCTTGTCTCATTGTAAAATGACAAATATGGAGAAAATCTGCTCTCTCACTTTCCAGTAGATGGGATATGTGCACCTATACAAAACCAATAATGCTGAGCATTTTTTTTTGACTGATATTCACTGCTTTTCTTCAAGTGACTTTGTGTTCATTATCCCTCCCTGCAGTGTAAATGTAGTTTATATACTCTGCCATCAGCACTTCTTCCACCAGTAAGTGCTCTGCAAGAACAGGTCTTTCACTCAAAAGTGGTATTACAATTTATTGTAAAACGTGTGTGCATTTCTCTGTAACTCAATTAACAGCAGGCAGTGTCGGGCAAAGGCAACGGCTGCTTTATGACATTGAGATGAGGACATAGCACAACCTTTATCTGTTGCCAAAGCATTTAGCTAACATCTTTGGATGTCATGCTGCAGTAAGGGCAGGCGATAAACCTGCTGTAAACCCAGCTCCAGCCCCAATGGCATCGAGGACTCATACGAATAAACATTTCCAAGGACAGCTTGGGTGATAGCCATATCGTTTGCCTTTATTATCTCCTCCAAATACATTTGTTTCCAACCTCTCTGATTGCCATTGAACATCATTTTAATGATGTCACCATGCTTTAAATCTCAGCAATTTCGTGAGTACAATATTGTCATAACTGATAGAACCAATGGCCAGAGATATGAAAATGAAACCCATGTCATAATAAACCATAGTTTCTGTTCTAAGAGCAGCTATTATACTACTTTTATGGTCTTAGTTTTTAATTCAGGACTATAGAGCAACCTGACATGATTCACGGCACAATAAACTATGTAGATCGTCGGGAAACTGTTATCGTCATCTCTGCACTTCCTCCAATAAAAACTTGGTTTAGGTTCCTCCTCACCCTTTTCCCCCCCTTCGCCCCCCTCCAGCCAAGCCCGCTCCGTTGTTATTGGTCATCTTCCGGAAGACCTCCGAATGGGATGGCTTGGAGCTTGAAGCAGCATGACCATGTAAGGAAGTCTGTTTCATTGATGTAGACAAATCTAGGAAATTCAAAGACCCCACTGAGAGCCAATGAGATTTGAGCGTTCCGAGCTGGGCAGAGCTAACCCAAGCTGCCTGCAGGGCTCACGTCTGAATGCATTCACCTAATTATTTGACACTTTGGTATTGTTTAACATGACAATACCATTATAACAACATGTAAGACGAAAAAGCATAATATATGCTCTTTAACCCCTATACCCCTATAGGCTGCAACGTTCCTCACATGGAAGGTTGATAATTTTACTGTGAACTTCAGAAGAACACCAAAAACACAGAACGATATGAAGACCATGACTATCCAACTTCATGGAAATCTGAATAGTAGCTGTGCACCCATCTTGCTTTGGAACAAGGTGTTGGATTGAAGAATAGAGAAGAGGTGCTAAGATATTTATATTGATATTTGCCCATTTGACCAAAATGATGGACATCTCTAGACCCTGTCTACTAAGTGGAGCACATAGTAGGTAGAACTTACCCAAATGGTAATGCCTTGGAAAGAAAGACAGAGCAAGTGTATATTCCTTATTACACAGTCCTTGGGAACCTGTTTTCAGCCAGTAGGCATGTTTGCTGAGACGGAAAGAAGTTCAGCGGCTTCACAGAATGGCAACACTCATCGTATCATCCTTCATTGAGGGTAACTCAAGCATATGATGTGTCAGTGACTCTTTTTATGCCCTTGGCAGCAGAGCACACGTTCTACCATTGCAGCACTTCCCCTTCGCTTGTTCTTCCAGTTTATGATGATTTCCTACTAAGATGTGCAGCTTTACTGGCCTTATTTAAACAGATGTAGAGTGCAGTGATCGTGTTTTATAAGGTTGAGGATCCTCATGGCTTGTTTCTTGCCAACCATATGTAATGGTAAAATAATTATAAACACTTGCTGCTTTCTTGCCACTGCTAATAGGGTTTCAAAGTTGTTATAAACCTTTAGTTTTACATCATTATAAACTGATCTTGGTTCTTGGTGAAAATTACCTGGTAGTAGGAAGTGATGCATGATGATGCTAAGTTTGCAGTCTGTTTGGAATACTGTAAGTAGAAAAAGCAGTGGCTGGTTAGCAGAAGCAGCAAAGCCATCATGGCTTAACAGGCAAAAAAGAGTAGCAAATTACGAAAATCACTAAAACTCAAACCTTGACAACAGAAAATGCAAGTAAAAAGGTTTTTAGTTTACACAACACAAAACAACAACACAAAACAACAAATCATTGAGAGCGCCATCTAGTGAGCTCAGAAAATAAAGACAGTGGTTCGCAAAGCTTCATCTGACCATCACTACTGTTAACCAGTTGACCATCATCGTTCGTGATCTTTGAAATAGTAGTTTGTCAACTCAAGGTCCATTTACTAGCTTTTTCAACCATATGACATGGTTTTCATCAGCAGATGGAATTTGCATAGTTGTCATGTGGATGACAATGTGTATGTTCAAACTTTCCGTTAGTGTAAGTTTGGAGGTAGACATGTACTGTTTATGATTTGCTTCTTAAGCTTTTTGAATACTACATTTTAACATGTAGCAGGTATGACACTATCTCCTGGATTTCTTGCCAAAAAGCTGTACAAAAGTTCTAACAACTCAAACCTTTACATACACTACAGTGTACTGCGCTAGTTTCCAAGTGCAAAGCAGGCTCTGTCTCTCTTGTGGCTGTCTGCCTACAACACTGATTAGCCTATACTTCTGAGATCTGTTCATTTAGTCATTTCTGTAAATACTTGCAATAAACATATTCAGTATTATTATAATGGAATGTCAAATTATTCCAATGGTCATATTATTGTGTAGTTACCACCAAAGCCATTGCCTACTGTATACTGTCTGTCGTATTGGAAATGTCCTCTGTAAAAAGGACACGTAATGTAGAATGGGAAATGACTCACCCCACTGGTCTTAGTTTTTCTTGTTGCTTAATATTCTCTTTGCCATGTTCTCTCCATGTCTACTCATATCAGTGTTATTCTCCTTGCTGTTTCTACAAAGCCTGAGAAAATGAAATATTTTACTTAAATGACTTTATTTGCCTTAGCGCTGCCAGTCTGAATTATCAGCTTTCTTAAATTGAGTTTAGCAGTGGTGGCTTTGTGAAATTACACTGTGTCCTGGCCCACAGCCAGCACACTGCTGGTAAATATATTTAAATCAGTGCTAAGCTGCTTAAAATATTCATATTTCACTCATAGCTAGTTTATAGAAATTTGAAACTATCTCAGGCTGGCAAATCATTTACATGGATAATATATATATGTATATATATATATATATATATATACATATCATTGCACATTTTCGGGTAACAAAGAGAGCTGGAGCTGGTGAGCGGTGGTGAGGCGTTAAGCCCCCGTGCACAGTGTGTGTTTTTCTGATATGGCTGGCTTTAGATGCTCTGTCTCTCCAGACTGAGAGAGGCAGGAGGACGCATGCCATGTTCCTCTCAGGCTCATGATACTGCCACGCGTGACGATGGTTAATGTGCCACGTAAAATGATTATTCTAAAAGCCGTTTCTCTGCTTCCTTCCCTCGGCTTGAAACAGAAAGTATCTGCCCGCTGTTGGTTTTGCCAAATGCGGCATGTATGTGGATGTAATTAGCTGAGTCTTAGATGCTGACTGGGGTTGAGCTGGAGGTGACTTACCGTGCGGACTAACAGTGACAGAGACACTCTGTTCCTGCTGTACTGGAACACACTGAGAACATAAGTGACCAGATCCATTCCCTGTATCACTGTGACGGTAATACAAACCAGGACTTCTCATGACACACTGTCCTCTGCTCTGAGTATTCTATCCTTGTGGTTTGTCCTACACTTGAGGCACTGTGTACTAAGAGCTGCATCCTGGTGCCATGACTCTGTGCACTTTAGGGCCATGACTGAAATGAATTACATTTACCCAATGTTCTGTTTGCCTGATTCAGAGTCGCTTCTGCAAATTCTGATCCCGTTCTTAATTTACACAAGAGCAGAGCTTTAAGAGTCTCTAAGGGCATTCAAATCACATTTCCCATATTCAGTGGTCTCAGTAAGTCTTCTCTGCATTGACACTTTCAATCTGGTGTTCCTGAAGTATACATACATGCCATGGTAACAAAAAATGGCAAAATGCATTGTTTGTCAGTAATCAGTGGTTACCGGTCTAGGGTTAGAAGGGGCCTGCTACACCTTCTTGTAGGTTTAGATCTAGATCTAGATCTAAACCTACAAGATCTATTCACATGGTAAAGGTCGCCGTTAGCTTGGTCAAGACCCCTTGGCGGCACTTTTTAACACTCTGGTAGTTCCATTGTGAATTCAAACAAAACTAATGTTACTTGATTAGGCTAAGGAAATGGTTGTGGATTGGGTTAAAATTAGGGCTGGGCAATATATCGACATTATATCGATATCGTGAAATGAGTCTAGATATCGTCTTAGATTTTGGAAATCGTTATATGGCTTAAGTTTTGTCTTTTCCTGGTTTTAAAGGCTGCATTATGGTAAAGTGATGTCATTTTTTGAACTTACCAGACTGTTCTAGCTGTTCTATTATTTGCCTTTAACCACTTAGTCATTATATCCACATTATAATCATTATTTATCTAAAATGTCATTATGAAAATATTTTGTCAAAGCACAAATTGTCAACCCTACATATCGTTGCTATATCGACATTGAGGTATTTGGTCAAGAATATGTGTGATATCTTAATTTCTCCGTATTGCCCAGCCCTAGTTAAAATACTTGCGTTTGTGGCTTTAGTAAAAAACTTTACGTATATTTTATACATTTTACATTTAGACACTTTGTTTGACCAATGGTCCTCCATTATGCAGATGTTGTGCAGCAGTCTAACAATGTCATACTACCACCTCCTTTTGCATCTTAGCGAAGACATTCATTACTTGCATGACAACAAGAGGTTGCTTGTCGGGAAAACCTAGAATTAGGTTGTTATAAGTAGGGATGTCCCGATCCCGATCACAGTATCGGATCAGAGCCGATTTTGGTATTTTTTAACTTTTAACTGGGATCATTTACATCAGCTTGTTATGGTAGCCCTGAAGTGCAAATCACAACAGCAATAAGAAAAATGCGACGGCAAATATGAAAACACGACAGCGAATATGAAAACACGACGGCAAATAGGAAAACACGACGGCAAATAGGAAAACACGACGGCAAATAGGAAAACACGACGGCAAATAGGAAAACACGACGGCAAATAGGAAAACACGACGGCAAATATGAAAACACGACGGCAAATATGAAAACACGACAGCAAATATGAAAACACGACGGCAAATAGGAAAACACGACGGCAAATAGGAAAACACGACGGCAAATATGAAAACACGACAGCAAATATGAAAACACGACGGCAAATATGAAAACACGACAGCAAATATGAAAACACGACAGCAAATATGAAAACACGACGGCAAATAGGAAAACACGACGGCAAATAGGAAAACACGACGGCAAATATGAAAACACGACGGCAAATAGGAAAACACGACGGCAAATAGGAAAACACGACGGCAAATATGAAAACACGACAGCAAATATGAAAACACGACGGCAAATATGAAAACACGACAGCAAATATGAAAACACGACAGCAAATATGAAAACACGACAGCAAATATGAAAACACGACAGCAAATATGAAAACACGACGGCAAATATGAAAACACGACGGCAAATAGGAAAACACGACGGCAAATAGGAAAACACGACAGCAAATAGGAAAACACGACGGCAAATAGAAAAACACGACGGCAAATAGGAAAACACGACGGCAAATATGAAAACACGACAGCAAATATGAAAACACGACAGCAAATAGGAAAACACTTCAATAAATCACAAAACACAACGGCATTAACTTCTACCGGAAAAGGTAGGGCCTATCTAGTAGTGGACGGACTGTCTGTCTTTCGCACTCCCAAATCACCCACAATCCTATGCGCGCGGCTTTGCCGGCTCGTTAAAAAAACAACAACAATGGCGGACCTAAGTGGGAGTTGGAGCGGCATTGCTGATGGCACAATTAACATTTAAATGTAAGTATATTTAGTGTTTGCCGTACATTTGTTATCACCGTTAATGTGTTACATCAATGTCAAGTGTTACGCATTAATGCTGGTACAAATTGCTATTATAATTAGGTAGATACACCCCGAGCTAACGTTAAGCTAACTGAACCTATCATTTAACATTAGGCTGTTAGCTAGCTAGCTGTGTTGCTGTCTTTTATGCCATTTGTGTTCGTAAAGTTTAATGTCCGGTGGCATTTTCATCTCTTTTTGTAAGCCGTTACTGTATATGCGTAATGTTAGCAGAGATTTAGAAATTGGTTTGTTTATCAGTTGTAGCTGCAGGATTGGAGGTAAAGCTGCACCTTGTTAACTTCACTAGCAACGTTAAATGAAAGCTAAAATGTATGAGTAGTTTCCCATGTAACAAGTATAACATTCCGTTATAGCATTTATAATGGTAAAGATCTTTTTCTTGTGTTTGCTGTCTTTTAACAGGGACTAAGGAACAAATGGAGGCTGCACTACAACGCTGAAGTTGGCATCCGATTCGCAGCTTCTGATTCGGCAGTTAAGGGGAAATTTAAGGGGAACTTAAAACTGTCCGATTCAGCAGGGAAACATAATTTACATTGCTAAGTGACTGATCCTCCGTTTTTTGAACCTTTACTGTATTGAATGAGTGTGTCATTAAGGTAAATTATTAATTATATCTAAAACACACTTTTAGATTTGTGAAAGCTTTATTGTCTTTATGAGAACACAATAAAGGGAGATTTCACCGTTTTTCTAAACTTGTCAAATCAGGACTAAATTATCCCAGAGAGTCTAAGGAGTCTTAAAAACACAGTTTGAGATTTGTGAAAGCTTTATTCTATTTGTGAAAATGCAATAAAGGGAGATTTTACTGTATTTTTCACATATAGACTACATTGGACCAGGTCCAGATCCAAAACCACAATACTTAAGACTTGTCAAATCAGGACTAAATTATCCCAGAAAGGCTAAATAAACTGTTTTATTTTATTGCCACAGCATGGCCTTTGCTAATTGACATTCAACGTACAAGTCAACGTCTCTCCATGTCATTTCTTATATCCATGAGCAGGTCTTCCTTCTCACTTCAAAAGAAAAGTAGAAAAAGTTATTTTTACCTTTTGGAAATCAATCCAAATATCGTCATAGATTTGCCAGTGGTTTAATTTACTCTTCAAATCCTTCTCCTTCAACATAAGTGTTGTTTTCTCACCTTTCCTCAGAAAAAGAGGCAGGACTGAGTATTTATTAAGATTTTTTTTAATTCATACTTCATAGGCCATTGTCTCAGGTGAGGAGCAACCCCACTTCTGGGGAACGCTGGATCCCGATCTTCTTTGATGATGAAACCCAGCTGGACAGGATTGTGAAATACCTGTCAAACTTCCTCGACAGCTGTGACACACTCTCTGATAAAGTGTGCACCATGGTGTCTTCTGACAGGATCAAATACATCCTAAATGTGTTGCTGTCAGAGATAGGTCCACAGCAGTTCCACATTATATTCATGAAGACATTTTTTTCTATGACTTAAAGTGGCTATATGTAACTTTCAGTTTGTGTTAATTCTAGCGGCCACTTTGGACAAAAGTGGTAGTATTTTCACCACACCTGCTGTCGTAAAGGTCTTTTCTTTACGGTGCTGTATTGCCCACTGTAGATTACCAAGTTTGCGTTACCGTGTTTACACAAGTACAGGGGAAGACCTGCTCATGGATATAATAAATGACATGGAGAGAGTGAGTTAATTCTTGTCCAGTTTTGACAAGTTTAGGTATTGTGGTTTTGGATGTGGACTTGGTCCAATGTGGTCTACATATGCAAAAAACAGTAAAATCTCCCTTTATGGCATTTTCACAAATAGAATAAAGCTTTCACAAATCCCAAACTGTGTTTTAAGACTCCTTAGCCTCTCTGGGATAATGTAGTCCAGATTTGACAAGTCTAGGTGGATCTAGACCTAGTCTAATGTGGTTTATATGTGGAAAAAAAACTTATTGTGTTCTCATAAAGACAATAAAGCTTTCACAAATCTAAAAGTGTGTTGTAGACATAATTATAAATTTACCTTAATGACTAACACTCATTCAATACAGTAAGAGGTTAAAAAAACAGTTTTAAGTTCCCCTTAACTGCCAAATCGGAAGCTGCGAATCGGATGCCAACTTCAGCGTCGTGGCTGCACTAGCGTCACCAGAAGGGAGAGATGAGGAGGAGAGGGAAAGCAAAAGACAAGCAGGGAGACAGAGGCCAAAAAGAGATGTTGAATAGATTATTTGCTATATTAGAGATTGCCATTCAAAAAATAAATACATTAAATTAACTAGTTTGTCTGTGTCTTTTAAGTTTTTGGGTGTGTATATAATATAAACTGTTTTTCAATGTTTATTTTTCCATCAAATTATGACCTGGACACAGGAAACTTCTAACTGAGTAATTATATTCAGATGCTACCTGTTTTAATAACTAGTTAGGTATACAAGCTCTAAAAAGACATTAATGAAACGTGTATCTTTATTATAACATTTATTCAAACATTACTATATACTGTACACAAGTATATTCAACATGAAGCGGCGATCAGACTCAGCTCCCGATGATGGTGTTGCTTCCGGACTGCAGACAGAAGGAGAAAGATTAGGTTAGTCCAGTAGTTATCCAACCTGTCCTGGTAAGATTAGAATTGTATCATAAGTATATTTAAGCATACTGAAACATGAAGGTACTTCATGTAACTGTGTAGTGGTGTAGTTTCTTCATCATGGTCTTAACTGACAACTGTTGACCATTTAACACACTTACACCTACCTTTACTGTATTAGTGGGTGTTTATCAATGGAGGTATTATGACTTTTCATATGTTGGTTGTAGCCTTGTAGCTTGTGTGTTTACAGTACTATTTACCCTTTCTCACTTGCAGTTTAATGCATATCATACTGCCTGTGGTAGCTCATTAGCTGGTAGCGTTTACCTTGTAGTTGCTGATCATATTTTGCACTGCATTTGTCTGAAAGCTAGAAGCTACTGGACAATGAGCTAATGTTGCATACATGCAGTAAACTACAAGCTAATGTAAACGGTTAGCTACTGCAATTCTCCTTACCGGTAAGTGTTATGACTACTGTACAAACATGAACTCCCACGAGTTTTTAATTTGTTGACATGGGATAAATAAGACAAAACGACTATTGCTTACATTAAAGCCTATCGGTGTCGGTAACGTTACCTATCTTTGCACGTTGCGAGCAAAGTTCCTGACAGAATATTCTCCTCCTGCAAGCAGACTGACGCCGATTCACCAACAGCACAGTTCATAGTTCCACATCCATTTCGTCCAGTGTTTTGAAATGAGAAACGGCTAGTCCGTCTGTTAAAAGCATAGACAGTGAGGCACTTTTATTTTTTCACCTCTCCTTCCTGTCAAAAGACAGACAGTGCGTCTGTCCAATCAGGAGGGTCCGTCCTCTACTAGATAGGCCCTACCTTTTCTGGTAGAAGTTAATGCCGTTGTGTTTTGTGATTTGTTGAAGTGTTTTCATATTTGCTGTCGTGTTTTCCTATTTGCTGTCGTGTTTTCATATTTGCTGTCGTGTTTTCATATTTGCCGTCGTGTTTTCATATTTGCCGTCGTGTTTTCATATTTGCCGTCGTGTTTTCATATTTGCCGTCGTGTTTTCATATTTGCTGTCGTGTTTTCCTATTTGCCGTCGTGTTTTCATATTTGCCGTCGTGTTTTCCTATTTGCCGTCGTGTTTTCCTATTTGCTGTCGTGTTTTCATATTTGCCGTCGTGTTTTCCTATTTGCCGTTGTGTTTTCATATTTGCTGTCGTGTTTTCATATTTGCCGTCGTGTTTTCCTATTTGCTGTCATGTTTTCATATTTGCTGTCGTGTTTTCATATTTGCTGTCGTGTTTTCATATTTGCCGTTGTGTTTTCATATTTGCCATTGTGTTTTCCTATTTGCTGTCGTGTTTTCATATTTGCTGTCGTGTTTTCATATTTGCTGTCGTGTTTTCCTATTTGCTGTCGTGTTTTCTTATTTGCCGTTTTGTTTTCATATTTGCTGTTGTGTTTTCATTTTTTCTGTTGTGTTTTCCTATTTGCCGTTGTGTTTTATGATTTGTTGTTGCGTTTCTCTAATTGCTGTGGTGATTTGCACTTCAGGGCCACCGTAGCTTGTACTGATCCGTCGCCTTTAATCACACACGCTCTGCACCACAGACGTACCGCCAGACTGCCTGGAGGCCGGCACTTTCATACCAAGAGATTTAAACAGTTTTGTTTTAATCAGAAGAGAAGACACATTAAACACACACAACTAGTTCTGTTACTATTTCTTTTTTTACATACATTTGAATATTTTTCCTAACAAAACATATTTTGATCAAACTTGGCTGGACGGGCCAGTGAGTAAAGTGGGTGGGCCAGTGCCGCCCTGGCCCATTACTGACTACCCGCCTGGCGCGGCCACTCACTAGAGAAATGTCTCGTAGCTTGCCGTCTTTCTTAGTCACTCATTTTATACAGATGCAGATTATTCTAAATCTCCACACCTCTTCCCTGATTCCACAAGGAAACCACACGTTCCGGCTGTTATTTCCTGGAGCCGGCATCGGTAAACACGAGAAGAAAATCAAAGATTGACTATTAATCGCAAGAGGCGTCACTAAGTTTAGTTTTTATCAAAGATTCACCATTAAGCGCGAGAGTCACTAAGTGTAGTTTTTGTTGTCCAGTGGGGAACTTGAGACTGTTTTTTTTTTGATGGGGGGTTGCTTGGATCCTAAAGAGAACTGTTTTGGTGTTGAGAGAAAAGACAAATTTGCTGCACTGAGTTAAAGCTATTAAGCTTAAGATATATTTTAGTTACTTTGTTTACTTAGTTATTTTTGTAAACAAAAAAACAGTGTGCAGCTCTATTATCTGAGCAAATATAAGTATTGGATCGGGACTCGGTATCGGTAGATATTCAATATTTAAAAAATTGGATCAGGGTCAAAAAAGCTGATCGGGACACCCCTAGTTATAAGCATTTGAAGAAACAAATGCTTTTTGTTTTTCAGGTAGAGGCAGCCTTAATCGTAACTTTAAAGAAAGTGATGGGACATGATTAAAAAAATGCATTGCTGGTATAAGTCATCGCTTCAATTCAAAGGAGAATTATCAATCATACTTAGACATGTATTAGAAATACTCAAAACCTTTATATACATATAACGACGAGGCTCAAAAACAATCCAAAACAAACTGGCAGTGTTACTGAGACTTGTTAAAAAAAAGAAAAAAACGTGTTCAGTTACATCCTTCCATTTGTTTTCAGTTCTGCATTTACAGTTATGTCCTCATTCACTCGGGGGTGTGACATCCCTTCCTGCCGTTAGAACTGTATTAGACATTCAAATGAATGACAAAACATCTTCATTTACAATCAAGTGGTTTCAGTCTGACTTGACTATGAATGCGACGTGAACCTATTCGTTACATGCATGGGAGGAATATATATTCTGTAGAAGGTTTAGCAGCAATTGTTAATATTACACTAACTGCTAACTCTATACTTAACTGTAAACATAATTTATGGTGAAAAACATGCCTAGAGTCTCCTGCACAACCAGCTGTGCATAAAGCAAAACCTATGGATCTCCAGTATGGCTGCCAGAGGGGGTGTTCCATCACCTGAAAGCCCTCTATTTCCATGTGAGTCCTCCAGATGTCTCTATCTTTCCTCCCGCTGCTGTCTCTATCTTTCCTCCCGCTGCTCGGAAGACAGGTGTTTGGAGACCAGAGCTTGATATATTGTAAGTAAAAGCCTCTGATTGTGAATGGCAGCGAAGCCTCTCCAAGTCAATAACTCATTTGGAAATAGTTTTGAAATAGAATGATCTTGTTGAAGGGAAGGTAGACTCCAGCCTGTATCCTGCCTCGAGTCGCTGAAGAAACTAGAATAATAATACTCCAGGAAAATCGATGGCAGACTGCAGCGCCACAGGGACAAATACCAGCACTGGTCCCTTTCTGCACCACACAACTCTTATCGGTCCATCGGTTGAATTTCTGCTGATACGCCATAAATCCAATTCCCTGAAATGTCATATTAAAATTTCAGGCCATTTAGATTGGCTGGCGGATGGAGAATGACGGCTTCCCTCTCCCAGGGGCTGGGATTATATGTCAATAATGTCCTCAGTGCCAGGGAGGTTCTTTCATTAGCTTGTATTTAGATTGAAGTGTCATCCATATTATGAGAGTCTGCTACTGCGTCTCAGCAGTGTGTGTGTGTGTGTGTGTGTGTGTGTGTGTGTGTGTGTGTTCTCAGCTCTCACCCTTAATAGAGTCGTCAGTTCGATAAGTCAACAGCGTGATGTGTTGGGAGATACACAGTGTATGGAGTGGCATTGTTACATTGCAGTGTAGAGGTCACAGAGACCACCCCAAACTGAAAAGTAGCATGGGTTAAAGGTCAGTTAGTGTCTCTGAAGTACCCTTAAGTCCAAACCTGTCTGATGTACACATCTTTATTGGCTACTTGAAATTTGCGCATAATCCATAGTTGTCAGTATATTGACAAATGTTTGGCCCACTGTCAGGCCTTAATCAGTGCAGAACTGTAAACAGGCTCTAAATGAATGTCTAAGAATGATTAAAATTTCGTTTATAGTAAAAATGACATAGCGAGCAAGATGAAAACATCAGTTTGTCAGAAATGACCAATCCTATTTTTTAAAAAGACATTTTTGACATTCTCTTGAGAATCAAATCCAATCCAGTAATTTCTTCTGGACATCCATGGTTCAATGTAGATTGGAACTGCTAACAGACAACTTTTGAATTGGACCATCAGTTTTCCCAATTACTTCGGTCAGTACGTTATTTTAATCAATAGAACCAGAGCTATGAAAATTAAATGCGTCTGTGTAGTATTTCTTACAGTGATCACCTAACTTATTATCAGCATTCATTCCTGGCGTTGGACAACACATTCTTCGAAAACTGACGTCATGTGCCTTGGCATTAGTTTCTGACGCAAAAAGTCTACTTTAGCCTCTCAGTCAGACACAGCCCTTTGGCATTGTTTTTTTATGCACTTAGTCAGGGCTCTTGGCGTCACTTTTTTAAGCTTTGGGTCGGTACCTATTTGGCGTCATTTTTCAACGTGCACGGTAAAACCACTTAGTTATGGTTAGGAAAAGATCGTGGGTTGGGTTACAAAATGTACGTTTCAGTGACACGTGGAAAAAAATCAGGACATGACCCCCGATTTTCTGGGTGAAATTCCTGTTGTTTGACCCATCCATTTTCCATCCATCCCATTTTGGGTCTTTCATACTACTAGCGACTGTTACAGATTTGGGAAGTGATAAGACTTCATAGATGACAGACTCAAATGTCTTTCAGTTTAAGGCAACTGTATTTGAACACACTGTACCGGGAGATTCATGTTCAGCATTCAAAACCATCTCAAAATACATGGTTCTACTGTATTTATCCTTTTCTTTCTGCTTACGTACAGTATCTTGGTTACGTATTTTAAATTACCTCCTCCTAACGTGTATGAACAAAATTGTTTATCCCTCCACTCTGGCGTCCATCTCAGTTCTCTTACTGTAGTCTCAAAGGTCAGAGGTTAAAGGTGAACAGATGAACTTGGACATAGTATTGGGGCCTCTTGTCTGACACTTGTAGTGATGTCACTGTACACACGTGTAAAGTCAAACAGTAAAATTATTATGATAATTAACACACACTGGCATTTCACATAAGCACACATGCTTAATACTCTGTCATCTTACAGTGCAGAGGTCGAATTGCTGCTCTGCCCGGTGCGTCCCATACAGACGCTAAAGGGTGATTTTGTCGTCAGTATCTGACGCTCAGAGCCACTCACCAATCGTCAGTATCTGACGGGTTGGGAACGAGAACGGGTTGCGTTGGAGGCCGTGTAAAGCAGTGTGGATGCTGTGCTGCTGTTTAAATGCATTAATAGAGATTATTGAGCTGGTGACTCTTTGGTTGCCTTTGCTTTCCAGCTAATGTAAACCTCAACACGTTTCCTGGGTCAGTGGAGCGTTTGGCATATGTTTCCCTTCGGATCATGTCTGGGTTACAGGTCAAAGAATTCAGGGACCTAGTTGTCTGCCTTTAGGTGCTTTGGTGCTTGATCATTAAGTTTTTTTTTTTTAAATATATTAGCTTTCAAAATGTCTATAAATGACTTTTTCTAGACCTATATAAAAGCCATACTGATTTACATCTCTTTGATCTTGCCTGACTTCCTCTAAGTCTGCCCTGCACGTCCTGGCTCATGATTACGTTGGTTATATATAAATTTAATATTGCATTACTTTTCATAGGTCTAAGTACGGAGACTGAATGAGAACAGTCGGGCCATCATGACCCATCAATCATCAAGGTTTTCATTTCAGATACACACTACAGCAGCTGCTTTCATTCATTAGCCGAACAAAGAATGGTAGTTTCCTTTTTATTATTATTTTTAAAGGCTGTAGCATGTCTTGCTGCTACCGTGGGTTACCCTCAGCACAAAGCACAGCCAAGACAGACAATTTACAAGCAACAGTCTTCATTTTGACTGCTCACACACTTCTAACCTAAATTTACAAGCTTGCAAACTATGCGCCTCTGTGTGCCCGGCTACTGTCGGCACAAGGTCCCGTTGCATCGTCACAGTCCAGTGTCCTGACTCTGTAGTGTGTGGCAGTCTTGTGAAGGTCCGGCACGCTACTGCATATAAGGGAGAGTGTAATTAGTCCAACAAGAATCAGCTGAGACAATTAACTGCTCTCATGAGCTATTCCCACACTTCTCTCCACTGCAGCTAATTGCAGACCATGCCCACCTCCACAAAGGCATTTCCTGTTTTATTGGACAGTTGACAGTGCAGAGGCAGACAGGAAACAGGGTGAGAGAGAAGAGGGTATGCAACAAGTCCCTGGCTAAGTGCGAAAAAATCATATGTACTACATTATTGCGACGTTTTTCAAAACATACCAAGCTTTTCATACCTTGCAGTGAGCCATTGGTTTCACTTCATTTTAGATTGCTCTGAAAAGAGATTTGAAACTTGGTGTGGAAAGCTAAGTCCTTACCGCAGTGGCCCGGGTTCAAGTCCGAATCAGGGCCCTTTGCTGCATGTCACCCCCACTCTCTCTCCCCCTTTTCCTGTCGTCAGCTATCCTATCTAATAAAGGCCAAAAAGCCCAAAAAATAATCTTAAAAAAAAAAAAAAACTCTCAATTTGTGGAGACTTAGCTGCTGTATAGCTTGACCTTCAATGCACCACCAAGGAATGTTAGACAGACTATAGTTGTCTTTTCATGGGATCTGTTGACAATAAGTAACATCAGCCTTATTCTTTAAGTTTAAAGCAAAGGATGGTCAACAGAAAGGCCATCATAGTGTTTCTTATTATCTTACAACCCAGTCTCACAGCAGTTCGTGTAAATGTCACGTAATTTGAATCTATTGATTCGTGTTCACGGGGACGTTTTTCTCGGTTTTGTTAAGCTGTGTCCAGCATGTCCAGCTTCAACCAGCCAATATGTGCTTTCTAATGCTTCAGGCAATAATGTGCATATTTAGAGCCGTTTTGTCCCGTTACTCAGTGACTGTACACACTGAATCTTGCATTCAGAGACAGGCGCAGAGAAAAATGCTCTCACTGAGGAAGTGGCTCACACTGCTGACTGGAGAATAAAGAAACACTTCAGGCATTTCTTAGAAGTGCTGCGACATCACAACCAACAGGATCTCTGGTTGTGGGGTATTTTATCTGCACTTCTAAAGGCTGTGTGTGTGTGTGTGTGTGTGTGTGTGTGTGTATGCGTGTGCGCGTGCTATCTCCTGCTGTTATCTTCACTCTTTGAAACTTTGTATGTGGGATTTTTCTTGTGTGTTTTTTGTCTTTTTTTTCCCTCATTTACCAGACTTTTGTAAGGTTTCTCATCTTGAGCTGATCTGCCCTTTGTAACTCTGAGGGTATATCTGTGCATCTCAAACACCCCATCAGCTCACTATAACTCCTTATTGACTGCTATGGTTTTGAGTTTTTGAGAGTGTGTGTGTGTGTGTGTGTGTGTGTGTGTGTTGTCATGCAGGCTCATATCCGTACAGTGGGCGGGGAGCCGCTTTGATTTCCCAAGATGTATCGGTCAGGCCTCATCGCTTTCAAACAGCAATTTCTACTTAAAGAGGAGAGAAAAATGTTGGGAGGAGCGAAAGGGCAGCGGAAAGTGCGTGCATCCTTGTGTGTGTGTTTGGGAGAGAGAGAGAGAGAGAGAGAGAGAGAAGATGGAATGGAGGTCAGTTGGGGAAACTTTGCAGAAAAATAGGAAGACACTTTAGAGAGTAAGGGGCAAATAAATAAAGGATGTTTCCTTTGAATTAAACATGACTGTAAACAGCGTCGGGGATAGGGACCTCACACTTAGTTCATCTGAGCTGGTCAACACAGCACATCACTACGCCTCATGAGCCTGTTGGGGCACTGAACAGTTAGGCACACTTGCCTGGGCCGCTCTTCTCGTCTATATTTTGAGTCTCTAATTTATGTTTTCATGATCTGTCTTCTAGCATGTCTGGTGTTTTGTAGAGCAAACGCCAATAGCGTTAGACCAATAGACTGGTGATGCCAGGCTACCAAGCGGACAAGGCTCGTTTCAAAACAATAGTGTAACTGGGGTTGGCTTTTTAACCTGCTGGCGAGCATCGTAACCCTTGTTGAGCCGGGGCCAACTTTGAATGTTGTGTTTACCAACCCAACGACAAATCTTTCTCATTCTGCCTTTAGCTGCATAGGCTATTTCTCAGATCAAATATATTCAGATGTTGGTGAAATTGTAGAAATTTTAGAGAGATATTTTTCAGTTGAAGAACGTAAATACAAGCTCAGCTCATGGTGTGGTACATTCAAGCATAGTACACATAGGGGGAGGAGAGAACTGCCAATCAAATTACAGTTGGATGAAAGCAAATGCTTTGTTGCCCTGCAACACACTCACAAACATACACACGATCACACCTGGAAGCTGCCCGAATCACCCACAGTCTGATCGGTGGGTCTCTAAGCATTGTAAGTGCCTTGCTAAGGGGCACCAGGGGCAAGTGGTGCTCCTTCACTTCCCTGTCATGGTTTTGACAGGCAGATTGATAAAAAAGAGGCAAAACTGGTAGGATGGATTACAATTTGGGAGGAAATCCGCAGTATTTGAGAGTGAACATGATCTAACTTGAAGAAAATCCAAAAGATGAGGTAATGTTGGTCACGTTTTTTCAATTTTAGCCGGGCTCCAGTTCCACATTTTGCTGACTGATTGTTGGATGCATGTACTCGGACACCAATGTTACGGTCAACTGCACTGCGCTGAAGTCAGTGATATTTGTTAACCTAAAATATAAATATAATATAAAAAATATAAATAGTATTAATTGAAAATCTAAGCATGTGTCCAATGATTCGAATCAGGGAGGGTTGTTCAACAGTGAAAAATATGGAAGAGGTCTAATTTAACAAGCAAGCGGGCCATTTCCCTGTGAGGGCTACAATTACCCTAATTGAAAAAGCTGGACACGGATTGAAACTGGCAGTCTAATTAATGGACTCATTTACAAGCTTCCATAGAACCCTCTGTTCAGTACAATACTTTCTCACATGGGTGAGTCCATGGTAAGTCTATGTATATATATATATATATATATATATATATATATATATATATATATATATATATATATATATAGCTGGCATTTATTGGTATGTGTAATATGTGTGTTTTTTCAAGGATACAGAGTTTGCCGTCTTGGCCCTTTCTTTGTACGTGTGGAGCCCCAAATGTTTTAATTTTTTTTCAATAGGACATCGTGAAATAAATAATCATATGATCACTTTGTGAAAAATATATAAATTAACCAGTAATTTGTGAAATACAAGTTTCATTGTTTTTCTTCAAACTCAAATTTAGGGGCATGTGATTGGCTAAAGGTGACTGGTGGACAACTTCACTGTCATGAAAAGTGACATTATGAAATAAAAAATGGCATGAAATAAAAGTGTAAGTAACAAAAAAACATTATGAGATAAAAACTGAATTTTTAAAAAAAAGTGTATTTTAAAAAATAGTACTCAGTCAATATGAAAAAAATAACATTTTACTATAATGATGCTGAGTTTATTTCTGAAACTACTGCACAGTTTATTGTTCACATATATAAAAGAAAATAAATGAAACACAATCTATTCATGTATATGTGTCAGCACATTGGGGCTACATATTTGGGTTAAAGTTTAGAATTAAGGTTAGGTTGTAGCTTTTTTCTGTCTTTGTGTCATCTATCGACTTATAGTTAAAGCCACAGGAAACTCTGAATATGTGTTAATTGTTTTGGTGGCCTTTTCATCAGCTAATAGAAATGTCATCAATAGTTGTTAATGGTTTTTCATGTTATCTTTATTAACTGGCTCCAATGCTCAGTTCTGAATTGTTATGCCACTGACGGTAAATGCTCCAACTATAAAATGCTGCTCTTCCCTCAGCTGCTTTCCCCTCAGCATTCCTTTCAATGCGACATTATGGTATTATGTGCAACATCCTGGACATAATCATAAACATTTAGAATGAACTATATAAACTCATCCAGGGCACTACTGTTGTTCAGATTTCATAGTGCATGCCACTTCTCATACATATCTTTAAAGGTGCCCTGCTACACAAAACCATTTTTACTTACTTTATTTTTTTTTTTTTAAATATGTTAGGTCTGTATGTGTTTGTGTTATGTTGTGAATGTGAAAATGAACTGCTACCTCCTCTGTCAGCGCTAGCCACTGAAAAGAAATAAGCGGAGGAATCAGGCCAATTACAAAAGCTGGTCAGTCTGACGTGGTGTTGCCTGAGCTCATTACTATTCATCAACTCCACCAGTTGCGCTGGGGTAAAGGATGCTGATAGCCAGCCTCTCATTGGCTAGCTGTTAGCCAATCAGAGTCAAGCAGCTTAGCTGAGAACTGGCACAAATCGAGCTGAGTCTTCCTGCAGGCTTTCTATACTACGCTAGAATGGCTTGAAACAAGGTAACCGAGGCATTTTTTCCACAAAAAATGTTACAGAGTCCATGGTAGAACTTCAGATATTACTACAAAGTAATGAAATATGTGTGGCAGGGCACCTTTAAAGAAAACCACCAAGACTGATCCTTAACTTGTTTATATTCTTTTGGGATTTTGGATTTTCACCTTATTGTTTTTTTATATATACATACTGTATATATTTGCACTGCTTCCTACTTTGTACTGCAACTGCTGCACTACAATTTCCCTCAGGACTAATGAAGTTCTGTCCCTGAGGACAAAGGACGCACCGGCAATTTCAATTTCACATTTCGTGTTCAGAAAGCGATATTTAAAAAATACATTTTAGATACAATTTTATTCATATGTTACACTATTTTTGTGAACACAAGACTTTTGTAAATTCACTTCATGCGCCAAAACAACTGAGTTTTGGTTTGTTTTCACAAGAGATTTGAAAAATTTCTAAAAGCAAACAAACTTTTCAGCTTAAGGGCCGAATTATCTCTTTACACATTGCTCTGGAACAAAATTTGGCCTCACTTTACAGAAAGCTGAGTTTGTTCTGAACATTTTGATATGAAACACATGGGGATCAGGTTATATGCAAATACCCATAAAAAGTGAATTTAAAAAAAATGCCCTTAGACCTCAGAGGGTTAATATGGAATCAACATAAATCAACTAGTTGGAGCTGGGAGAAATGCAACTTGTCAAGTATTGACCAATACAAGCAAAATTACAGAAAGTTTCACCATAATAAAAAAAAGGAAGGAAGAGAAAAGATTTATGCAGCGTGGCATTTGAGCCAGGGCACAATAGAAAACCACCTGGGTTGGTAAACAAGATTTGGGGCAGGATGCATTGACTACATTGTTGGCATTCTGTGCTGCTCAGCAGAAGTTTTTCCAAATGAAATGGCAACATTTTATATTATGTTTGTTACAGCTGTAGCTTTTGGCAGACGTGTTAAACAATTTGTTGGCATTGCTAAATGAACTCTTCCTGCTCCCTGTCAAATAGAGAAATACAGACCTTGTTGAATTGGTGCATGTGTGAAGCATAAGCTGGTTTCATTCCTCAAGTGGAGGCTAACAAATACTCCATTAGCATTCAATGAATGAAAAAAAGAACAAAAAATGAATCTTTCCACTTGGTTTCTTGTTAGGTTTAACGTGCTTAAGTTGCTTTGCAGTTTGTTCGAAACTGTCCTTTCCGCGAAAAACGCCCACATAAGTCGTTAATTCAAGCAGCAATTAGGACTCACATTTACTTATATTGAAAATTAGGGCTTGCCCTCAACTGTACCTCCGAGAACTAAATAAAGGTTCATGATGTTGATGATGATTTACGTTTATAGTGGCCGCGCCATCTAGTGGCCGTAGTAATTATGATGGGAGCAAATCAGAAAGTGAGGTGAAGTTTAACAGCTTAAACATATCTGGCGCGGAAGCGCTGCGCTTAGCCCCAAAGCACCGTGAAGCGGAGCTATTTTCATTTCGGCGCCCATGTTCCAATCTGTCCGTTCATACTGGCTGTGATCAGGCGCGGAATGGCCACGCTGGCCTGTGCGCTGCAGCTCCTCTTTTTCTTCCGGGAGCCGCAAGTGAATGTTTCAAGCTAGGCAGGTAATCACACACAGGAAGGCCACAGTGCAGCTGGATACTTAATAAAATAAACCCAATTTCAAAATAAAACACCCAGGTTTATGGTGATTTTGGCTGTCTTGTCTTCTCAGCAAGACACACGATTAAGCACACGGAGAGAGAGACCGACGGATGGACAGACAGAGAGAGAGACACACACACGGAGAGAGAGAGCCGAGAGGAGAAGGATCGCTTTGTGACCAGTGCGGAGAAATGCATGTCCGGTATGAATGGCCAGCCGTGCGATTAGGCACCAATATATGCTAAGCGGCTATTTGCGCCCAGGGGGCTTTCGCTGTAAGGGTAAATTTTGTGTGAGAAAACAGGTTGGGTTGGTGGATGGGTCAAACAAACAAAGGAGTAAAAATAAGTAAACTGCAAGGTTTTTTTCTAAAAGGAACAAACTGAGCTACGCCACTTCCTGCACCCTGTGCGGTGAAGTGAAGTAACGTTTGATTTGACCCCAAACCCCAATCTTTTTTCAAAAATGACCTAGTAGTTTTTTTGCCTAAACCTAACCAAACTGCTGCAACGTTAACGATATGTTTAAACCTGCGACTGTTATGTTCTGTGGTTTAGTTATGAGGAAAATTCTCCTGTGGGTCATATTTCCTGCCACCGCTAGGGGCGTTCGTTTATGAAACGCTGCCATATGGAAGTAAATCGGTTTCATTGGATTTTGAAATGAAAAAGCCATTGAATTTCTAGCACTAAATATTTCGGCATTGAAATTATGTACCTGAATTTTTTGCCTCTGAATTTTACTCTTCAAATTTTCAACAACAAATTTTAAATTTTTTTTTTAAGTTCATAAATTCAACGTGAAGAAATTCAATATAACAAATTCAGATGCAAAATACTAATATATGTTCAACTTGCTCAAATTCAACAGGCCAAATTCAGCTGCAAAATGTAATGTTTAAAATTCAGTGTCAACATCCGGGAACCCAAGGAAAAGCAATCGATTCTAGAATCTAGATCGGGAGTTTGCCATCGTAGCAGCAGCCAACAACTGGAAACTTTTTACAATTTTCGTCTGCTATTTCACCACTAAATTCACTTTTTATGCGAGAAATCAACTGATCAACTCGAATATGGGCATTTTCACAAAAATCGATGGCAAATTGCACATTTGCTCCGATGTTGTCGGACTTGAGAAGCTCCAGTCTGACGTGACAGCCAGTTGGTGGCGGCCGGGATCGCTCGCTCGCCGGCTGGCCAGTGATGCTCACAGACCCCGCTGTCAGCTGGAAGTCTCTCAATAGACTCATGGACAAGTTTATTTTCTCAATCATTTGTTTAAATAACAACACACAATTATCTATTATAAGATAAACAGCAACCTGTGGTTAGGGCAGCCTAAAGCCTTTACACATACCTTTTCTATGGTGCCCTAAGCTACTATTTACATATTCATATATCATGTTTTAATGTCAAACATACATGTGGCAGGCACATGTATGTTGAGGTTGTTGTTCTTTTTTTACAAAAAGGCCGATTTGTCTTTGCTAATAATATGTTGCATTCATATTAATGTATATTTTTATTTTTATTTTTTTATTTCAAAAAAAGTATTTAACAATAATTTGGTGGCCCCCCTCCAGTGACTCTGAGGACCCCCTGTTGAAGATCTCTGGTGTAGAGATTAAAATGGAAAGATCCATGAGTGCTAGTGTGATATAATAAGTGACACGATGTGGGTTGTGGTTGGGATGAGCTACTGGTAGAGGGGTTCAGGTCAAAAGATCTAATGCAAAGTCTGTCACATTAAACCCCAGTTCGGGCAGTTAACGGGTCAAAGGGTTTAAGGTTAGGATTGAAACATATTGCCACATTCATTCTAATTTCTGTTTGGCTTCTTGCCTTTGCCAACATGCATGTCGACTTAACTCATAATGAGTTCATAAAAACTTAATGCTAATTGCCAGTTTCTGCTAGTCTAATTTAGTCATGATTCTCTCTATTTCATGTGTCCACTTTATTAACAATAAATAGAAGAACTAAAGAATTAACATGAGTAGTTATTGTTACCATAAGAAGAAAAAAGCACCACTATTAGGAACAAGTTAAAAAAGAATAGTGTGTTTTTACATATCTGTTTCATTCTTTAAGTGTCTTGCACGTACGTCTGTTTTTCTGCTGAACAGTGAGAGTGTGAGCACCACTGAGTGAGCATTTACATATGTCTGTGACTAAGCCCGTTGGCACAGTACAGTATGATGCAGTGCTCCTCGCTCCTCACTGTGCCTGTCTGCTGAGAGTGTAGTTTTCTGTGTCCTGGTTGTAATCCTCAGCACTGTCCCTGGGGAAAAACTGGTGATGCTAATAGCATCTGGAGACAACAACAGGTCAGTCTGTCCTAGCTTCCCCACTGGCTGCCACAGCACTACAACAGTATCACAGCACTCAAATGGCGTTTTTCCATTACATGGTACCTGCTCGACTCGCCTTGACTCTACTCGCCTTTTTAGTTTTTCCATTATGAAAAACTAGGTACTTTTTTTAGTATCACCTCTGTCGAGGTTCCAAGCCAGCTGAGGCGATACCAAAAGGTGATGTGAAAACCTGCAGGCTACTGATTGGTCAGAGAGAATCGTCACAAATCACTGCGTCATCATTGCTAGCGACAGACGAACAAACCCGCCATATTTTTTTTTACGATTATTTTTTTGGAGCTTTTCCCTTTATTTGTGGTGACAGTGGATAGACAGGAAAGGTGGGAGAGAGATGGGGTATGACACGCAGCAAAGAGCCGCAGGTCGAATTCGAACACCGGCCGCTGCAAGGGACTCAGCCTACATGGGGCGCACGCTCTTACTGGGTGAGTAAGTCTTCTGGCTGTGGTAACAGCCACATGCTGAGAATCAAAAACAACACACCTTCGACGTTCTGTGTCTGTGTCGCGTTAGGTCATGGCCGTGTCCTGCGGCATCGCTATGACGGCCAGCCATGCTTGCCTCACGCATGAGGCGGTACTAAATCTGCAATGGAAAATGGAGGACGGAGCACCGCGGCTGAGCCGAGCCGAGCAGAGCTGGTACTAGCAGTGGGTAAGCGCCATAGGTGATGCAGAGCACTGGGGAAGTTAATAAAGGAGACCTATTGTATACAATGTTCAGGTTCATACTTGTATTTTGTGTTTTTACTAGAACATGTTAACATGCTTTAATGTTCAAAAAACACTTTATTTTTCTCATACTGCCTATGGCTGCTGCACCTGTTTTCACCCTCTGTCTGAGACTCTGTTGGAGCACCTGTCTCTTTAAGCCCCCACTCCCGAAAAAAGCCCAGTCTGCTCTGATTGGTCAGCGCTTCAATATCACCGGAGTGTCTGCATCTGTGCTTTGATCTCGCTGTCTCTGTACAGTCCATTTCAGGAGTATATAGCGGGACTAATAGTGGATTGTAATGGAATATAGCAGCACCTTCTACCGTCAAGATAAAGGCTTCTTAACCAAATAATATAAAACTAGACATTTTCCAGCAAAGACCCGAAATTGGGCAGAAATTTATAACATCTGGAACCAAGATTACAGCTTTCCCTGACTTAGCATGTAGCTACATTCAAACTCAAATTTGTTTGTCACATACACCATCATACGCAGTACAATGTGCTTCGAAATTCATTGTGTACCTGTTCCGGCTCAATAAAAACAATAACAATGTGACAGGGTATTTAATGTTAACATTGCAGTAGCGTGCCTGCCTGGAGCAGATGACCACATATGGAAAACCGGCTCGGTATGACATCATACAGAGCCAAGAGTAGAAAAAATTGTTGATACCGGACCGTTGAGAACAGTGGAAAATCTGAGGTTTTGGCTCACAGGGATTTTTTTTAAATAGGTTTACCTCATTATTTGAAGCTTTGGCCACATTTAACATTAACATCAGACATTGTAACATAATAGATACAACAGAAAATACGGGAAAGCATAATTGGTCTCCTTTAATGTTCAATTAGGAAGTCTTTGATGGCACAAACAACATACAGTACTGACAAATTATATATGAGTGCCATTGGTCGTGACACTAAAAATATAAAGTTTGTTTTTGTGAACCCCTACACTTACATTGCATGTAAGCCATGACTGATAGCAAACTTCCAATCTGGCTACTACATCATAAGCGAGAATGCTGGCAGTAAAGCTAGTATTTTTGTAGAGCAACATGGTGATAAGGGTCCTATTTTAACGATCTAAGCGCATGGCGGGAAGCGCATGGCGCAGGTGTGTTTAGGGCGTGTCCAAATCCACTTTTGCTAGTTTAACGGTGGAAAAAAGGGTCCGTGCGCCTGGCGCATGGTTCAAAAGGGTTGTACTTAGTGTCTTCATTAATCATAGGTGTGTTTTGGGCGTAACATGCAATAAACCAATCAGAGAGTCATCCCCCATTCCCTTTAAAAGCCAGGCGCGTTTGTACCTTGGTGCATTGCTATTATGATGTCGGATTTGGACTGTAAAATTTCTATTTGTAATCTTTTGCATGTTTGTGTGCTTCTGCGCTTCCGTGTTTGTGTGTGTAACAAGCATAGTGTGCGTGCGTTGTGCATAAGCCTAGGAGCATTTTACTAATGCGCTGTTAAAATAACAATGAAATGCTGCGCTATTGACTTTAGACCAGGTTTTTGTTGGTCAATGGCACGATCACTTCCCGCTGCCTCAAGATAGCAATACGCCAAGAATTCACCTGAACGCACCTCCCTGTAAGACCAGCACGCCCATGGGCGCACAGATGGGCGCAGGTGCATTTGCTAATTAAACAACGCGGGCGCTGGACGGGAAATTGACAACTGCGTCGGTCTTAAACAAGCAAAGGCACTTACGTGGGTGCAAGATAGGGCCCTTAGGGACACATAAAGATGACGATATACTCTATAAACTCTTTCAGTGCTGTGGGTGTGCGAGCCCCTTTCATGGAACTCTAATCTCACTGTCTTCCATTTGACTGCTCCATTGAACAGACCTCTGCCCTCCTCTCTATGTCTTTCAATAAATCAGCCAGTGTAGTACTACACAGGTCACTACATGTGGGATCTTATTCATTAGGAACATGGATGACAATTGGACACTAAATTATTCATTCAAAATTTGCAAGAAGGAGAATCTCTGCCCCCCATCCCCATGTAATTCATTTACGAAGTCCAGTTAAGAAAAGGCGATTAAAGCCAGTGAATGATACACAGTGACTCAGGCTACAATCTGAAAGCAGCCTTTGGGATACTGTAGGAGAGATGTGCATGGGCCCTGTAACTCATTCAGAGGTGAAAATAGGCATTGGGGACCCGCTGGGAGACGGGAGTGTTGGCAGGTGTCCCATATCGAGGAGTGTGAGACAACCCCATGCTGCATGGCAGAGTGAAAGAACTAAAAACACAGTTTGGATGAGTACCTGCTTAGTTCAGGGACTATCATGTGACTTGGAGGTTAGAGAGGCCACTCCCTTAAATCCCAGGACCAACTGGGAAAACCTGAAGAAAGCAATAAATTAACACTCTCCATTCCTTCATCACAATACTTTTTTAAGTAAAGCGCAGAACCCTCAGCTGTTCAGTGGTCACTAGTAGACAACAGATCAGGTCCTGTAATAGTTGTGTGGTTTAGATTTGTAAATGTAAAAAGTCACTTTCGCCACATAAATAAAGTTGAAAATATAATACCTGCAGGCAGCACTTCCTGGGGCTAAGCACAACGCATCAAGCACAGTGCACTGCACACAGGTACTATGAGGACATGTCTTCCCTCGGAGCAAGTGTGATCATGATTGGAGAAAGCATCACAGAGATGTGGCCCACTTCCTGGTTGTTCCTACCAACTTTGACACAGGAGAAATGGTCTGCAATAAATGACTTGTTAAATAAATGACGGAACGGAAAAGAGAGCAAACGGAAGCAGTTTCCTCACAAGAAACATAGAAAGCTGTTTCTGCGTCTTGAACAAAATTATATTTAAATCACTGCCGTTAAAATGTAGTAAATAAGCCACAATGAAGGCTGCATGCTAAGAATGTGAGATAAAAGGCTGATTTACACACGATTACCATGTCATTTAAAACAAATCACTGAATGAAACATGGCAAAATTCTACACTTTTTAAGAGATTTTTTTTCCTGCTTTACTTTACTGCATTTAATATGTACTGCGTGCAATGACAGTAAAGTTGAATTTAATCTGTAACCTGCGATAGGACAGATTCAGTTCATCACAACAAGTATATGGCAACAGCTACGTGGCAACTTAAGAACAAAGATGCATCACCTTATTGTTTATGTCTGGCAGTAGCCTGCATGCTTTGATCAAGTCCACTGCTCTTCTTCTCCTTCAGTATAACCCATGTTGTCTGCCTTTGTCATAATTTACATGAAATAAGGGATGTGCAGTGGTTAGCACTGTCGCCTCACAGCAAGAGGGATTGCTGGGCTTTTTTTGTGTAAAGTTTGCATGTTCTGTTTTCTCCAGGTCCTCCCACATTCCAAAGACATGCAGGTTAGAATAATTGGTGACTAGTACCCTTTTTCTACCAAAATTCACGTCTATATGCAGGGTTTTAAACACCGGTAAACCTGCTAAAAATGGCCGACTCCTTTCCCATTGCCAGTAGACAAGTATGGTTGTCTGTTTTTTTTCCTAGTATTTTACGTTTGACATCACGAACCCGCCGTAAAAAAACAGGTGTTAACACATCCTGATACAGTGCACACAACTGCAAATTCTGCTGTACATTCACTTAATATCTTCACTAATGAACTTAAACTCCTCTGCTGAGACTGATCACTTTGCATTCACAGTCACTATCTCACTCGCTCAACCACACACTCCCCAGACACTGCCAAACACACACACACACACACACACACACACACACACACACACACACACACACACAGATTCTCTTTCAAACTCGGTGCCAACTAACTTGATGTTCCAGCGCTGCTTGGGCTGAGACGGACAGAATTTGTGGCCAAGATGACAGAAGTTACCGACGGAGACGACGTGCATCACAGCATTGCACAGGAAAAGGCCTGAAAATTTACGTAAATTAGCGTATCTACCCGGCTCTCCTGTTTCCATCACTGCTGATAGTAGCTGGAGTGGAGAAATACCCGTGCCTACTGCAGAGTCATTTGTACTGGGGTTGAATGCCCATTGTAACTTTTCCCATTGCAGACAAAAGCTAGTTAGTGGGTGTATGTGGATTGTTTGGCTAGTGGGAAAGGGGTATAAATTGCCCATAGGTGTGAATGTGAGCGTGAATGGTTGTCTGACTCTATGTGTCAGTCCTGTGTTAGCCTGCCACCATGTCCAGGGTGTACCCTGCCTCTCACCCAGTGCCAGCAGTGATCAGCTCCAGCACCCTGCAACACCGTAGAGCAGGCCAGGGACCCCTTAGCTGAAAGAGAGAGTAGGGACCCCCTACTGCATATATTGTGTATACATTTAAGTTGCATATTAAACTGGGCCAAATGGATGAAAATAAATAGTTATTATTTATTTCATATATGTGGAAGGCCCAGTGAATCCTTAAAGTGCCCATATTATGAAAAAAACACTTTTTTTCTGGGATTTGGGGTGTTATATTGTGTCTCTGGTGCTTCCACATGCATACAAACTTTGAAGAAAAAAACATCCATGCTGTTTTGAGTGAGATGCGGTTTCTGAATGTGTGCTGCCTTCAGTCTCTGGGTGAGCTGTTCAAAATCTGCAGGGCTTTCTACGTCACTAGCCGAGACGAGGGGCCTAGGGGGCTAACCGTTAGCATGCTAGCGCTAGCATGCTAGCTCGTTCTAAATGGCAAAATACTGCTACAACACACACAAATTCACCCTAATCTACAAAATAAATTGTATAGAACTACTTACATGTCCCTGTTCTGCAGGTATTCCAAACAAAGTTGGAAGTGTGCCCTCGTTTAGAAGAAGTCTCCCGGCTAATCCTGCCTTGTACAGGCCGAAGTTGGAGCTAGCTCATGTAATCCTTAGCTAGCTACTGCGCATGTGCGACTGACAACAAAGATGTTACAGAAGTTGAGAGGTCTCACTCTGTAGCTAAAACAGAAACCTGACAGCGTGTGAAATGAGGAGCTGCAGCAATGTGCAGTAGAACAAAAATATGGTGTTTTTTGAAAATTAAACCATGTAAACCTATTCTGGTACAACCTCAAAGTACAATTATGAACCTGAAAATGAGCATAATATGGCCACTTTAAGCTTAACTGTATGGCTACCATAGTGGCTACCTTACCTATAGTAAGCTTCAATGTGTAAATCTTTTTTCTGTACAAATAGGCCAATTTATTTTTCCTATTTATGTTGGATTCATTAATGTATATTTTCAGACATACTGTATATTACTTTTCGGAAAAAAAGTGAGAACATTGTTTTTTTTCCACATTATTTGGTGCCCCCCTTGCACTAACTCTGAGGACCCCCTAGGGGTCACGGACCCCCTGTTGAAGATCTCTGCTGTAGAGGATAATTAGTTACAGATAATGGATGGATTGATATTCCAAAATAAATGTATGTTTGATGGGGTCAGCAGGTGTCTGCAGCCCCTTTTTTTTTCTCGAACCAACTGGTTCTTTTGGCTGCCATAGACTTCTATGGAAAGACAAAAGGAAAGCAATAAGGTGCAACTGCCTACTCTTTCAGTGATTGTCCCTTTAATAAAGAAAAACGAAAAAAATCTCACACAATCTTTGAGTTTTTATTTTCATTTTATACTCAGTTTATGTCAACACGTGGCAGAAACCAGGAAAAAGTTCATTTTGGAAATGAAAGTAGGGTTTTTTCCTGGGCCATCTATCTCTCTCTTTTCTCTGCCTCTCTCTTTACTTCATGCTCTGTAAGCCGAACCCTTGAGGGCGACGGGCTAAAAAAGGAAACAGACGGTTTAGCCCTTGGCTCTTTTCTCTTTTAATAGGCCTGATATTCCTGGCGGAGCAGGCAGGAGTTCACCTTGATGTCACATATCAGCGGCAGGCGCAGGGCCGGCCTTCTCTCACTGGCTCATAGTTACAAAGGACAAGGGTTTGGGGAGGGAGGGAGGGAGGTGGAGGAAGTGAACAAATTCTCTGCCCTTCTTTCATCTGCCAGGTCTACTGTGAAGGGGCAGTGTGTGATTTCATTTAATTGTATACTGTATGTGTGCGGTCAGCCAATTGCTAAGACACACTGAAATATCTTTTTTGACATGTAAAACTGGTCATGAACTACAACTTCATTTTTTTATTTTTTTTTTGGTACTACTGGCTTATTGCCAGGGGCGGATTGGCCATCTGGCAACTCTAGCAAATGCCAGAGGGGCCGGACCATTTTTTTTAATGTGGTCCGGTCAGAATTTTTTTTTTTTAACATACAAATTGTCTTTTACAGGCCGACAGCACATAGGACGTTTTTTTATCGCTTGCACGATTTCACTATGGTTATAATAATAATAAAATTAATAATAATAAATATTAAGCATTTGGCCAGTCGGCAACGGCGAAATGGGCCGACCGACCCAATCAGAAGTTACCAAATTGGGACATTGTGATATCATAAATATAGATGTTTTTACCATAAATTGGTGCCCAAAAATGTATCAGAATGCAAGAATTGAAGTCGTTTACCCTCAAAATACCCCCAGACCCCCGCCCCCCTGCTTTATGTGTTCCCCCAAAGGTCAATTCTGAGCAAGGAAAAACCCTGAAGTATAATCACAGACAGCCATAACAACATATTAAAATTGCAGAATTAGAGAGTTTAAACAGATAAAAGATGGAGAACCAGATGGACAATATGTACAGTGTCAACAGAGAGAAGCACAGAGAATCGAACAGACAGTGACAACAAAGAACAACATACTGTAGAGAATGACAGCATACAAACGGCATAAACAGGCAGACAGTATGTGTACATTTGTTATAAACATGAGCTCTTTAAAAAGTAGTAAACATTGTTTGCCAGTTACTTAAATTAAATGTTTAAAAATCTGTTACATGAGGTACTGCTTATATTATTTCACCATCTGTACACAAATGTAATTAGTGAATGCATGTGTCCGTGGGTGGGGCTGCATGGGCGTGGTAATGTGAGCTGGTGTGGCTACAGTGCCAGGGCTGAAATTTTGTCCCAGTCCGCCCCTGCTTATTGCTGCAGGATGTTTTTGCACTGTTCTTCTAAGAAATCACTCTGTCAAACCAGTGTGGTATCTTTAGTTTCGTTGCTGTGATGCTGTATGGAAGAAGTATTCGCAGACACTGATCTTGATTATAAAAAGGTTTATTACATCAAAGATTTCAGCATCATGACGGGCTCTGCAGAACCCGGAGAGGATTTTCTCTTCAAACATGAGGTTAAGTACTGTCCTGTGTAACATGAGACGTGGGGGGTAGTTCAGTCCAGTGCAGGGGCCAATCAGTCAGTGGCCCCCATTTGCTCCAACAAAGTCACTTCCCCCAGAAGGTGACCTCCAACCATTTGCCCTAGCCAAATGGAACCATGCGTGCAAGCAAACCATATACTACACCAGTCATCGTCTGAGTATCACTGCTCATGCCAATTTCAAATTTTTGTCATTCGAAACCCTTCTACTCCTTCATTAACACCTGTGTTGTACATGAAAATAAGGGTTGTGCAGTGTTTCAAATCAGATGCCACAAATCACAAAGTAACGTACGTAGTGCTGAGATTTATTGGCGATACATAATGTACTAATGTAAAACCATGATGTCTAAGCACCCAGCTTCAGGTTAGTATCTGCAATACAATATATAACCCATTCTTTTTTGCACTATGGCCTGTTTATAGATCGACAATGTTGTTGTGACTGCCTGTCAAGAGGTGGGGTGGTAGATCCCGACCAAAGTAAAAGTTGTATTCCAAGCAGGTCGACACGCACAAAAGATGCGTCTCCTCAACCTCATTCACACAATTTCTCAAGCTGTCTCAAACTTTTGTTTTACTCATATTAGCTAGCTGTAACACTAAAAGTACACACAGGTCAAATATAATGGACTGGCCACACCAACTTTAAGGCATCTACCACAAAAGCCTATACAAATACATATATATTCAGATTTTTTGAAGAATCATATAATTTCAAGTAAATGTGCCATGGAACAGGGGTTGAGTCCCAGCAAGATTGCAATGTACATTACATAATCCTTGGCTATACAATAGTCAATGTTCCACTCTTATTTGCAGTCAAATCAGTTAAATCTGACTCAGACTGACTGTTTATTTGTCCACTTATTTGAATTTTAAGTGCAAAAACTGGTTGAAACCCATACTCTCACCAACACCATGCCATTAGAGCTATAGTGTGTAGTTTCTGTCTCCCCCATGAGGAATTCTAAGAAATGACACCAACACTGTCAGCGCATCCACATGATGCAAGCCATCCATCATCACGTACCACCCCCACCCCTCCTCCATGTAATTGCTTGTGGCCAAGGAGGACAAGGAGAGGATTAAAAAACATAAAACACTCTTCAGAAGAAGCAATTATCTTCAATCGTGCTTCTGCGCTCGAAAGTTGCCGGACTACACCATTTTCTAAACATAGCCATACTGAGAAATACAGAGAGAGTTGTGGGGAGCTGATAGTCTTAATTAGCTTTGTAGCAACTCATTTGGCAATGGCTTGAATGTAACAGACGTCGATTATTATAAAAAAAAGTTACGCATTAAAGCTTTAAGGAGAGTGTAGTGCCATGGACATTGGCATTCCTCTGCATAATGCTGTGCTCCCATGTTTGGTGTGAAAGCCCAATTGCTCTGTTATCTGTGCACATATGACTGCATATTTAAAGGCCGAGTGCATCATAGGACATGTGATATGTTTAATAGTTCATGAATCAGTTGGCATTGTGGCCAGTGAATAGCAATTAGCAATAGCAGCAGTATCAGATTGTATCATTAGCAACACATTTGTGAAGCAGGTGTTTCAATAAACCGCTCTGCGTAGTAAATGTGTGTGATGATCTCCTACTAAAGATGTCATGGTCTTACCTCAACCCGCATTATATAAATTCTTATAAGAGAATCACTCAGATAACACACATACTATAAGTAAAAAATAATAAAGTGGTAATAACCAGGAAACAAAAATTTGTTTGACTTAAACTTCCGTACAACTCGAGAACTTTACATCTGACTTTTAAGTCAAGTGAAGGTGAACCCTTTAGTGGGCATGAGGTTTCCAAGGGATTTGTTATGGTGTCATAATATCATAATATAATATACATTTTGCATTGACTTTCCTTGTACTGAACTTGTCTGTCCAATTTTTTATAAGCACATGTCAGGGATCATTGCTTTAGGGCCTTCTGTGGAGTGCACATATGTTACTGAGTTAATCTTGGCCTTTTCACCATCAGCTCTCTGTCATTGTGTCTCTCTCTTTCTGTCTCTCTCTCTCTCTCTCACACACACACACACCCCAACTCTCTCTTTTACTCAATTTTCAATTTCAATTTCAATTTGCTTTATTGGCATGACAAAAAAAAATACATCTGTGTTGCCAAAGCATAAGAACAAATAAACAACAACAAGGAGTTAAAGAGGTGGTTCAGAATTTTGGACATAGGACCTCATTTCCAAGTTAGCCAGTGTGTTATTTATCAGTGGAGACAGTTTTCAACACTTTTCATCCAGTCCTTCCAGTTGCAGAGTTCACTGGTGCTAGGCTAGCTCAAGTCAACAATATCTGCTAGCCTGCCAATAAAAGCAGTCTTACACACTCCACAGTACACCAGAGGCAAATAAATTATAATGCCAGACTATCGATGTAAATGTCTGTTGATAGAATAATGTCAGAATTAAAACTACCCTTGCATCGCATTGCAATAGTTATACTTTGTTCCCTGTAGTTGGTGGCATAGGCTACAGCAGCGGCGGAGTGATATTACCTAGGCTACCGAGAAAGCCGGTTTACATGACATCACGCAAGTTTATTTACCTGCCGCTGTGAGCTCCAACTAATTCCACTCTGCCAGGCTATAAGTCACATAACGTTACCGGTACATGAAAGCACACGGGCTAGCAATTTGCATGTAAACTGTCCGAGCTTACATGACGTTTCTGTCAGCAATTACCTAAAGTTAGCGGTTAGCCCAGCCAGGTATCTACTAAGAGTGTAGCTATACCGTTAGCTAACGTTGTCACTCTCCACAGTGCATTGAACAGTAACGTTCCACTAATGTTGTCAGTCTCAATCTATCAGAAGCAGCTAGGCTAACGTTATGAAAGGGGCTAGCTTTATTAGCTAGAGTAGCCTACCAAAAGTTTTTACCTGTTCATCAGTAACTGTTGGTGCATCTAGAAAGACGGATGGAACCGCATTCGTTGTTAGTGATTTGTGGTCCTTTAAATTGCAGGGTTTTTCAAAGTCGTCTGGTCTAAAATGATCACTACACATTTGCCACTTGAGTAGAGTCTCCGCCGGTGTCTTGATGTCCAAGCCAGCAGCTACTAGGTTTCCCGACTGGAGTGCGCTTCTCTGTTTACTTTATGGCGCAGTACTACTAACTGGAGCTAAGTAAAATTCTGCCACTGCTGAGAAACTAGTCCCTCAAAATGTAATGCGATCATTGAGATGCAAAGGTAGTTTTATTTCTAACATTATTTTATCAACAGACATTTACATCAATAGTCTGGCGTTATAATTTATTTGCCTCTGGTGTACTGTGGAGTGGGTAGACTGCTTTTATTGGCAGGCTAGCAGATACTGTTGACTTGAGCTAGCCTAACACCAGCGAGCTCTGCAACTGGAAGGACTGGATGAAAAGTGTTGAAAACTGTCTCCACTGATAAATAACACACTGGCTAACTTGGAAATGAGGTCCTATGTCCAAAATTCTGAACCACCCCTTTAATACATCAGATATAATAAGTGATTATAGTGAATAGGATAATTATGATATAATTGCAGATACTAAACAAATTATGTGCATGTCCCTCAAAGGGTACGCAACAATAATATAAAAAATAAAAAATAGAATAAAAATGATAATACTCTTTCTCTCTGTTATTTAGTCACTTGCTGCTCTCTCTCTCTCTCTCTCTCTCTCTCTCTCTCTCTCCCTTTATCTCTCTCTGTGTTATTCAGTCTCTTGCTGTTTGGACAAACACTTTACCCGAGAATCCAGCAGGCCAGACAATCAATGGCAAATGCCCATGGCTAAATCAAATTACTTCTTCTCGATTTGTAGCTGAAAAGAAAGAAAGGGGATGAGGAAAATATAAAACAGTATTATTTCCAGGGTCAGTGGCTGTCTGAAGCATTTTTCGTTGTCTTTCTCAGTCTGGGAAGACGCACAGCTCTGAGTCAAACTTCAGCCGAGTACAGATGATCCCTGCTGTGAGTGCTGTGGTGTGTGGCGGTTCACCGAGCTGATGAAGCAGTGGGTGTTCAATGCATTGTGGACAGTTACGATATACTGTAATTTCTCAAAGAAAAAACAGCAATAATGGTAGAGTCTACGTGTAGTCAGCATTAACAAATAAAGGCGGGTGACTAATAAAGGCCTGTAAACATTGAGGGGGTTGGAATTTGTATTGTAATGCTGCACATAGTAAATTTAGTAATTCAGAATGTCTAGTCTTGCATTGTCAGACCTATGTCCACAGTGTTGCGTCAGCGCTGGAGTATGGTCTGGTGGCACGAGTTAACATTCTTGGTTGTTTGCATTTCTTTAAACCAACACAATCGTCTTGGGCTGTGCTAAGCCCCGGATGCCAAAACATTCTCCCTCCCATCGCATCAAATAGCGACGCTTGATCAGGAGCCTTTGGTGTTTGTTGTTGACGCAAAAAGTCTCCTTTAGCATTACATTTCTCGCGTCTTCTCCCTTTGGTGTCATATTTAGATGCGCTTGGTCGGGACTTTTGGCATCAATTTTTGACGCTCTAGGTTGAGACTCTTGGTCACTTTTTGACACTCTCGGGACTCGCGTCTAGCTCTGGCTCGGGATGTACATTTAACTGACATGCGGCACAAGAACAGGACAGTTAGGTTTAGGAAAAGATTGCGGGTAGGGTTACAAAATGTACCTTTCAGGGACACGTGGGACATAAACAGGACACGAACGCCAGCCTCTTGGGTGAAAGTCCTGAGTCCATGAGTTTGTGTCAGACAACTTTCACCCAGGAAAGGCGTGTTTGTGTCCTGGGAGTACTACTTTAGGGGACCGGTGTTTTAATCTAAACTACAATCTTTTGTGTCACCTTTTGTTGGCTAAACTCAACTGCAACGGCGTCTGAAACGACTACAACCTCACAGAGCCCTGTACCTGGCTCACAGTACTAATAGTTTTCTTGGCTAAATTTAACTGTAAAGACTGCTAAACTTAACTGTCATGTGACTGGTTTCGCATGACCAGCTGGCGGTCGCCTAATTTCGTGGGACATCATGCAAATTGTTGTGCATAAGTATCGTTCGATATCATATGAACCTGTTCATGAGAAAGCGTTGTTGCACATCCAGTAAGCCAGACTAGTATATTTCCATTTCCACAACAGAGTCATGTCATACTTACGAATACATTCTTTATTTACACTAATTAATTCCAAAAGCTTCTACTTTGCAGTTCTTTTGTTTTGGTGTGCTGCTGATGAAACGCAACACTTCTTGCAAGTATTTCACGTTAAAAGCCTTCCAAAAAGGGATAGATTATGCTAGTTGAGCTGCTGGACAGATATTAATGTAACACATCTGTGTTAAGTTTTAAATGGGTTACAATGCTCTGAAAAAATAATACCAAAGTGGAACTACCTCAAATTTAATTGTGATTGAGGAGAGTATTTCCTTTAAAAGGAGAAACAGCAGCACAATGAGTATGACATGGTATTGCTAATGAGATGTAACTGATGAAAAAAGGGGAAACATTTTCAAATTGACCAATGATCATATTCAAACCTTTTGGCTATTCATTTGCAAAATTCATTGGCGTATAGTAAAAACAAAGAGTTCTGTAATTTCTTGATGAATTACAAGTCATATCCTTGGAAGTTTCCTGATCAGAACAATTCAATTTGTCACTAATTATGGGAGAATTATCTCTTTAAACAATAGCACAGGTGTTACTAATAATGTGTGACAGTGAGCCAGTATGAACAATACCAGGACCCTGAAACTGAAGCAGCTAAATGGATTCCAACCATCATTTATTTGACCGTTTACACTTGTGCTTTTCCTACTGTGACATGCCAGCAGATTAGATTTATGATTATGCATGTTCAGCTGACCTGCTGTGCACCAACTAAAAATGTTTTAGATTATGCAAGTAATTTATTGGAATGCATTACTTTCATCATATTTTCTTTATAATCCATGTCAAATTACATAGTTCGTCACAGGAAAGGTTTTGGAAATTGTTAGGACATTGTTTGGAAATTACAGCCCTGTAAAAAAATGCATTTTCAATCTTTAAACCTTTGACTGATTCTTCATTCTTCTTTTTTTTAACCCCTTTTCTTGCATTTTTTGTCTTATCATATTGTATCATCATTATTCTAGTCCATATTCTCTCTGTGTGCCATCCTTTCCAGTCCTCTCCTTTCTGTCTACACCCCTCACCCCTGCCTCCAGGGCCATTTTGACAATACATGATGCAGGTGTCAGACTGCAGATACTAAGCTATCCATTTCTCTGTCTAATGGAGTTACGGCTGGCCTCTGTTGACCCTTAAACAGTTTGCGGTGGAGGAGGCGGCCACCGGCGGCGGCATTAGTGTGACATTCTCTCCTTGCCGCCGCCTGTTTGTTCTCTGCCAGCTGATTCCATTTCAGGGTGAAAAGTTGGATTTGACAAAGAAGGACCTTTAATGCAGCAGAATGATTGATTTGCGGAGAGATCTGGAGGTGAGTTTGTCTACGCACGTCCTCCAGCAGAGCTGGGGTTTTCATCCTGGTTGTGGCCTCGGGGCTCAGCCTTTTAGCCACCCCCCCATCGCTTTGTCTCCTCCTCTTTGATCTCTTGCTGCTTTATTTTCTCAGCCAGTTTCAGTTGGAACCATGAAGGTAGGCTGGATTTGCTGCATCGTGCCTATGCTTGCATCATAAAAGAATACGTAGCGGTGGTGTCTAAAAAAAAAAAAGTTAGACTTTTGTCAGAATTTAAGGAAAGATCATGCCATTCAAAGCCATTGAAGACCATTCAAAAAGTGTTACACTATTTATCACTTCAAACCAGAGGAAGGGCATAGCATTGACATCTTCTGCAAAGGTCATGAGCAGTAATACATCTTGAATCATATTTCTTATGGTTTGTGTTTAATTTTTGATCATTTCATTTTCACATTGTATTCACCAGTATTTGCTGAGATCTGAGAACATGGTGACATTATTCCAATATTCCAATAATTAAGCCAGACCAACAGTTTATCCAGATGATCTAAACTACTTGGAAAACTGAAATGTCAAATGAAATGAAAAGCTTGTTTTTGCTGAAGTGACTGACAAATGTCATGCTGACATTCAGAATGACATCATGTGAAAATAATGCCAATTTAATTTGTCTCTCGAAGGCAATTAAACAATTGCCGTATATATTACAGCAAAGATCTTCAACAGAGCCACAAATTACATAAAAAATATATATTTTTGAAAGTTTCTTGTTTCAAAAAATTAAAATAAGTCTGAAAATATACATTAATATGAATGCGAAATTGTAATAGCAAAGATAAATTGGCTTAGGACTTGTTGGAAAGCTCCAAAAAAGGCTAAAAACTGGACCTTGAGTTGAGTTAAGATTATATGGCAAAGGACCCAAGTAAAAATAATGAGTGGAATTATTCTTAAAATAAATTATATTGTTATAAAATAGCATATAACAGTCAGTTTTCATATCACAACATTGATATTATAATGCTATAATGGCTGACTCTACTCTACAATCTAGCCAGTAGAGATTGCAAATGAGGAAAGGTCTCAGAAAGATGGAAACAAGATTCCCTCACCAAGCATCAAAGAGCTTAAAAATGACAAAGAAAAGGTCTCACATTCAGATTTCCTGTTTGTCTCTTACCTGCAGATTCATTCTGGGGCTGAAGAATGTCCTGCTGCTAATTGTGTTATTTCTGGAAAGTTGAGGCTTTATCCTTGCAGAGCTGCAGCACTTGCCTTCCATGGCACCTGTATATTCTCTCTACAATATCTCCCTCATTCGCCTCTTCCATAATTACCATTACATTTTCTGCTAAAATGCCTTCCCTCCTCCAGTCTAATTATCACCAACCTGTTCCCTCTCTCTACATAATGGATACCAGGAAACATTAAGCTCCTGTGCAAAAATTTGCGCTTGACCCGCAGCCCCCGTACTGAGATAATGTCTGTACGCTTACAGTAGAGGGAAAAAAAATCGGGGAGTGGGTGTGCTGTGGGAAAGGGGGGTTGGGGGTGGAAGACTGTTATCTCTTCCTTTGCCTTTTAAGTGCTGAGGGAATTGAGCGATAAAGTCTAACTCAAAAAGGCTTGGTGTCTATAATCCAGACAGAACGAGAAAGGCGACGCAGAGACACTGAGAAGGAAAGGGATCAAGAGGGTGAGGCGAGAAGAAAAAGCTGCTCTCATTATCCCTCTCTCTTACCATTCAGCATCATTACTGCAACATGCCTGTCTACTTCTTCTTCTTCTTCCTCGCAGCATCCAAAAACACTGTTCCATTGCTCAGATAACTACTGCTATGGGAACTGGGCTGTTTCATGTGGAGTAGGCACACAGAGAAAAGACAGCAAAAAGGAAGGCATTTACCAACTTAACATGAGAGAGAATGGGCTGTTTCACAGTTAGGTTGACATTGAATGTTATGAGGGTGGAAACATGTTTTTAAACAATGTGCCAATAGTTATTGATTCATGTGATTAATCATTGTCTCATTTAATTGATTATTTGTTTCTATAAAATGTTAGTAAATTGTGAAAAATGGCCATCACAATTTCCAAGAGCCAAAGTTGACATATTCAAATGATCAACAGTCCGAAAGCTCACGATATTCAGTTTACCATTGTAGAAGAGAAAAGAAAACTAGCAAATATTCAACTTTAAAAGGTGCTCTAAACGATGTTGGGTGACGGCACTTGTTGACGTTCAAAGTATTTTCAAACAAAACGAGACTAGCTTGCCCCCACCCTCCTCCTCATCCCGTCCCCCTCCATTCCGTGCTTCCGCGCACTAACCCCCCAACCCCCACCCCCAAATCCTTCTTGTCGGTTATTGGCTGCAATGCTGGAAGACTGTTTGTTATGTTTGGTGGTGCAGGTTGGCGCAGTTTGTTTTTGTTGGCGTTTGTGGAGCCTGGGCTGTCTACAGAGATTGCGTTTTTTTACAGTGTGTTCAGGGGAGAGGCAGCTAGCCGATAGTGAGGAGATGTTTGCTGTATGTGACAAAAAATGTTGTAGCCTAAAAAACGCGTGACATCGCTTAGAGCACCTTTAGGAAGCTAGAGTCAATGGAGTTCTAAGTGTACATTTGAGGTCTGGAAAGTGTAAGAGCAAACAGATGATTTTTCTATTCTTACCATGTTTTCACATCAAACGTGCAACCTTGACATTGGAGGAAGGCTATTATTTTTAATTGAGAGTGCTGCTGTCCAACTGGTCAACTTACAACTTTGTGCATTTCTGGTGGATAATAATGTCCTTATCCACACCAGTCAGGCTTGAGCCCTGGACACAGTACAATAACTGTTATAGCTGCTGTTGTGGATGGTGAATATGTCAAATATGCTGCTTTCCAAGGGTTTTGACAATTCTGCTTACAGCTGGTTTAAATTCTAGTAGAGTTCAGGTGAATTTCAAGTTAAAGGTGCAATATGTAATGCTGACAGCTAGTGTTTAAAATAGTTACTGCAATACAAATTCTAAATACTGGAGAGAGTCGTCTCCCCCGCCCCCTCCTCCCCAGACTCGAAGTTCATGGAGGTTGCCAGGCTGAGACCGCAGCACAGCGGAGTAGCTAACGCTAGATGCTGGCTATATTGAAAGTCATAAAAGCCCATGCTCACGTGGAGCTCTGTACCCAACTGACAGACAGACTTTTTCGGCGTAGAATTACAGTAGGAACCGCTAAAAACACAACAAACTCGCCGTCCTCTCCACCCAACGGAGAGTCACACTTCCTAGGCTTAGAATTACGGTTGGAGCCGCTAAAAACCCCACAACCTCGCTGCCGCAAATGTTGAAATTACATAAAATGCCTGTCCCTAGTAGCTGTGATAAATTAGCCTGAAGCTAATGCTTACCTGTTCAGGAGGAAATTAGCCAACTCTGCGTCCTTTTGGGCTCTAAGCTGTCTCCATCTTTCAAATACATCTCCAATATTTACGTCTCTGGTCACGCAACTGTTAGAAATATGACGTTTTTTTTTTTAAGGTTGGATAGAATCTATCTCCGTTGATCCCGTTCGTTTGTGTGCTGCTTTCATGGCTGTACTAACGTTACAGCTGTGTTTACGTTTTTACAGGTATATCTGGCGGCCAGGTTGCCAGATATACCTGTAAAAACGTAAACACAGCTGTGCCATCAATTCTACTGCAAGCCAGGACTTCTCCAGGTAACAGTCTGTATTTGACAACCTCTAGACCTTTCTTACTAATTTAAAGGTTGTTTTTAATTCCAAAAAGACAAAATACATGCATTTCATAAGCACATTCAATGATGGGGCATGGGTTATGACAATGGCAATTATACCGTAGAGAAGAATCAAGGAGTTTATGTCTCTGAATTCCAAAAGTACTATATGTAACTCTCTCGATCCTACTCAGAATTGTGTTAAAAAAATCTCAACCATGACTGAAGAAATCACAAAGATTGGAGAACCAGGTTAGAAAACTAATATGTGACTTTTGTATTGCAGTGTAGTCCATAACATCCTAGTTAGCTGTTTTTTAGGATGGGTAATGCTTTACACAATGGTCTTCATTTCATGCTTCTTGACCGCACCTGCCCTTGACCATTTGGTATGAAAGATGCTTTAGAACCTTGTCAGTAGGTTAAACATATAGCTTGTTCTAAAACACAGGGTCATTATAATCAAAGGCTTCATCCTGTATGAGACTGTTATAGAAAAGAAAGTGCATATGCTCTCAGATTCCTTCCTTATCTTGGCATAATGATATGCCGTTATATGCCAATATGTTAGAGCTGGAGGCATTTGATTCAGCAGGAAGTCTTATTAGCATAGCACTGGCTGCAGGACATTTGCCTCATACTTGTTTAAAAGGTAATGAAGAATCATCTGAGAGAGCACATGCTGCGATCAGGCTGCCATCTGTTACCTGCTAACACTGCTCACCCTAACAATGAGGAAAAAGCTGGAAACACTACACAGCCACACCGACCTGTGTGTTCATATGTGAGCACTTGTTTTACAAATGATCTGTTTCAAAAGTTGCTGACACTCTGTTCACGCCTCACTGTTGGCCTTTTTTTGGTCTTCTTGTCTTCCCCTCTCTCTGATTTACTGTTTTTATTTTTGTTGACTGATAGTGACTTTTAGACTGATATTAAGATTTAATTTGAGCATTTTCATGTCAAAACATCATACCTGAAGCAGTGATTTTGATCATTAATCGTACAATATGTAATTTTCAATGGACAATGGATGTAAACACAGACTTTTGACGACATTGTGAAGTTGCACTGGATCATGGGAGTTGTTCATTCATTAACTAAAATTGGCGATTAAAATGTATGTTCAAAGACGAGTTAATCTATTAAAGTTGTGTTCACGTTATGTTTATTAATGTTGAGTAACATTTATTCATGAACTTTGTTTTAACCTTATAACATTAAGGTGCGGTTTAGTCACCAAGCATTAGCATGAGACACTTGTCAACCTAGCACATTGTAGTAAGTTGGATCAATATTGAAATATCATATCAATCCAGCCTGGTCTCACAGAATTCCGTGAAATGATAACGAACTGTTAACACCGCATTACGTGGTGGTGGCACGGAATGTGTGAAAATTCTGTGTGGCCACCATGGAAAACAATGCCAATGTAAAGTCAATGAGAAGATGACGTAGCATTAAAAGAGACTACGGTAGCAAGTAGTATGAAAGCCAGAAAATCAGCGTTTAGAGGTTGGTTGGGGTGGTGGATGGGTCAAACACAGGACTTTCACCCAGGAGACCAGGGATCATGTCCCGTGTGTCACATTTCCAAAACCCAACCGTCGCGTTCTTCTTTTACTAAAACCAACCATCCCGTTCTTCTTTTCCTAAACCCAACTGTCCCGTTGTTGTCCCGTGTGTCATGGAAACGTAAGCCCATGACAACCTTTTCCTTAACTTAAGGGGCCGTGTTCATTTCACAGAATTCTTCCGTGAGCCCAAAGAAAGTCACCGGATGACACAATCTTCTGAACATAGCCATATTGAGAAATACAGAGAGAGTTGTGTGGAGCTGATAGTCTTAATTAACGTTGTAGCAACTCATTTGGAAATGGCTTGAATGTAATGGACGTTCATTAATATAAAAAATGTACGCACTAAAGCTTTAAGTCAACTGTAACATCTGTACACTACATGTTGCAGTTATGTAAGAGTGTGTGATACCTAGTTAACAAGCGAGCACAGAAGTTTAAACAGGTAGCTTAGAGTAATGACTAAACAGTTCAAATGATTAGCTAAAAGTAATGGAGAAACAGTTAAGATAGTTTATGAAAGTAACGTTAATGGATAAATGGTTGAAACATTCAGCTTCACAAGTAGTAGTAGCTTAGTAGGCTCGTAGTAGTTTGATGACCAAACCAAACCTCAATATTGACGGTTCACTGAAAAAAATACCTATATCCGCTTTTGTATAAAGGTTGCACAACTTTGGCTACATTGAACGCCTATTAGCGGAGCCCCAAAACAATCATAGGGGAAACACTAAAATGTGAAGAATTAATTGAATAAATAAATTAATAAATACACAATTTTTTTGGTTTCACGTTGTCGTTACATCTGGTTGTCCTCATGGTTGCTTGGCAACGATCATCTCAGACTGATTGTCATTCCATTCCTCTTACATTCCTCTTTAGTTTGTTGATGAAAGATCAAACTGTTCTCTGGATATTTATTCATTGCTTCAGCAATATTGCATACAAAGAGCTCATCAGGAGCAGTTATGGATGGAATTTTGTTTTGCTTGGAGACAATCATGTCATATTGGAAATACAGCATTACAGTTATCATTTTCTTCAAGAGTATCAGTATTGCACTGAATATAATTTGTGAGTTATCATAATAATTAAAGTAAGAAGAGAAAGCCTGAATATTATTACAATGAATCAACCTCTAGGGCTCTTACTGTGCTTTGGCTAGTGTTCTAGTGTTGTTTGGGGATTTCTGAGGAAGCGTCCAATCTATCAGGGAAAACCATAAGAGTGTGAGATGAACTAACACGAAAAGAATTGTTTCCGTCACATTAATGACCACAAGATTTTGTATTTGTTCAAAAAAATCTATTCTGTCCACAACACGGGGAGAAGAAATTGGTTCCCCAGTGTTTGTTTCATTTGTAATCGACAAATCCCAAAAAACCATAGGGGAAATCGAAACACGGCGGGGTGGGGGAATAGTTACTTGGTGGGTAGTTTCAGATTTTGTTGCTGTTTGCACTGTCTTCATCCTTGGCGTGTCGTTATGGTAGATCCAATTAAACTTGCTGTAGACATGAGAAATGAGCAAAAATTAAATCAATACTGTATTGAGTGTAAATTCTACCCTGCTCTATTTTGGTCTCTCTTCAAACATGGCTGGACGCACACACACACACACACACACACACACACACACACACACACACACACACACACACGAGCGCACACATGCAGCAGACACACACACAGAGCAGTGAGACTGTTAGTTAACGGGAGGCTGGTATCGGGGCAGTGAGGTGGTGAATATTGATGCCAGCAGTATTGATTGAAGACCTGTAGGGTTTGTCTTCTTTTATCCAACGAGCCTTCTGCCTGTCCAGCAGACTTTATGGAGCATCCTGTCTATGCCTGGCTGCACATTATGAGAGGTGTGGAGGAGGCCCATTAAAAGAGCTGAAGAGACACACTTATATACACTGCACAGTTCAATCATAGCAAGACACTGCCTAACACTGATGTTACAGCATATAATGAGCTACAACTGGCTCAGTCCTCATCATATAAACCCTAGCTGTGACAGCTACTATATTAAGATCTTTGTAACTACAAGTAACTACTACACAACCACACCGTAATACAGCAGTAATAAAGCAATCACCCAGAATCCATTAATATCTGCCATGCAAACACTAGATAATTGCTTCACTGTCCTTGTCTGGTGATAGGTTTGATGTGAATCCTCCACCCAAGAGGTTACGTGATTCCCTCCAGCCACTCAAAATGTATTTGTCTGTAGCCAACATAACTCAAAAACTAATGGCTGGATTATAACATTAAATGTGCTGAACATCAATGCTCCCAACAGAAGGATACCTATTGATTTTGACTGAATATTGATTTCAAAACTGGTACGCTACAACTAACGAGCAACTAGCGTGAGATTATTAGGCCTTGGAGGGAGGTCAACACTACACTGAGTGCTTCTTGCTGCCTAACGGTACCATTTTCACACTGATTGCATTTTGCACCTTTTCACGCTGATTGTATTTTGCACTATTTACTTCTGTCATTTAAAAGTGTCTCGTTTCAAGAATATATCTAGATTCGAAAATTTTAAATGTTGCAGAGGGCCGCTGTTTGAAAACAGGGTTTGATGCATAGACTGTATAAGCGAAGCCAGTGGCTGGCTGCAGTATAGGTCATAAATCCTGCTATTGACAGCTGTGACTTTCTTTTTGTCCAATTATTTTTTCTCATTTTAATGCTCTTATCAACATGGAAAAGTGGATCGGCTTGCTTTGTGCTTTCGTCGCCTGGCTTTGACAAGGGGGCGGAGAATTGGCATCAGCTGTGTGCTTGGCCATCAAGTAGTATTTCAGTCTGGACGTGCTGCGATGATAGCTCAGTTCACAACGACAAAACACACAGATCACTTTGGTCTTGTCAATGGAACCATTTGGCAACTTTTACTTCTTCAAAAGTAAACTTTCCATTCAGAATCTTATTGGCATCCATTTCGGCGTCTTACGCTCGCCATCCACCCAAAACGTAACGTTAGCCTACTACTCTTTGGTCGGCTCGCAAGCCCAAACAAGTGTGTGCAGCGTGCCTGTTGTTTTGTTTCCGGTCTAGCTAGAGCCGGTGTGGTGTTGTAGTTTTTCTAACGTTACTAGTTGTTGCAACAGCATGTGAAAAAAACTACAAAGTTTGCTAGGCCAAAAAGAACGTTAATCTGGGGCCAGGCCCGGTAGAGGTTACCAGAGGGGCATACCCTATCATACCCGCCGCAGCGGCACCCACACAGTAGCACCGCCCTCGGACAAAACCATGGGGAGCGTGTCGACTCGGGGACGGAGGTCTCCGGTTGGACAATGGTCCAGTCTAGGTTGGCCAGTCACTCGCGATCTCATATCTGTCTTCGAGAGAAGAATAAAAAGGTGCACAGGAAACAAAAACCTTAAAAAATTATATACAGTGGCCGGGTTGGATCAGGGGGTAGAGGAGGTGCACATATACTGAGAGGTTTATGCCTTGACGCAGAGGTCAAGGGTTCGAATCCGACCTGTGACGATTTCCTGCATGTCTTCCCCCTCTTTCTCACCTAGCTGTCCTGTCAAAATCAAAGGCGGAAAAAAATCATCTTAAAAATAAAAAATATTATATACGACCCAGCCAAATCACAGACATGTTGATTAGCACAGGACTAATATTATTATAGGGCATCGGTAATCGGCGAAATGTGTTAGGTCATTTGCGGGTGAATTTTTACTTGACAAATTACCGACATGGCCAATTCGCACGGGATTGAGATCACAGACAACCTCCGTAATGATTACAAATGACTAGAGGTCACGAGGTAATACTAATCCCGTGCAAATAGGGCTTTAGTTGCTTTCATCTATGCTATGCATTTTACTTATGTTTTAATATAAACATGGGATCTGGTCGTGTCAGGGGAGCGTTGAGATGGGAACGTTACAGAACAATTTTGATTAAGAGACACAAAATATAGTGTTCCTGCCAAATGTTGGACACACCACAGTAGTCTCTGACTAGTTTTCAGGATTTTAGAACTGCTCCATTGTGAAGTGTTGTTTGTGGCCCTGTGGGTTGGAAGCCTCTGGATGTTTGAAGCCTTATATAACACCACCATTCAGCATTAAGTACCACTTATTCAGATTAGTGCAGCGCTCGGCTGAATCACCTGTTTTCACAAAACCAGTACCCACTGAGTGGAGAGCATCTGGGCTTGCTTTGCCAAACAGGCTTTGCATTATCTACCCATTTGCGATTTAGATTAGCTGTGATCTTAATGGCCATAAAACACTTTTGGCATATGTGTAGATATTTATGTGTGTTAGGAATTAAGTGTTTCTGTGTGCCAATTAAGTAAAGATAATGTATTATTATGTATCATTCGTCCAAGTGTTCACTTAAAAAAGGCTACTGGCACCCCAAGTTAAAAAAAATCTACAAGAGAAAGAAGTTAATATAATTTGATTGAAATGTAATTTCCTTACATATTTTTGACATTTTACCCTGATATGATGCAAACTTTTAATGCATTTCTTGTTTTAGTTAATTGTTTCCTTAGAGGTTTTTGGCTATGGTGTCATTTTAATAACACTTCTGATGGTTACCATGGTCCAACCATAAATCCACCCGTAATCTAGGACCCCCCCCATATTTCTCCATCACCCCGGAGTACAGACTTTATTTGCAGGCTTGCCTTGTTACTGCTTAGTTTCCACGTATGCAGTTCCTCCGGCTGGTGAACAGGGAGGAAAGTGGAATTGGTAAAAAAATGTTTGAGCCTGTAATTACTTCCTGAATTATTATAAGTGCCTAATGTTGTTGATGGTGCTGCCTCCGTGTGCACCCTCAGGCTCTGAGCTGAGACCACCAAAGCAAGGAAGTTGTGCATGTTTCCCCCTCATGTTAAATACAAACAATGGATAACTGCTCAAAGTATTGACCAGATGCAAATCTGGTCCCTTAACACAAGCATTTGGTAATTTACTAAATAATTCATTTTGCTTATTGATGTTTTCTGGTAGGGCCGATGAGAGTAACATGGATTACTTCTGGTTCCAACACTGCTCTAGCCTCGTGAGACCGTCCTGATCTCGTGAGCTCTAGTTTTCCACTCGCAGATCAGTCTGGCATCTTGAGACAGAGAAAATTTGGAGCCGTTCGCCAAACGACTGACCAATCAGCGTTGGTTTTGAGGCGGGTTTAGGTGTGACGCAACGTGAAGCGACTGTTCAGTCTAAACAACATGGCGGCTTCCACGGATGAGATGAGCGTAGCTATCACGCAAGTTTTATCCGAATTAGAAAGTATTCCTTCATTGAAAGAAGAGCAAAAAACGGCACTGGAGGCTTTTCTTGGAGGAAAAGATGTTTTTGCTCTTCTCCCGACTGGTTTCGGCAAGGGTTTGATATTAAGTTGATCTGATTGGTTGATTTGGCCCGTCTATCACCAACATAGGTGGTGATAGACAGATGGTTTATCCAATCAGCTAACCAGTATTTCTGCCCCTTCCCAAAAGTTCTCCAACGGAAAGTTCCCAGATGGATATGCCGAGCAAATGCGAAGCAATCCATCTGGCGGAGTCAGGTTAACACTGCTCTGGGAGTTCAAACCCACAAGCTGCTGTGTCCATAGTACATGAAACCTTTACAGGCAAGGGCGGGATAGAAGGGGGGCAAGGGGTGGCAAGGGATGGCACAGGTTTAAACTGATGATAATATATTATGCTGCACTAGGCAAGATTAGTAGAAATAACCAGTGTGTATACATCTGGATGTAGGAGTGCAATAGCAAAACATGACACTGTCATGAACACATGACAGTGTCATGACACATGAACCCTAACCCTAACCCTAACTCTAACCCTAACTTGTCATGATAAAAACCGAATGACACTGTCTGACAGAAGCGTTATGTCATAAACGTTTATGACTTGTTTATAATGTTTAAGACACTTTCATGACAGTGTCATGTCACTCCTATGTAGATACCTTCAAGTAAAGTGCAACCAATTGTTCTAAAAATGCATTTGTGTAATCCTTCTCTTCTGTGAAAGATACAATAGATAGATAGATACAATAGAATTTGTTGTGTTCTGTGTGTTTGTAACTGTCCTTTGTTCTGTTGTGTTTGTGTTTGTGCAACTCATATCTGATTTACCGAACAGAGAATAGAACAGAGAAGAGAGAGAGAAGTGCACAGGGCAAAAACGTCAGCGTTCCACAAAACCCCGCTGGTGAAAATCACTTAGACGAGCATGTTTTCCTGGATATTAAGTATTGAAGACAATTACAGTATATTCTTCATTCAACTTTCATTATTCCCCTCCTCCTGCCTCCCTCATCACCACATGCTTTGTTTTCTTCCCCTTCCCTCTGTTGTATTTTGTCAAAAAGGAAAAGCACATGCTCGTTCCTCTGCTAAAGGGACTGTTTAACTCAACAAGAACAAAGAGCAGCAGTCTTGTCTGCGTTGTGTCACACAACTCTTATGTCGATTATTTTTACCTCCTCTATTTATAATCTTTCCTCTGTCCTACATATGTCTAAGACAACTCTCCTGGGAGGTATTTGTCACTAAAAAGCCTATTGCTCTCTTTGCTGTCTTCACCTTGTGATTAGGTCAGAGAACACAGCACCAAATGGACTGAAAACCGCCCATTTTGAATGTCATTAGTTCGTATCACTACCATTATAATGCTTTAGACAGGGCAAACTGTATGGGGCGGCTATTGCTCAGGTGTAGAGTGGTCGCCTACCAATCAGAAGGGTGGTGGTTTGGATCCCTGGCCCTGCAGTCCCAAGTGTCCTTGGGCAAGAAACTGAACCCCGAATTGCTCCCGATGCTGCGCCATCGGAGTGTTGATGTGTGTGAATGTTTACCTGATGAGCAGGTGGCACCTTGATTGGCAGCCTCGGCCACAGTGTATGCATGTGTGTGAATGATGAATGGTTCCTGTACTCTGTAAAAGTGCTTTGAGTAGTCGTTAAGACTAGAAAAGCGCTATATAAAAACAGTCAATTTACATTTACAGTCCATGTACCTAGTACCAGCAACAGGCACACGTTATGAAACGGTCGCACGGACATTAACGTTGTGAATTGAAACAAAACTAACTGGTAGGCCTACCAATGATCATGGTTTGGTTAGGATAAGTACATTTGTTACATAACTTAGGTAATGTACGTATGTTAAGTATGTTATGTTAAGATAATAAGTCAATGTTGACTTTTAGTTTCACATGGGACACGAACAGCGGTCTCCCGGGTGAAAGTTCTGTGTTTGTTTGACCTATCCACACACCCTGACCATCCTCCATATTTGACGTTGTGGCTCTTTATACCAAGTCACCTGACTTCCTCCTTTGCTCCAGTCATAATTACTATGGCTGCTAGAACAACTAACAATAAGTGTCATAGTAATATGTGTCATTTTGAACCTCCCTGCGGTGAAGTGAGCCAATTAGGATGTAGAGTAGGGCCACACCACCTTAAATCTATGCTCTCAATGACAACTGATAACAGCCATTTAACTTTCTAATCCGCTGCGAAAAACAATATTTCTCATTCTTTCTTAATGTGGCTGTATGTAACTTTCAGTTTGTGTTGATTCCAGCGGCCTCTTTGGACAAAAGCGGTAGTGTTTTTATCACACCTGCTGTCGTAAAGGTCTAGGAGTTAGCGTTACAGGGAGGTCATATAGTTAAGATGAATGTTTTGCTCAGACATAAAATCATTAATTTAAAATAAGAGAATATGTTACAGATGCATCATTGCATTTCAAGTGCTGCATACGGTAACTTAGCCTACTTTACATGTATTGTGAGCTAAACCAGGTATCACTGTCACTGTGTCACGAGCCAAAGCATTAGGAGATTGTCGTAACTTAGATTATAGCCCATTTCATGAAACCCAAGGACGCTTTACACAAGTCATAGTTACTGTAAAAGCTGGTTAACTAGTTCACATACAGCATTACAGCATGGTGTGTGTGTGTGTGTGTGTTTTTTGGATCATAAGATTCCTGCACGGGAGGAAAGCCACTGTGTTGGAAGCTCTGTCTCCAGTGTGAGTGGATTGTAGAGGGAGGTGACTGGCTGCTGGCAGCTTTCTTTGTGTGGCCTCTATTTAGCTGGTGGTCCTGTCCCTTTGCTCTGTATCTCCATTGTTGAACTGCTCCAGCAGTCTCACCTGGTAATCCCCCCTGCCTTTACCTGCTTCCACAAGGAGCTCCTGCACTGTCTGCCCGCAGGCTTGGCTGGCTCTGATTACACTACCTGTGGATATTGATGCCACATTCTCCTCACACTCAGCCATTTGAGGCGTCTACATCTCAGAGAAAGCGCAAAATATTCCCACCACATTCCCACCTCTAGCAATATAACGTTTACACCCCGCTCACAGCTTGGCACACACTCTTTTTGGGAAGGGTGTGTGTGTCCAACGAAAGTGTTAATTTGGCTTTTAAGAAAAAGAGTGTGTGTTTCTGCTGCATGTGTGTGTGTGTGTGTGTGTGTGTGTGTGCGTGTGCGTGTGCGTGTGTGTGTGTGTGTGTGTGTGTGTGAATGCAAGTGGGTGCGGTTGGAGTTTGGTGGGACCATGCGGTGGTGTAATGGAAAGCAATGGTGGTGGTAGTGTGAATTGTGCGTAGGAATGCTACGTTGGACCCCAGCAAGTGTTGTTGGTGGTGGCTCATGTGGGACGCAGAGCTGATCCTGGGTCATTGCCACGCTTAGGCTCGTCAGGTCATCAAGACTGCTTCACTGGGGCTTCTTTGAGGTAGCCAGGTGTTAGTCTCGCATTGCCAGACCTATCTCCACAGCACTGCAGAGGAGGGTCTGGCTAGTCCACACAACATTCCTGGATTGGAGAAAACGTGCTCTGGTTTATTGGCATTTCTTAAAACCAAACACAATCGTCTTGGGCGGCACCATGCACTGGACGCAGATATACGGTGCCGCTGCAAAATAGACTTGGGAAGGAACTTGTTTTGGTGGATCCACGTAGGGAGGCGAGCTCTGAAATTACAAATGCTGTTGAGCGTGTGATGAGAATTTTACAAAAAAAAAAGATAAATTAAATTTGATTGTTCTAGCTCATAGGATGTTTCCCAAATCAACCAGAGTTTAGAATGCCAACACAAAGAAAGCAGAAGGTGAGGGGCCGATTAGCGATACTCAAAAGCGCCCAAAAAATTGTCTAAAGCATTTAAGAAGTGTGGGAGAAAAACGTGCTCTGGTTTATTGGCATTTCTTTAAACAAATCACAATCGTCTTGGGCGGCGCTAAGCAAAATAACCTCGGGAAGGAACTTGTTTTGTTGAAACGTGTACGTTCAAAAGTTGTTTTAGTAGTGTGAGAGAAAACTCAAATTTGACAAATAGTCTAGCTAGCTGTCTGGATTTACCCTGCAGAGATCTGAGGAGCAGTTAACCATAGTCCTCATAAATCCACCGGAGTTTAGAATTCTAACACAGAAAAAGGACACCGGCGAAAAGACATGGATCCAGCGGAATTTCCTGCAGCACCGGAGCAATCCCAGAAGTGGAACATTGAGGATATAGACTAGTCTTGCATTGACAGATCTATCTCTACAGTGCCTATATATTCTGGGATAGGGGTAAAAACCAGGCCCCCAGAAAGAACGACAAGCTTTGAAATTCTTTTTAACATAACAGCCAAACAGTGGAAATACAACGCCCGGTTGTTTAGAATGCCAACACAAAGAAAGAGGAAGGTAACGGACAACCGGCCAAAATGAAGGACATCCGGCGGAATTTCTGGCAGCACCGGAGCAATTCTGGAAGTGGAACATCATGGATATAGACTAGTATATTATATATGCTATTCTTGTGTGTGTGTGTGTGTGTGTGTGTGTGTTACTGCCAAGTGTGTTTTAATTCTATAAAAAATAAATTTGGCAATGACTAAATAAATAAATGTGAAAATGCAAAGTGGCACTGCACCATTTAAACAACTGAACTCTAAAGAGATTTTAAGACGTGTGAATTTCAAGGGACAGCGTTAGTATCCTTATAGAATCCCCTCGAAAATGAGATGCTACATCTCAAGGGGCTATCCTTTCAATAAATTCAATGGTGCATGCAAATGCATGCCGTTTCAGAGGCTTGTCCACCTGGCTTGGTGAGTTAGCACTACAATATGACATAATATGAATGAGTAAATACTCCTTCAACCACCACCATCATCATTATCAGCACCCCGAAAGAAACTACAAAAAGCCAAAAATGTGCAACATAAAGCCAAAAGCGCACAAACACACACACACACACACACACACACACACACACACACACACACACACACACACACACACACACACACACACACATATTGCCCGGTTGTGTAGCAGCTGGCTCTGTATCACAGCTGACTGCAGCCAGAGGTACAAGTTCCCTCAAACAGGTAACAATTTCCTCCAAATGCGTATACTGTTTGAAATAAATAAGCTACAGTATGCATAAAAGGGAAAATGATTACCTGCTTTTAAAAGCCTTCATGAATATTTATATAATGTTTCTGTCGCCACTTATTTCCCTTCCTTTTTGGATATGCAGTAAGGAGCCACTAATAGAAAAGCCTACGCTCCCTCTCACTGTTTCAACATAAAGCCGACTTGCATATTACAGAAACACTTTTAATGCTTTGCCTTTACATCAAAAAGTCTTACCTTTGATTGCTGATAACATTTTCATTTCCCATGCTCTTTTTTTGGGTGATTGTATGCCTTTTGTGTGCTTTTACATGGGAGCCTGACTGTGCGTGTGAGTGTCTTTCAGTTTTAAAGGTGCCTGCAGGCAGGAAGCTGTGTAGGACAGCTTTTCCCTCCCCGTAGCTGTGATTGTCAGGGTTAGTTAAAGGCAGAGGGTCCAATGTTCCTGTGGCTTTAAGGACAACGTGATCTTGCAGTGGAGGGATGAAAAGATAGAGGTAACTCTTCCACCCATCTGAGGGGATTTTCCCTTCATCATGCCCTTTCCAAATGAAACCATTATCTCGACATTTCTGCCCCAGGCGCTCTCACTCAGACTATTTTGCTCTCTTTCTTTTTTTCTTTCTTTCTTTCTTTTGCACACACACATTCACACCGTGTCATCTATGCTACCCTGAACTTTTCCCTCTCTTTGGAGCGGTATTTTAGAATTGTGAAGGGAAGATGGAAGGTGACAGAGGCAGAGAGAGGCTGGATGGTGGGAATGGAGAAGGGGGAAGTAAAGGGGTGGAGGTGTCAGGGGAGGAGGAACCAGCAGGGAGGGAAGTGTCAGAGATGGAAGAGACAGTGGCGGTATTATGTGTGTGTGACTGGAGGTGACTCCTAATTCATCCAGGGAAAGCTGAGATTTGGTTTGCTTGTCATAACAGATGCCTCAGCCTGCCCAGAGGGAAAGCTCTTCTCCACCTGCCGTGATTCAGTTTGAAATGTCTCTTAATGTATTAGTCGGCTATAATGGATCCCATGGCTCATACCTGCAGACATGGCCTGCCTTTTATCTCCATACACACACACACACACACACACACACACACACACACACACACACACACGCACACTGCAGCCACCCACCAACCCCCAAAGGAGGGAAGGGGGTAAAAAAGGAGAAAAAGAAACGACAGAGTGAATGAGAGAGCACAGTGATCATGGTGGTAACGGTGAATAATGGCGTGGCGGCAGGACTAAAACAAATCACCTGTAGATGATTCTATTATGTGCAGCCACAGAGGAGCTGTTCACCACTGCCTGCTGCTGTGAAGCTTACTGAGAAGCTGTTCACTCAGGACACAACCAATGAAATGAGAATTGAATTATGTTTATCATTGTGTGGTTAGTCTTGCATTAGTCTTGCATTGCCAGACCTTCCTCTCCTCCACAGTGCTGTGGACGAGGGTCTGGCGAGTCCACACAGCATTCCGGGATGGGAGAAAAACATGCTCTGGTTCATTGGCATTTCTTTAAACCAATCACAAGCGTCATGGGCGGAGCAAAGCTCCGCACGGAACTGCTGCAAATTAGCCTCGGGAAGGAACTTGTTTTGGTGGAACATATGGACGTTAGGGGTAAAAACCAGGCCCCCAGAAAGTACGATAAGCTTTGAAAAAAAAAATGTAACATAACAGCCAAACAGTGGAAATACTACGCCCGGCCCGTCACGTGATGGCCTCTGGCCCCAAAAATACTTTTTCCCATAGACTTACATGGCGAAAGAGACATCTGTAAATCAGTGGATGCTTTTTTTTTAGCGTCACAACCCCCGCGAAATGACTCGTTTCACTATCAGAATTTGATCCATTCGGTCCAATAACATTTGGAAAGGCTATTTAAATAGGCTCAGAGGTGAGCCTAAATTAATAAGTGAAATGACAGTAGTAATCTAGATAGTATGTTTGTATTTATAAAGCAAAGTATGGTTTTGCAGTGTGACAAACAGTTATATCCACTGGGCAGCATAATGTGGCCTCACAGCAAGAAGGTTCCGGGTTCCAATCCCAATCGTCTTGGGCCTTTCTGTGTGGAATTTGCATGTTCTCCCCATGTCTGCATGGGTTCCTCCAGGTGCTCCGATTTCCCCCACCATCAAAAACATGTAGAATAGGTTCTCCAGTCAGTGCCCTTGATCAAGGCACTGGCTCAGATCAGGGGCCTGTTTCACAAAAGCAGAATATATAAATCCAGGATAACTGATAAAGCGAGGCTTGACCTGGTCTAATCTGTGCATCCTGGCTTGGTGCGTTTCACGAAGGCCAAGCCAGGCTGAGGAGGAGCGACTAGGTTGAGCCAGGCTGAAGTAATTCAGATAGATGCGCGTCCACGGCTTTCCACAAAAGACCGCGAGGTCGATCACAGATTTTCTGATGCCAAAATGGAGAATACGCATTGTACATACTTTATACAGAGTGAACAGCAGCTTCTTGTGGAAGTATGATGACGTGAAACACATTATTTGTATAAAAAGAAAAGAAACACGGCCGCTGTAATGAAACGGCGAGAGAAAGCGTAGCAGACGATCACGGACCGACTGAATGCATAAGTAGCCTAAATATATACATTAACTGACCACTGCTCTGAACTGAAACCGTCATAATCATACCATTCAAGGATTAGGCTACTAATCATTTGCACAAATTAACAGTTGTACTCTTTGCCTTAAAAGTAAGCAGAAGATAATGTTACTCAGTAAATTTACCATGAAGATCAATTTTCTACAACGCCAGAATATGATGGGTAAATATCTCTTTCACTCTGTTCCTCCCTCTCTCTCATGGGCTAAAATATAAATTTCCTAAGTCATATTAACTTCCACTGCTCGCTTTTAATGCAAAGTGTACAACTGTTCGTTTTTGCAAATGACAGTGACTCATTGAATGGTTTCAGTTAAGAGTAGTAGTTGATAAATGTATATTTTGCGTTTTTTTTTTTTATTTTTTATAGAGGACGAGTTTCCTTCTCTACATATTATATGCCTTGCTCCCTTGTATATATGGACATAGAAAATAAAGACACTGAAGAAATTGGACTCTAAAATCTAGAAACTATAAAGATAATTAAGTGATAAATATAATGCACACTGTAAACATGAATGGAACAGAGTATATTCATCAGTTATTTCCCCCCCAGCAAAATATAAGGTCAAAAACCATTGAGGTGTCCTCTCCCTGTTGTAACATGAATGTACAGTAGCCTACATCATAGTTACTGGTCCAGTGAACTAAGACTATAATTTGGGAGGATTGTACAATTAGGATATGTTCTTAAAATGTACAGTCCTCCCAAATTATAGTCCCAGTTTACTGGACAACACAAATTGTGTGCTAAGAATGCCAAATACAATGCACATGGAAGTGGAACAAACATGATCCTTATTGTTAAAGAATTTAAAAAAAATTAATCAACTAAAATAATTCAAGGTGCATACGTCAACTATAGAAATGTACAGCATTGTATGTATTGCCCTTAGTAACAGACTTCATTTAAAACACATTTGAAATGTTATCAGCAACCAGAAACCGGGTCAAGGCTAAATTCATCCAGGATAACGGGGAAATCCCGGCTTAATCCCTTATCTTGGTTTTGTGAAACAGGCCCCTGGAGTTGGTCCCTGGGTTAAAGTGCAGAGAATGAATTTTGCTACATGTATGTGTATGTGACAATATAAGTACATTTCTTATTTCTTTCTGTGAAACTTAATATTTCCAGTAAGGTTCAACATAGTTATAAACAATTATATAAAAAATAATTACAGTTTTAAGAATTAAATTATCAGATAAGTTGCAATTGTTAAGACTTGTTAATAGTGCAAATGTTCAGATTCCCTAAATAACTAGGTAAACTACAAGCAGTATCCACATGTGCACCACGGTCTAGTTGAATGAAGAGATGTGGATGGGCATTGGCGGTCTGGGCCCGGCCACTGAGTCAAGTGGGATGAGCCTTCGTCCCCAAACTTGGACCAGCCTAATAATGTACATTACACACACACACACACACACACACACACACACACACACACACACACACACAGTTGCCAACTTGGAGACTTTCTAGCTAAACATAGCAACTTTTTAGAACCTTTTTGCGACTTGCTGCTCAGAGTAATCTCAGTCAGCGGCTGAAATCCCCTGAAATCGATGTCCGTCTGAATATTTCCACAGGGGTGTGCAAGCATTCATAAGAACCCACAAAATGAGTGTCAGGGTTTCAGGGAATGTAGGACCCAAATGCAGAGACAGATGGGGAATGTTGAGTTAGAGGATTTAATAAGCAAAAACAAAGTTCATATCAACAAAAAGGTGTCTTGATAACAGCAGGCAGAGTAATCCAGAATAAGAAAAATATAAAACAGGAATCACAGGTACCAGGACCAGGAATCAAGAACAACGAGACACAACACACAGACGCTCAAACCATGAAAACACACCAACAGGAACACTGATCCGACAAAAGACAAGGGAAACACAGAGACTAAATACAAGAGGTAACGAGGACTAACAAGGGACAGTTGATACAACAGGTGAAATACATAAGACAATTACAAGGGTGGGAAAACTAAAGACAGGAAGTAAAACCAGACAGAAAACCAGAGACTTCAAAATAAAACAGGAAACAGAACATATACAGAAACATACAATCATGACAATCAGTTTATATACATTTTTAAAAAACAAAATGAAACTAAAATCCGTGCTTGGTGTTTTGTTGGTTAACCAATACATGTGACTTGGACACACTGTTGTTCACTTCCTCTTTCCTGCCAGTGGACAATGTTGTTTTCGTCTAACCATAGCTGTGTTCGAAACCGTTCCCTATCACAGAAATATCGCCCTATATAGTGTATTCGCCATTTTGTAGTGGTGTTCGAATTCTCCGTGGTTAATTTAATTTACTATGTAGTCCACTATAAAATACCCACAATGCACAGCTAATTTGAGTGTACATACCATGTACCCTACATTTTACTCCCATATACCACAATGTAGTCTATATCCTTGGCGTTCCACTTCAGGGATTGCTCTGTTGCCGCCGGAAAATCAGCCGGATTTCACTCATTTAGGCCGGATATCCGTTGCCTTGGGCTTCCTTAGTGTTGGCATTTTAAACTCCGGTGCATTCATGAGGACTATGGTTAACTGCTCCTCAGATCTCTGCAGGGTAAACCCAGACAGCTAGCTAGACTATCTGTCCAATCTGAGTTTTCTGTTGCACGACTAAAACAACTTTTAAACGTACACGTTCTACCAAAACAATTTCCTTCCGAGCCTATTTTGCAGCGGTAGCGCAGCTTTTCTCCGGTGCTTAGCATCGCCCAAGATGATTGTGATTGGTTTAAAGAAATGCCAATAAACCAGAGTACGTTTTCCTCCCATTCCCGAATGCTATGTGGACTAGCCAGACTCTCCTCCAGCGCGCTTTGGAGGAGGGTCTGGCAAAGCGAGACTAACCACAGTGCAACGCGGTCATGTTTTCCCGCCGAAGAAGAAGAAGCAGAAGCACCCGCAAAAAATGAAGAGGAAAAATGGAGCAGGCTTCCATTTCTAAACAGTGAAAATATAACAAGCAACATTTATACAACCTTTTATTATTCTCCTGAGTACTTTGTTTCAGGGACGTATTAGAAGTATTTTTGTTTCGGTTTGTTTACATGATGCTGGGCGCACCCACCTCCATCACACAAATAACTGGTGCATCTACTAATGCAACAATACTTTCAGTGAGTGTCCGAAATCTCGTTTGGTCATTCCCTATATTGTTCACTATTTAATAAACAGTTTATAGGGAATAGTGAGTGAGTGAATGAGGGAACGGTTTCGAACTCAGCTCATGATTGTTTCCTACCCCTAACCTAGTAGTTATATCCCTCCTATTATAACTACAATCATGCTGTTTTTGTGGTAACATGAAGCCATTTTTAAAGGTCATGTGTTTTGGAAGGCACTGACAAACAATGTTGTTCTGCTAATAGGGGCGACAGATTGTGACACTTGTGTGCTGCAATGAAAGGACGAGGAATCCACTGGATATCACAAATGTGTTTATCCTTTCAGGAGAGAGGGCACAGGATGCAAGAAAGGTGGCTGCAGAGCCACTGTTACAGCAGTTAAAATGTTATAATAGCACCGTACATCTCTTAAATTAATAAGACTATGCTTGGACTTTAATCTATCCACAGGTTACATTGAAGGGTTGCGATGAACAAAGGGTTAACGCTCACCCCCACTCGGTTCCATGCGACGGATCAAATGGAACAAGTTCATTACAGAGACGAGGCGGTTTGTTCCACTGCATCCATCATCCATCCATCAGCCGTTAGTTCTGTCTCCCAGATTCCCAGAGAACCTGTTGGGACCTGGGAGGCGAAGCAATCAGTCCACAGCCCCCCCCCAACCCACCTCGATGAAGCCGACCCGGCTGTGACCTTGCGGCTGCTGCGTGATTTCATTATGGGGACAGTTGAGACAATGGAGGCAAGGCGTCTTAGAAGCACAGAAAGCTACATGCTAAATGATGATTACATTGTGTTGGCACTTAGTGAAGACGTGTACAGCAGTGGGGAACACAAAATGTGCACATGGTAGACACACAAAGGATCACAGTCTGGGTTTAGAAAGAAAGTCTGATAACTGATAAGATCCCCAGTTCAATAAACACATCTGTCTCGTCAATTACTTATTGAGAACGACACTGCCCTCCGCCTTTCTTGCTCATTGCAATGCATAAAGCCGTTCAGACATTTCAGACATTTCAGACATTGCTAGCGTGATCTTTTCTGTTGAAGTGCTGACCTGTTTGGCTTTCAAACATAGGTTACTGTTACGGAAATGTTCCGTAGTGGCATGACATGACAGAATGTTTTGAGCATTCAGTAGCTCTTTATGTCATTGTTATACATTACGAAAATAACTGCAATGCTTGCACAATATTTGGTACCTGGCCCATGAAGGAGAGTGTGTCATTGCTGGAGAACAGCAGTAAGAATGAACAGTATTCTCAGTTGTCAGGCTCCATGAGTAAGCAACCTTTTAGTGTCATATTTTAATGTAAAACTAACACTTTGTGGAATTTGTATTTGTGTTTTTTAATACGTATTTGGTTTTTAGTCAAGGTAGTATTTATGAGCCAGAGGAGCCACGTTCATATGTGCACTCTGTATGTTAAGTTGAATGACAATAAAATCTATCTATCCATCCATCCATCCATCCATCCATTATTCTATCTATCTATCTATCTATCTATAGATTTTAAAGTGCTCATATTATGCTTTTTGGCTTTTTCCCTTTCCTTTATTGTGTTATATATCTTTTTTGTGCATGTTATAGGTTTACAAAGTTAAAAAAGCCCAAAGTCCACCCTGAAGGGACTTACCATCTCCAACAGAAAAAAACTGTTCACAAACTGCTCTATTGTAGTCCAGCCTTTACTTCCGTTATAAACGTGTCCATTTGCAACACACGCTATAATGCTTACCTAGCTGCTAGCATGGCACTCCCTCATACTCTGCTTCTGACTGGCTAGTAATCCTTACCTTGGTACTGCCCATGCACACAAACATGCAAAAGATTACAAAAGATAGCCACTGTTTTTTTTTACAATCATGACATACAGGAGTTAACCTCTGCTTTCTCATCTTACACATCACACTCAACTAATTACGGTGGCCATTCCAGTAGATTTACTCACTAACATAGTTGTGGAAACACAATAAGCATGGAAACTAAATGCACACTTCCTGAATTACTGCATTACTTCAAATACTAAGTTACTCCTCTAGTAAACTAGTATTCACATGAAATAAAACAATAAAACAGTGAGACCAACAACAACAAAGCACACTGGGTAATAACAAATTCAACACATGAACTGGTTGCTATGGACTCATCACTAGTCATTGTATATTTTAGCATATAGGTAAAGTTGCCGAAGCTGAACATTATCCAAAACTCTCATTTCTCAGACGAGCGTCAATTTGAGAGCTTGCATGCTACCACTCATTCCTTCTCAAATGCTTTGAAAAGGCTGTCGTTTGCACAATTTCAAATCACTGTGACCGAAAGGATATTTGAAGTACGTATTGGCGCCAGAAATCACATTCGCTCTAGAATCTTTGCTAGTGACCCTCAGTCTCTCCACTCGAAAGCCACAGCGCGAGGCCTTTATTTTACTCTCCCTACCCTGCAAGAAACAAGGAAATGAAGGATAAACGTGGTGTGCAGAGGGGTAGGGGCCTGAAGTGTGAAGAATGCGATAATTACGACCTGCCATCACAGGGCAATGCCTGCAGCTACTGTGGATGCACACCAGGACACCACCTGCAAGTCCCAGAGACCGAGTGGGGTCACACATTTGAAAGTTGCCAGAAATTCGACCAGGTGTTAATGTTATGTTACTTACATTTGACATGGTTTATGTTAATGGTGTTTCTGCTGTTGGTTTGAAGCTTTAAATGAACATTTATTTGCTAGGCAACGTGAAACCTTTGAGCTAGTCAGCTTCATTATATTCCAGCTTCATGTCAGTGACGATACTTTGGCAACAGGTAGCGCAGTTAGCCATAGGGTTTTTTGTTGAGTCAGACCAATCTGCTAGCGATGGGGGGCCGAGACTGAGAGCTACATGGAAAAATATGCACTTTGAAATTTTTCAAATGAAAAAGTTTTCATGAATACAAAAGTTGGGTGACTCCCCCCTCCTAGACTAAAAAACATTGGGTGATCCTCCCCTCAATAAAGAATAAAAAGACATGACCCTCCCCTATTTTACTCCGGTGGTCCATTCCATAAATACAGAACGGTCCCTTATAGACTGACATGAAAAGAATGGCGAAAACAAGCTGTAAATATCTTTGTGAGTATAAACTTTGTAGCCTGTAGCCTTTATGTTAATGTGGCGGCATTCTGACCTAGTAATATTGCCATTATGTCCTCGTCGTAGAGTTATTCAGATATGAGACCGACATCTAAAATTGCCAGCACATTTACATAAAAAAGCACGTGTCTGTTAGGGGCTCAAAAGCGCCAGCTAAACATCTCAGTTTTAGTTGTGAACACACACACAAACAAGCTCCCATTAACTCTGCTTGCAGTGTGACCCTGAGTGCAGCTCTATATGAACGATGCAGCTGTGAGGAGATTTTTCTTTTAAAAGCCAGGCGTTGCATCTTCAGTGTTATCAGTGCGCTGTGCCGGGCTCTCCCACCTTCTGAATTATCTTTTTCTTGACATCATAATTCAGTGCACACTCAACAGCGCTGTTTTTCTCCCTCAAAAATCTCATTTCTGTAAATTTGATTTGTTCCTCTTTTTGTTTTCTCATTATCTGCAAAACATGTTGTGTACCTCTCCACCCATTTCTAACCCTCTACAATTTCATAGAGGCAGCAGCAAATGAAAAGTCACACGGCATATCTTCATATGAAAGTGTCCAGGTTCAATTTTCCTCCTTCCCACTTTTCAAAAAATATTTCTAATAATAAATAGGTCTTGGCTGCAATTCTCTGGAAAATGAATTCAGAACATGATGATAAATGTGCATAGAATAATACCCTGGATGATAAAAGAAGGGGACTTTCTTTTAAGTGGTGTACAGAGAGCTGACTTCTCCCACTTTCTTCCTCCATGTACAATATTTTTTACCAGCCCAGCCATTGGGTTATTGGAGATATTCAGAGATTTACAGCATTTATATGGGGATGAAAGAGTTCACGTTTCCATTTCTCTGCTTTTAAATCATCTGTAAAATATGTGGTGATACAGAATAATCTCATCACGCTGGGATCTTCCTTTTTATTTCTGGGCTACATGAAATGCAAACCTTTATTTCTTTGTGATGAGCAATGACATTTCTCTGAAGCTAAAGCGGAATTCATGAGGTAACTTTAAGCTGCTCTATTTAATATTTTATAATTAACATTAGATCAACTGGCTATATGAAAGGGGTCATTCATAGTAATAAACCAGCACAGATTTATCACAAACTCTTTTTGCCTCATTGTTTAGTTTTATGGACCACAAACGTCACTGCTCAGTGTCAGTGCTCGCATCAGCCTGGATTCCAACAGCTGCAGCCTGCTGTTTTCAGTAAAAACTGTGCTCTGCTCCGAACCAAACAGCAGACACAGTTAGAGATTTGCTAGTCTCGCATTGCCAGACCTTCCTCCACAGCACTGCAGAAGAGGGTCTGGCTAGTCCACACAACATTCCGGGATGGGAGAAAAACGTGCTCTGGTTAATTGGCATTTCTATAAACTAATCATAATCATTTTCTGCGGCGCTACACACCGAATGGAGCAACGGTGCCACTGCAAAATAGCCTCGGGAAGGAACTTGTTTTGATGGAACATGTACATTCAAAGGTAGTTTTAGTTTTAGGAGCAGTTAACCATAGTCCTCATAAATCCACCCGAGTTCAGAATTACAACACAAAGAAAGAGGAAGGTAATGGACGTCTGGCCGAAAAGAGTGAAATCCGGTGGAATAACCGGCGGCAACGGAGCAATCCCGGAAGTGGAATGTCGTGGATATAGACTATGTGGCTTGTGAAGAATAGGTCCAATATTTACTTTGATGATTATGGGCCAAAAGAATTGGTCATAAACTGTGTTCACGTTCACTTCTCCCATTGGAATCAATACACTCAGGACCTGCTGCTAGTCTCCTAAAGAGGCGCGGCCGTGGCGGAGCCCACGTGACACATTTCTTCTACTGTGTTTTCGGGTAGGACTGTGTTCAACAGCTTTTTGACAGTTTCTGTAAACACTAAGTCTTTGTTGGCCATGAAAAGGGAATATTGGCACAAACAATTGGCTACTGGCAGCTTAAATTCTAAATCTGTTGGTCAAGCCATCAGCAGTACAATAGAGAAAATGGTAAAAACAGCAGAAAAGGAAGGAGGACAGCTATACGAGGGAGGACAGAGGGGGCATGTAAGATTCAAGACTCTGTGACCTGAGGAACCTCTATTCAGGGCTTTAAAAATCCACTATTGATCCTATTATGGGTGGACGACTTTATAGACAGCTCGGCATCGGAGCCATCAAGAGCTGTATATCTTAATGAATCTGAATCATGGACAGAGAAAGCAAGTTTGTGTTTGTGTACCCGTTCGATCATTGGCTGATGTTTCCTCCTTTGCAAATCAATGAGTCTGCTGAGACGTCTTCATATCTAATCAGAGCTGGGCTGATCCCTTAAACGGACTGGGATTACATCACAATGGAAGGGTCAAGGGGCATCATGCCGGTGCACCAAGGGAAAATGGCCTCGGGAGGAATGAGCCCCTGACCCCTCATCTCCGATCAGTTTTTCCCTTTTACTCCAGATAATATCACACACTCGCCTGAGCACAGAAAATCAATATGCCTCAGCTTAGTTCAAAACCGAAGCTCCTCATTAAAAAAGAGAGGGAGCAAACACGTTGTTAGAGTATTGGTCCAACCCGGCGAGTTAAGCTGCGGGGATTGTTATCACTGTTAAGCAAATAGATCCACAGAGGGAGAGATAGAAAGGAGAGAAATAATAAGATTAACTCCCTGTGCTATTAGGAAACTGTATCTTATTGTAGACCGACGGGGGGAGCCTGCCCCTTCGGAGTGACTGAATGCCCACCTCAGCACATGGGGAATTAGCTAATGTGATATGGAGGAGGTTGAATTGTAAAGCAGAATAAAGATGTGCTCTCTGAGAGTCCTCTAAACATCTTGCTCACAGTGTCACTGCATGCTATTGCCTCCAGTGTTTGAGGAATGCAACGTGATGCACTGGAAGTATAGAATAAGCATTCTCTGGGGTTAAATTTAATATATTAACAATGTTCTGTTTGACAAGGGAATTTTCTGGTGCAACATTAACCCTGATCCAAGGCTGCATAGGCATAGCAGTGCTGCTAACAGCGGCAGCCCTGAGAGCTGATTGTCAAGAACATTGCCAACAATTTGTATTGTAAACAACTTTACCATACCCTAAGTAAATGGTCAGTTTCCATAGCCGTAGATTGTAGGGCTGATGTTTCCGGGTTGTTTGGTCGATTGGTTGGTCAATATGCTCTTGTACAACCTAATTTGTCATTGGTCAGACAATCGCTGGTGTTACTTTCATACAGCTGAAAATGCTAGGCACTCATATATCACGCGCTCCGCGATTCCGCAGAAGTAAAAATGTTGGGTGTCTGAACCATATTGGTCAGGATGGACTGTTTTTATTATACATCCATGGTCGGCACAAGGTAGAATACTTGCTCTGGATGAAGGGAAGGCTGAAGCACGTAGGTAGGGAAGACAGATATATATATATATATATATATATATATATATACGGTCCAGCAGTATTCATTTCTCCTCTGTTGTTTGTTCAGCACAGTACATGTAGAATGTGATGTTTGGTCTTTGTGGTAATTGTACCGCCCCTCCTCCACTGTGAATTGACAGCTGGGTAAAAAGTGACAGTGAGGAGCGCAGCTTTTTACCCAAAAGTGAACATTCTTCAACGCCCTGTGACCAGAAAAAAACTTCCAGCACTCAGTAGAGAAGAAGAAGAGACATTTTTTACACTTTACTGTTGATAAATTACATATTACACACAGGTCAGAAATACACAGACATGCACAAACAGGACCTATACATGCACTAATGGAGAGATGTCAGAATAGACACTCACCGCCGCGTCACGCTGCTGGCGTTTGTAGCATCATTGCAAAGCATTTAAAATGTACAGTGGCTTCAGGAAAAAAGGTTTTGATGGATACATAACGCTACCAGGTAGAGTGCGCTCAGTGCACTGCGGACCATTGAGTTAATATAAAGATATTCTCGCATTGCCAGACCTTCCTCCACAGCTCTGCGGAGGAGGGTCTGGCTAGTCCACACAACATTCCGGGATGGGAGAAAAACGTGCTCTGGTTTATTGGCATTTCTTTAAACCAATCACAATCGTCTTGGGCGGCGCTAAGCGCTAAGCAGAGCAACGGTGCCTCTGCAAAATAGCCTCAGGAAGGAACTTGTTTTGGTGGAACGTGTAAATTTTAGATGTGCAACAGAAAACTCAGATTGGACAGCTAGCTGGATTTCCAGCGGCTCCTGAACATTCCCGGAAATGAAACGTCGTTGATATAGACTAATATAGAGATAAAATGCAGATGTTTTTTCCCTATCGAGCATGAATTGGTTGAAGAGTAGGTAGAATTTCAGTCGACCAAGATTTTTATTTGGTTGAATACAACCGTTATAGATTGGACTTGTGGGAAATGATGTTAATCGAAAGAGATGCTAATTGTTCACTCACTCAAACACTCAACGTACTAGCACCCTCTTGCAGCAGTAAGTGTAAAGTTGTGAAAAATGACTGAGGAAGAATTATGCTATATGGCTTAATGCTTTATGTGGGGGATAAGATTAATCCGTTTCATTTGTTCACAGTTATTCAGATATCACAATACATTTGAAAATGATTGGTTATTGATTGTAACACTTTAACACCTATTTCTAGGTTAAATGTATCATCTAAATGTGTGTGACCTTTGCCTTGTATGGGTGCTGATATGGGTCACAGGTTAGTAGCAGTAGAGTGGATGAGTTTTTCTTCATTGCGTGACCAACCTTCTACAGTAGCTCTTTATAGTAGATTGGATTATGCTGTGGTTTCTGCATTCCAAGAATCTACTCCCTCCCATTGTGGATTGCTCATTGACATTTCCAGATGTGAGCAGTTCACAAAGGCTGTGACTGAGGAGAGAGGCTGACATTTTGTGTCTCTCCGAGTGCTTGACAATGGCTGAGAAGCACTGACATTTGTGAAAGTGCCGCGAGGAGCGCTCCTCAGATTTTCTATTATGAGAAAGAGAGGAAAATTACACATTACACGCTTATATCTGTTGCAGTAATGTGTGCTCACTGGATGTCAGATAAAAATTAAACAGAAAAAGATGAGTGGTGGGAAAGAGGAAAAACAAAGTACAGGAAGAAGAAGGCAACAGAAATAGGAAAGAGAGATGAATAAAGGAAGATGGAAGATAGAATAAATACAACAACCTAGTTGCAATTCTCAAGTGGCTCACTTTGTGAAAGCGTCTTCAGTCTTTTTCTTCTAAAACTCCCTCAACTGCTGCAGACAGCTCCCTGAAGTATAGAAAGCCTTCTGCTGTTGATCTTGGATGAAAAAAGGTACAAACTGTTCTGCACAAACAGACCATTGAATAATAATGACAACACTCTGGGAAACAAATTCACAAGTGACTGTACAAGTTTTGCATGGGCTTACAGAGATAGAACACTGAACAAGGACAGCTGGAGTAGGAATCATATTATTTCACAATTGCATTCCACAATTAAAAACATGTAGTAAACTATTTAAAAAGGCTTAATTGCACATTTACTCAATAATTGATACTTCTAGAAACTATGAATATGCAAATATAGGGATGCCTCAGACCCTGTTCCTCTAGTTACACCACTTACATCATTTAAAAGAAGAATTCAAGCTGTTATAACCATGTGTATTGTATCCACATTCAGAAATAACAGTCTGATGGGACTACTCAGATAAACTTGGATCTCCTAATGCCAGGATCAGATACAATATAAACTGATGGGTGGTGATGGCGCAGTGGATATGACACATGCCTTTGGTGTGGTAGATCTGGGTTCAATTCCCACTGCGATACATCAACCAATGTGTCCCTGAACAAGATGCTTAACACTTAGTTGCTCCAGAGGCGTGCGTCCTCTGATATTTAACATATATAGCAATTGTAAGTTGCTTTGGATAAAAGATAAATGACATGTAATGTAATGTAATGATAATGTCCCTATACAACAAGCACGGGAGGTCTTGAACAAAAACATCAGGACATGAGCACTTTTTGTTTTGTCCTGTGTAATGTGTCATAATGCAAGAAACTGATTGTGTCTAGAACACCTTATGAGCAGAGCTGGATTAAACTTTTGCAGGGGCAAAAATAAGTTGTGGGCCCCTATCGAACCCCCAATTCTTTGTAGTCTTGTTGCGATTTGTACAGTTTTTCCAATGATTAAGCATGAAGAAACTAAAGTCCTGCGCACAATTTATCTGGAATAACTTACTGTAGTAGCAGTTATAAACATTTTAGCCACAGTGTTTCAGTTGTTAGACCTTGGTTAACATTTCACCCAGTGATTTATGATCGTGATTTAACCCTTGTGTTGTCTTCCTGTCAACCTTGAAAAAAGACACTATTTTTCCCGGCGTTTTTGATGCCTTTTTTTCACGCCTTTTTTTTCACAGTTTGTTTTCGCTTTTTCCAACGTTTTAAATTGTTACATTTTTCTTCTACACATTTTCAGCGCTTATTTCTACATCCCATATTTTCTGATATAAAACAAAAATTGAAAACGGGTCATGTGACCCGAAGTCAACACAAGGGTTAAGGTAAAGACCTTCACCAGGTATCAGGAATTCATTAGCCCTACCTTCAGCTGATACATTTTTACCCAATGAAGGTCTGAAGACCAAAATGTAATAAAGCCAGAACAAGTAATAAACAGTGTGCAGGATTATTTGTTTTCTTCACAGCCAATCATTTCTGGTTGAGGTACTTCTCAAGATTCTGGGAGAGCTGTAGTACTCTGACTTGTCTTGGACTTGTTGGCATTTGGACTCAGATTTGTCTCGGACTCGGCCATTGGACTCGCCAAATATTCTAGTTGGTCGAAATCAAGTCCAGCACTACATGCTTTTTTTCAGTTCAATAATGTGAATATGTCAGTTCTTTAGTGACACCTTTGTTACTTGTTATTTTTTACATTTTCCATCGGCAGTCCAAAATGTTCTTGTTACACCAGAATAAAAAGACTCAACATCTAATATGTAAAGTTGTACTTCAGCTTTATGCGACTTAAGTGAAGTAAATAATATTGCCTAAATTGATTATTTTTCTCTCTGTCTCATTTGGACTCGGTCTTGACTCTGTCTCTACTAGTCCTGGTCTTGGACTTGTCTTGGAGTTGACAAAGGTGTATCCTGGATTCTGGCATGCAGAACTTTACCCTGATTCAATGAAACATTATTTTTTATAGAAACTTGCACCAGTTAGGCATATTAACTATAGTAATGATCAGTAAGGCCGGCTCTGTTTTGGGAACTACCCTGGAGCTGTTAGAGGTGGTGAAGAAGAGTATGCTGCACAAACTGTTGTGCTAACTAACCCATAACATAATCTTAAATGAACTCCTGTTCAAACAGTGGAGTGCTCTCAGTAAGAGACTGATTCAGCTCTGCCGTGACAGCTGCCATCTCCCTGTACAACCAGTCCCCTCTGCGTCAGAACAGGGGGCTCACGAGGAGGAACAATTCACATGCAATGTATTTGGCACTACTTGCACTTTCCACCTGACACACGTATATATGTATAGTAAAACTTTTCCCACTTTTAATTAAAGTTATCTATCTATCTATCTATCTATCTATCTATCTATCTATCTATCTATCTATCTATCTATAATAAAGACCTTAAAATAAGATCTTAATAGTGGGCCCCTGTGCAAGGCAGAGTGTCACATAAAAAATAAAATATGATAAAAATGGATGAGAAACATTAAAGCCTTTACCATTTCAGTTTATTTTGGGCTGTAGTGATTAGCATTTTACCCAGAAAATTTGTAATGACCACAAACCTATTGCCACACAGTAAACATGGGGTCTTCCAACCTTGCAGATGAATTACTGACAGAGACATTCATGGCTTTCTCTAGTTTTGCAGTGTCTGTGACATGCTACAGTATGCCATACTTATATATATATATATACATACATATATATACAGTATATACAGTATATACTATGGAGCTAAAAGAGTCTCAATAAAGATAAATGCACACACTACATTCACATATGCACACACAGGATTCATACATCCACGCACATGATTCATAAATACACACACAGGATACATAAATGCGCACAAAATTCACAAATACACACACACAATTTAAAAAGCACAGAAGATTCACAAATGCATACAAAATTCAGAAATGCACACAAAATTCTTAAATGCACACACAATTCAGAATTGCAAACAACATTTACAAATGCACACAAGATTCAGAAATGCACAGGACAGGATTCAGAAATGTATTTCTGATGCACACACAAATATATCTTGATTTACAAACTGCTTGCGGTCTGTGAACTTCACTGCATTTGCACAACTGCTTTCTCTGTGCCATTGCAGGAACTGTCTCCTTCTCAGAGGTCTGTGCTTGAAGGAGGAATGCACCCTATTCTACCTCATGAATATCACTGCCCCTTTTTCCTCATCGTTTCCCATATTATTCAGTTTGCATTCATTGCCCGTTGCCTTTGCGTGTTTATTTTTTTCTTTACCGCCTCCATCTGGCCCTTTTCCTGCCCTCCCTCTCTCCCCCCAAACTTGTCGACTGCAGCAGAGTCTCAGCTGTGATAAAGATGGAACATGCTCTCGGAGCTCGTCATGCTACACTTCCCGTTCTGCAGCGCTGATATTCTGACACTGATCGCCATCAAACTGTCAACAACAGACAGGGAGTGAGGGCCGAGGGTGGGTGGAGGTGCCGGGGGAAGCTAAAGTATTTTTCCTCATAAATAATTTTCACTCAACAGAAAAGATGAGCTGAAGCAGGATTTATTATTAATTTCTGTCTTTTTTTTTCAAGAGACAAAATTGAGATGGATGATGCCTGGTGTTTGCCGGGGCCTGCCAGAGAGGAGACGTGTGAAAGGCCGGCCCATAGCCTGGCGGGGCCCTGAGTTAAGTCGTAGCCCAGTGAGGCGGGATTAGATAAGGCCTTTATTCACTTTGTGGATAAGGATTAGGCTGACATGTTGTTCATGAACTCACTCGAGGGTTTCAGAGGAGTACAGAAGTCATCTTTGCATTTAACACTGTCCAGGCAGTAAACCAATCACAGCAAATAGACGGTGCTCATCTGTCCTTCGCTGTCTCTTTGAATTCAGCAGGAGATTTGTCTGCAATTTACTGTGACATCCTAAGTATTGATCTAGATGCCAGTAGTGGCACAGTGGCCAAGTTGGGGAACTGTAGCATTCATGCGCAAACACATATTATCTATCATGGGCAGATTTTCTTAGCTATGGAAGTCTAAAATCTCTAGTAATAAAATCTATTTGAATTGCTGAATCGCTGAAGGAGGAAGAGCAGAGTGCAAAAGACAAACAGAGCTTTTTTAGCAAACCAAACAGCATTGATGCTACCAACTGACTGGTTTACTGCACATTCACCAAATGGTCTATACAGCCTTCTTCTTCAGTACACTCGTGTTTTTGAAATGTGTCAATACTACCAACTACTTTTGTTCCATTAGGGATAGAAATGATAGTTGGTTTGTCCAACTTTGTTCCAAAGAAAGATATCTTGGCAACTACTGGCCATATTATGTGCAGCAAATAAAGTTTACTGAGCATATTCAAGCTCTTTTAAACATTTTAACAAGTGCCATGTACTTTTGTATAGATTCATGGTTCCCAGACAATATATCCTCATATAGGTCAGACTTTCAGTTCGTTCAATACTTTGGTTTATGACGGGATTCAGACTAAAACTAGACGTGCACTCAGAGAGTACAGACCTCTGTCAAGGCATGCCCTACTTCACAATGTTATTACAGTGTGAATTATTGCCATGGTAGCTCACCTGGGTGAGTGTGCGCCCCCATTTACCAAAAAAGCTCAATCTTTACCCCAGCACAGAGCGTAGTGATTACATAATTTCATTTCATAGTATGTAGTTTCCAGGGGCCATCAATAGTGAGTAACCTCTGGCTCAGGAGAAGTGTGACTTTGTTAACAAGTTGATTCAGATACCATCCTATTGTGGTAAATTGTTTGATTATTGAGAGAAAGACATTTCACTGAACCAGATGATTTAACTGATCTCCAATGGAAACCCATTTACGGATCAGTTAAGACTGACGGATATACTTAAGCCGCAGATGTGGTTTTTGTGTTTTCCTGCAAGCCTCGTATTATTCATTCTGTTTGTACTGTACCACATACTGTGTAGTACTTTCTTGTGTAACGTGAAATGCTCCTGAAAAGGAAGTACAGATTTCTGCTAATGCCAATACCACCCCCCTGCCAAGCTCTGACTGTTATTTAGGGTCGTAATGATTACACTGACTTCAATGCTGCTACCAGTGTCATAATTAATTATTTATAACTTCTGAGGGGGTTCAATCGATTGGGGAGCATGTGGTGGGGAAAAAAGGGATTGATGCATGGTCTTATTAAGACCTGGCTCTGTGCTTACAGGACTTGTGTCCATACAGACAGGACAGGGACATAATGGATCCATCTCAACAGTGTTTGTTGTGTCTTAGAACCACCAGGAACTCAATATCCTGTGGCTCAGGGCACCTGTCAGTCACTGTGCTTGCTGAATACCAGGGAAATGTTCTACCAACCCTTTATGCTACAGGATCATAACTGCTTCAATGGATACAGGAGCTTTGTAAATACAGATATTTTTATCATATCACTCTAACAGGGGTTCTCAAACACATCAGTCAAAGGTCTGCATCTGATTTTTATTCCAGGTCAAAGGTCCGGAACATTTGGCAATAACGTTTGGTCCGTTTTTTGAGCTTCATGCAGTAAAAGTACAGCAGTATTCTTAGGTTCATGTAGTAAAAGGAAGTTTTTGTCTCTTCCACATTTTTGCTTGGCGTTGTCTGTTTTCTTTTCAAAAAATATTCTCTCTCACTTTTGCGATTTTTGCCACATTTTCGTCACTTTTTGAGGTTTTTGTCCCCTCTTTCAATGTTTATGTCGCCTTTTTTTCAACGTGTTTGTCGATTTTTTTCGTGTATAGTCACATTACTAACAATGTATTGATCAATAGAAAATGTATTTCAAAATAGAATATACTTCATAAGGTATTGTATTCATAACACAAGGTATGGGCCGGGTCCGGATTGACTTGCCATTTTGTCCGGATGCGGACCTTGGTCCGGACTTTGAGAAGCCCAGCAGAACTTGATAATTCTGTGACTTTCCTTGAAATTCATGTTTTATTTTAGGATTAAGATAGACATCCTTTTTTCAGGTTGATGTAAATTCCTTAATGTCAACATCAAGCCACAGTTTGGAATAAAGTGAAAGACAAAAATGATTTAACAACAAGAAGGTTTTTGTCGGTGTCAGTGAAAGCAGAAAGACGGTTATGCTACAGGATAATGACCCAAAACTATCTATCTATCTTAGAAATGCTCCACAAAAAGAAACCTAAAGCGAGGCATTCACAGCAAAACATCCAAGGAACCACAGGGGAACTAATACAGTTTTGGAAGGAGGAATGGGCCAAAATTCCCTTTAAGCAGTGTTCAGGTCTGATCTGCAGCTACCGGAAGTGTTTTATGAAGTTAATTGCTGCCAAATGAGGTTCAACCACGTATTAAATCCAATGATTCACTTACTTTTCTACAAGCACTGTGAATGTCTATTGGGTATGTTCAATACATCCATGAATAATTATAATTGTTTCTATTTTATTAACGTTATCATGTTTGTCTATACATGTGAATTTGAAAATTATTTTATGACCAAATAAACAAGAAAACCAGGTAATTCCAAAGGGTTCAATCTCTTTTTCTGGGCACTGTATAATACACTAATGTAGGCTATGTAGATAAACTCTAAATTTCTTTAGGTGGCGCTCTTTTCTTCATCTGTTTAGCCATGTTGGCTATTTTAAGGTGGTTATATTCCAGTTAACCCTAACCCCAGCACTAGTTCAATCATCAACAGGTTGGAGCTGGATTAGAAAATTCTAATTTGTTCAGAAGGGAGTAGGGGTTTCACAGAATAGTCGACTATTCTATCATCAAAGCTACGAATCGACGTGTGCATTATTGTCAAATATTCATTCTTCTGTGGTTTTTACATGGTGCAGTAATAAAGTATTGGCAATGTATCTTACTTCAGATTTGCAGCAGGGGCGATGTGGGAAAACATGTCATAGTTGTTTTGTGTGAACTATGACAATGCAGTGAACTGCAGTAAAGCAGTGGACATGGATCAGAATGGAGCAACGCAAATAGACAATCAGTGCGTTTACATGCACTGCAGTAACCAGGGTATGGTTATGCCAGTTCTCCCCATATACATGAGCGGGGAAGAATGGTAAGAATGACGGGTGTAACTCTACCTCCGATACAGTAGGTGGCGCTCTGACAACGCGCAACTGGTCAGAATAAGGCTTTTTCTTCCAGTCAATCTATGTCAAAATTACACCGACCGGCCGCTAAATTAGTTGCCAGATGACATTGACATTATCTGTAACCAATGTCGGCCAGTGTCGGTTGGAATTAGCAAGCTAGCTAACTAACCACGTCGATCACATCGGGCTAGTCGGTTCCTCCACTTCTTTGCCGAGACACCGTTGACAGCCCCGGAGTTGGACCATCTGTTTAGCCAGCTCCTGTTGTCCGCTGCTAGGCAGGGATTGAAGCAGATGAACCGTAGGCTGCTGCTGATCCGAGCAACGCTGTTATATAACAAACGCCAAAGGCACGTCACCAAGTGTCAGTATTTTATGCAGTGGGAGAAGACAAGAGCATAATGTCTCTGTGAGTCCTGTATTCACTGCGCACATCCATCTTAGGCTTTGGCTCAGCAATAAACATGCTGGATGCCAATCAGGGCCCACCTGCCAGGCTTGGACACTCTCTAGACTGTCATAACTTTTTTCTTTATTATAATATTAATGATTGCACACGTTTCATGAATCAGATGTATGGTTTTCTTATGTTTCTGTTATTTGCAAGAATAAATAGAGCATCTGCAAATGAGGCCCACTGTTTGAAAGTATCCCAGAAAGAGGTTGGGAATATAATTTCTAAAGGGAGGTTGGAAATAGAATCATTTAACATTTTAAAACTAATCCCAATCCTAACCCAAGACTAACTCTAATTAAGATTAGAACAAGCACAGTGTTCTCACATTGAAGGATTTTCTCTTTTTTCTTTCTGTCCTCAGCTTCATTTCCATATCTCCGTGTCCATGCAGACAAGCGAGCAACTTTCTCATTAGACTTCATGTGTATTCCTATTCATGCTTAACTACTTAGACAGTCACCTCTCTAACACCGATTCACCTTCCTGCAGTGATTCATCTACACATTTACCAGATTCCTGTCAATGGAACTGCAGAGATTCTCAGCAGGAAAACACAAGGTTTCTTCTGTGTGAACAGAGCCATTCCAAACGCTCAGCTTTCCAATTATAGAACATCCCGCTTAACTGATGCTTATTAATTCCTTCAAACTCATTATGGCACGCAAAATAGGGCTTTCCCATGAGATGAATACTAATGAAACTAGAAACTTTTCGACAGTGCCGCTGCTGTCAGAGGTCTTTCTATTTAGATGTTTACTTTAGGCTGCCGCACACAGACAAAAGAAAAAGCCCCTGGAAAGAGAGCATTTCTAAAAAGTCCACTGGTGAAATCATTGTAGGGAGCATTGATCAGAATCAGTCTGTCCTGTGGTAATCGCTTGTGACAGGGGGGGGAACCTGCAGTACTCGTGCAATGGTGTGTATGGATCATGTCTAGACTTGAAGAGGGTCCTACAGTAGAGTGCTTGTAGTTGGAGTAAATAAAGCTCCCTCTGACTGACACTGAGCCAGCAGGGCCAGGCCATAGGGCTAACCCAAACAAAACACTTCAATCACTCTTTGTTGCTCTCCACTGCTCCTCAAGGGCTTGATTGATTGATTCGCTGGCCAATCAGAGAACATTGATCTCAGGACCCCCCCCCCCCCCACCCAGCCCCAACTCACCGGGGCCTCCTCTCTGTCCATTCATCTGCTGGCTGTCAGAAGTATTCACTGGAGGATGCTCTTTTAAACACACATCAGCTTTACATTGCCTCATATTGTTATTGAATCCTCCCTGGATCTGGTTGATTTTGCTATCATGGGGCTCATGGTTCATTCATATATTGTGTCAGGATATTAAAAGCTCGCTTAGTTACGGTATTGAGCATATGTGGTTTTCACCTGCATAGACAGTGTTGATTGTTGGAACTGTTCCAGGCTTGAATGGACATAAAACTCTCCTGACGGAGTGGCCAGGATAGCTCAGTTGGTAGAGCAGGCGCGCATATTCAGAGGTTTATTCCTTGTCTTCCCCCCTCTCTCTCCCCCTTTCGTAGCTTTCCTATCCATTAAAGGTGGAAATGCCCAAAAAATAAAAAGAAACTCTCCTGGTGGAAATCAGTACAAAAGTGAGCAACTGGATTGGAAAATGACTGTTTTTTTCTGATAAAAATTCAAAGTCAAATAAAAACCTGGGTACAACATGAAAACACAAGGAGATTAGTCTAGTACAACTCTCAAGCATTTTGGCAATAATCATCTGATCGCTGAGCTTAACGTTTGAACCGGATTCACATCAAAATCCCCACCTCTTTTACTTGAAGCCATAACCCAGTTAAATTGGAACACATATTTCACAAACATACTGCTGAAATCAGTGTGACTTCATCTTTCCACTATGTCCATTTAGGATACACGTCCATAAATCTGCTCAGAAATCCTGTTAAAATAGGCATTCTGAAAAAATTCAGATGCTGCCTTGTAATCATCATTCATATTACATTTATTTAGTATCAAAAGTAATTCAGGTAATTGCTGTCTGTACATACAAAAATCTAAATTTCTTTCTAAAAATAACCTTTAAACATTCGTTAGAAATGGAGAAAGACTAAATGTAAAAATATTACTTTTTTAATTAAATGTTTTGACAGAAGTAATGTTCAGAATGTCCCATCAACAAAGTTTCTCCACTGACTCTCCTTCATCCATTCGTTGACAACAATGTTGTCATTTAGAATATTAATCTGAGCCTGTCAGTGGCAAAATGAGCACTTTTGTGAAGGTAAATACAAGCTGGACAATTGCCCCATTAACTTACATTGTAGCTCGTTTTACCGCTGCCTACTGCAGCAATCTCGCTTAATACTGGACCAATGTCAAAGATTGTTGTTCCCATCAGTCACTTAGACACAAACACATGGAAAATAGGGTCCAGGTTGAAAAAAACAGTAGTTACCCTTTAAATTATCCAGGAGACTGCCATGTTTGTATGTTGATGAACATGAGGATATCGGTAAATGATCATTTTTAAAAGGCAAATTTGGAAAAAATACAACCAGCAACCCCTCCCACTTTACAACTCTACTGACATCTAATCCTCCCAAACATATGAACACGAATCCCAAATGAAATAGGAAATAAAGTTATCAGTTCTGACTTTTATAGTGCAACCACTCCAAGGTTGCTTACTGAAGCAACCGCTGCATCTGACTTAAATATCATACTGGCATTATTCATCATCATCATCATCATAGCTTTATTTGTATAGCGCCTTTCATACACAGAGTGCAGCTCAAAGCGCTTTACATCCAAAACATTCAACACAACTCTCGCAGGAGCACATTTAAAGCACGCAAACAGTATATTTGCACTGTTGCACTGGTATTTTTTGGTATTATTGACCTGTAAACATCACTTACTTTAACCCAACATGATTTTCATTTAAGAGACGCACCACACAGAAACGTAGAGTGCTCATAAATGGCAATCAATGGATCGATAAGAGAGTGGTGCATCTTCCCAGGGGAACATCTTTGAGTTAACTGAAGAGGGAAAGTGTGCAGCAGTGCAGTGTGAATATTCCAAAAATAGACAGTAATAAGGACACGTTTTCTCGTTACTTGTTATGTTCTTACTATTATTATTATTCATATAGTGCTAATTAATTGTGTGGTAATAACTTTCACAGCTATACTGAATTTTTTTAGTAACAGGTTGTGTAAAAGATGCACTAGAGTTACCAGTAGGCTACTACTCGTCGTTTGGTGTCTTACTGGACAGGGACCAGGACAATGGAGGTTTGATATCAACTTCACATGGGTTATTTTAGACTCTTTTTAGGGGGGCTTGAGCTTCATCTTAGCCCCCCTAAAATTTATTATATTAAAACACTTTTTTTTTTAATCAATTTTAGTGTTTCAAGTTAGAGTATGCAGTAAGTTTAGCTAACTTGTCTGTTAGTGACAGAGGACAAACAATTACAGGTTCAAAGGGCTTGAAACAGGTTTAATATCCTGTGTTGCTGACGCCGATGCTATGCACCTGTAACCCAGTAGTAGTAGTATGTTCCCTGTGTACAGCAGTAGTAGTAGTGTGTTCCCTGTGTACAGCAGTAGTAATAGTATGTTAGGCGTTAACAGTTTTGCATGCACTATATCATTGTCGCATTCTCATTAGGGGCTGATCCTAGAATTGCCCCTGCAACTTCATCTCCGTGCATTCAGCAGAGATACTGGTGTGTAATTACCTGTTGTGTTTTGTTACCTGGCTTGCTAACCACTGGTCACTCTATATTCAGCTGGGGTTTTACAGAGTAGGAGAGACAATTTTAGTAACTCCAAAGCTGTTTTACATTTTGTCTTTTGCGGCGTCTTGCTTACGTTAGCTACATTTAGGAATCACCTGGGTTTTAAATAGCTCGCTAGCGCCGGACGAGAGCAGTGGAGCCTCTCACTCTCTCTCTCTCTCTCTCTCTCTCTCTCTCTCTCTCTCTCTCTCTCTCTCAAATGCGCATAAAAACAGGTGGTTAGAAACGCACTGTGAATTTCCGGAGGTCTAGATCAGTGGTTCCCAACCTGGGGTCCGGGCACCCCTCAGGGGTACACTAGAATATATAATTTATACAAAAGTCTATAAAAACTATATATTTTTGTTCTCGCTTAAACTTGTAGTCAGGCTACTTAGTAGGCCAAACCTCCGGGACCTCTTAACCTGGGACCCTTGCTGTCATCAGGTCAGCTGCTAGCTGCTATCATCCTAGTTTTTCCTGCCGCCACGGCATCACTATTTTATGAATGAAACATGGCGGAGAAACGTAAAAGTGCTGATAACTCCTCTATCTGGGTCTATCTGGAGAGTTACCTCAACTTCGGTTTCGGGGGGGGGGCTCAGCTTTTCTTAGACATGAGTAGGGGGGGTGCCAAGGAAAAAAGGTTGGGAACCACTGGTCTAGATGCAGTCATCATGGCTAAGCTAGGTGTTGATGGTCAGTAGAAACCTATTAATCCACAATGTCTCCTTTTTTAACATGCATTAAATACAGAAGATGCATGATGTGTCTGTGGCAAGGAGTAGATGGAAATGGGCTGGTACACTAAACTAGGAGACTAAGTAATTGGAAGCAGGTGTGCAGTAGTTGTGGGGATACATTGACTGGAACAGGAGGAAAAACACTGAATGCAGGACAGGATTTGTCGATGTGCGACTGTTAGGGCTGGTTATTGGTACTCAATACCTTATTGATGGAAATAACCCAGTACAAAGTAGTATTGAAAACTTCTTCAGTCAAACGATACCAACATTCAATACTTTTTGTACCCAGATCTATAATAAAATGACTATTTGTATGTTTTTTCTCGCAGTCAATTGAGCATTTAATTTAGCTGGAAATATTTAGGGAAAATATTTTAAATAGTAGATATCACCATGAGACGTCCCCAGTTGATAACATCTTTTTTGTACTACACGTTTTCTGAAATGTATGTTTAAATTAGCAAATGGGGCATTATCTTATTAAATATGTGCTCATTTGCATACATTTCCTGACCATAAATCTAAACATTTGATGAAGCCAGTTTCAAAATTCTTGTCTCATTTTGTTGACAATTAGAGTCAAGGTTTTTACAGATTTTGGACATCAACTATTTTCGCTACGTTTTTAGGTATGTTGTTACATAATCAGGTTATGAATGATGTATGAACACACCCCCCACAGCTTCGAAATATAGATAGGAATGAAACTGCAAAGTTTGGTGTATGTAAGTGCTAATGAAGTGGAGATTTCTGTCTCAGAGTATGAGAAACACTCATTTGTAGTAAACGGCCTTTAAAGGTTAAAGCTAGATTTTAAAATTCATACATTTTGAAGACACTACAGGTGAATAGAGTAAAACATATCGGCATCACTTCAACGGTTCTTGTATTGGTACTGGTATCTTCTTTTTGTAATACCCAATGATCCTGAGAAAGACCGGTGTTCAGTTGATACGTCTCGTTCTTGTTTTAATCCTCTAGCAACTATAGTTAAAGCTTTTTAATGTTTTGCACTGTAAAGATGCAAAAGGCCTTGGTTTCCCTTTTTTGTGGACAGCACTAAGGGAGTGTGTATATTTGGGGGAAGAAATCCTTTAATCTTCTGTCTAATTATAAACTAATTATAAAATGTGTAAGCCAATTTCTTCTGAATAAGCCAGGTTACTGATTGAGATGCTTCTTCCTACTCTTATTTTTAGTATTGGCTTCATTTAATCATGACTACTGGCTATTGTTAAGCATCTTTTCCAATTAAAACAAGTCAACCTTGATAAATCACTAATCACTTGTGTCTCTTTCTTTGACAGGGGGGATATTTGAGTCCATTGAAAGCGGCCCGTCAGGTGCTGAGGAACTAGCCTTTAAATTTGCTTTAAACACAATCAACAGGAACAGAACCCTACTGCCAAACACCACGCTCACCTACGACATCCAAAGGATAAACATCTATGACAGCTTTGAAGCCTCCAGGAAAGGTATTTATGTGTTTGTGATTGGAAGATCTGCCTCCGGTGTTGGCATGCTCCCGGCTGCTGTGTATGTATAATATGTGCGAGTGAATGTGTGTGTGTGTCCCATATGCTATGCCATAGCTGCTTTGCATTGTAAATGTATTCCCCGTTCGAGGCTTACGAGCTGCAGTGGCTTAGATTGTGACAATTATAATCAGGCGAGGGAGAAATGGCTGAGCACTTCAAATGTAAACAGAGGGAATTGATTGGTTCCAGGTAATGACTCAGCGGCAGTAATTCATAGAGAAGACCTGTTTGGCCCCCAGAGACAGCCAATAAAGTGCTATAATCTATCAGTTTTGTGTGTGCATCAGGCTGACATTTCAAGTCTCTTATCAATTATGGGCTATTATATCCTGTCTCAGTGATTTAGCCAACTCCCTAATATCAAATAAGGTGATTAGAGGGCACAGTCGAGCAAATACAAAGATGTGCAGTTGTTTGTATGTCCTCCGAATAATTTCATAAAAGCAAGCTCAAATTGGTCACACCTTAAGCTTGCGCTTTTTATTGAGGAAAGGTAATGTAGTAGAGGTTGTGGAATCAATATCAGTAGACATATTCACAGTATATATATATATATATATATTTATAAATGTTCATACACTACATGGCAAAAATATGTAGGTATCTCTTTTCAAAACCATGGGCATTAATGTACCCATGCTCAGGCTTTTTTTTTTGTAGCCACAAGAGCATTAGTGAGTTTGGCCACTAATATTGGCTTTAAAAAGTTTAATCTGTAACCTATGTTCCTGCTCTTATCTTGATTTTTTTTAGTATTAGTATTTTTGAGTACAGGATAAGGCTGGTGTTATTCTATTGTTTCCTGAGTGTCAACAAAACTATTTTGGCACAAAAATATTGAGCTTCAATTAAAAAAAAAGACATTCCTCAAGCAGGAGAAAATAATGCATTTGTTGGGGACTATTTTCGGTTGCGGATTATTTCACATTTAGAGCTGTTACGGCACAGGTACATGGGTAATACTAATACGATGTTTTGTTGTTAGGTCTAGAGGTTTTAATTACCACAAAGGGCATTTTAACACTGTAGATTCGCTGTGATTCGGGAGTGAAGTTGCAATACTGTTGCATTTTTTTATGTGGTTCGATTAGCATTCGCACTGCACTTTGTCAAGCGCATCAAACTGTCACACAGTGAAAACGGTTGAGTGAAACCCGCTGACACTTCCTGCTCTCAGAAATAAGGGACACTAAATGCATGTCTTGTCTTGGGTTTTCTGGTCTTGCTTTAGTGTTACTAATATTTTAGAAGGAGGTGAACAACATGAGCAGCTGACAAGACAGTGAGTGAAGAAGAGGGCGTGCCATGATGAGAGATTATGATGTGTTGTCAGACTGACGACGGGCAATGTATGGTCAGCATAAATTATGGATTTGAAAAGTTATTTGAAAGTTATCATGAAATCATATATGAATTGCAGGCTAATAAATGAACTGTTTTTTGATTAACTTCCTATATTTGGGTCCATATTTAAACCAATATCAATCGTCTTGGGCGGCGCTAAGCGCCAGACGGAGCAAGCGCCTCTGCAAAATAGCCTCGGGAAGGATCTTGTTTTGGTGGAACATGTGTACGTTCAAATGTAGTTTTAGTCGTGAAACAGAAAACTCAGATTGGACAGATAGTCTAGCTAGCTGTCTGGATTTACCCTGCAGAGATCTGAGGAGCAGTTAACCATAGTCCTCATAAATCAACCAGAGTTTAAAATGCCAACACAGAAAGCTGAAGGTGAGGGACAGCCGGCGGAACCTCTGGCGGTACTGGAACAATCCCGTAAATAAAATGTCATCAATATAGACTATTGTCAGACTAGCTCATATTAGTTAAGCACACCTTCTCAACAAATGGGAACCAATCAACAGAAAAAAAGAATTTTGGGTAGCAGGACACTGTCTGTGCTATTGAGTTAATATAAACCACAGTGTATTTGTTCATGGTGATGAAGGAACATGTCACCCAGTGAAGCTCATTAATGTGTTTTTGAACAACAATGGAGTTCTATGGCATATGCTGCATCACAGTAGTAGGAAGCTAACTAGTCAAATATTCCCCCTCTCTAGCCTGTGACCAGCTTTCTCTGGGGGTGGCGGCCATATTCGGTCCCTCTCACAGTTCCTCGGCCAATGCGGTCCAGTCCATTTGCAATGCCCTGGGAGTGCCACACATCCAGACCAAGTGGAAGCACCAAGTATCGGACAACAGAGACATCTTCTACGTTAGCCTCTACCCAGACTTCTCTTCCCTGAGCCGGGCCATCCTGGACCTGGTCCACTTCTTCAAGTGGAAGACGGTCACTGTGGTTTATGATGACAGCACAGGTAAGAGCACTTCCTCTACTTTTACTACTGTTGTTTTATTCCATCTGTCTGCTCTGATGTTGTCTAGCAATTACCAGGAGATTGTCTAATGTTTAATCCTGAACAATTTTCATATTGCATATATTTTTCCTAAAATGTATTTTACAAAAATGTTTTTAGTGTTCTGCTAGTCTCGCATTGCCAGACCTACCATACAGCATTCTGGGATAGGAGAAAAATGTGCTCTGGTTTATTGGCATTTCTTTAAACCAATCACAATCACCTTGGGCGGCGCTCAGCAAAGGACGCAATAACGGTGCCGCTGCAAAATAGCCTCAAACTTGTTTGGGTGGACCATGTGTACGTTCAAAAGTAGTTTTAGTCGTGCAACAGAAAACTCAGATTGGACAGATAGTCTAGCTAGCTGTCTGGATTTACCCTGCAGAGACCTGAGGAGCAGTTAACCATAGTCCTCAGAAATCCACCGGAGCTTAGAACGCCAACACAAAGAATTTTTTTTTTTTGTGTTTTCTCAAGATGAAAAATAAAAACAGTTTTATATATAAGGGAAACTATTTGGGAAATAGAAGACTGAGAATTATAGCAGCGTATTTTACCATTTGTAGATGTTTCATCTTTATTGGAAGTCAGAGAGCTTGTGAGGCTGCAGAAGACATGCTTGCCTTGTTACTCAGGGAAGCAGGCCTTGTTCAAACCATCCTATTATTGCAGTCCAGGTCAGCAGGTGACAAATACGCCAGCAGGCTGGGTACATGTACCATATGCCAGGGGTCAGGGTGTGTGCCAGCCTGAAGACAGGCTGCCAGGCCTCCCAGAGCTCCATCCAACAGACACACTGGGACCAGTTTGGCCTGTATCACAGCACTGCGTGTTTACTGTGTTTAGCATTAAGGTCAGCTGAACTCTGCTTTTTCATTTCATATGCTAGTTAGATTTGCTAGATTACAAACTAGCCAAATTATCAAGAAAATCTGCAAACAGAGATGCAGAATATTGCAGTTTATAAATTCATTCATCTTATTTTCAATGGTATTATGTTATAATTGGAAAAGAGGTCTCCAGTCACAGGGCTAAGGCACATAGGCAGATTGACAGTGGTAGATAGTAACTTAATACATTTACTCAAGTGTTGTACTTCAATTTTAAATCCTTATTTTGATTACATTAAACATTCTCTAACACTTTTTAATTAATGGTACATGAATTATCATGTGTGTATATTTTGCATGTTTGTGTGTGTGTGTGTGTGTGTGTGTGTCCTTGCCCTGCAGGTCTCGTATGCCAGCTTTAGGGAGGAATTGATTGTCGCTGATCCCGCCACCTCTGTTAATTAAGTTGTAAAGTGGACATCGCTGGTTCACTATGGGGTTAATAGTGGCTTGATTTTCTGTCTCGGTGATAGGAAATGAGATCCTGGCTCGACCTACAAACGGCTTTACCTTCTCATTGTCGCCATTTACACAGATGACCTGATAGCGAGGACAGATAGCATTGATGGTGACCACTGAGGGCAAACAGAAATCTGATTTGATTGCAGTTCTTGAAGAGGTTCAGGCAGGATTCTATTTCATTTAAATCGTTTTCTTCTCTTGTTTCAGTACGAGAGCCACATTGCCTGATGTACTGAGCAAAGTCAGTGCAGCAGAACATTTATATTATCATATAATTCTCATGGGTTCTCCCCCTGACCCCCCCACCCGCTGTTCTAAATCGTGTCTGCTTTTCGGGAATGGGATATATCACGGCGGTAGGAAACAACCTCTCTCTTTGTGCTGTTTCACCACCAAGCGGGAGCAAACAAGCAAATCAATAACCGTAATGGGACTCCTCTAACGGCTCAACTTTATAATGGCAAAACTGAGATGGCAGCAGTATGTGTTATAGCTCTCCCAGCCAGCCATAACATCCATACAACTACCTGGAACACTGCTGCTGCTGCTACTGCTGCTGCTGCAAAGTTTGATTAGGCCATAAGGGAGAACAGGCTTCTATACAACAAAACACTGCAGAAAGAACTGCTTCTTTCTGCTGTTCACAGTATGGATACATACACCTGTCAGTTACCAAACAACACAGTCTATGCTTTCAGCTTCTGAATTGGAAGGATTTGCTGCTTTTCTTTGTCATAGAGTTAATAAAAACTCTTTGGGTTTTGGACTGTCGATGGAACAAAAAATGTTCAAGACATCAATGTGGGCCATTGAAAAATCCATTTATTTACCATTTTAGAACATTTTATAGACTAAACGATTAAGTGCTTCATGCAGGGCAGGGCTGTATATTGAGGACATTCTTGAGGAGATCATGTCCTTTCTTTTAGGCAGATTTCAGTATTTTGACCCAGTATGAGTCTGGCTAGGCCAACAAAAAACTATTTATCAGATTTCAGCTAACTGAATAAATGAACAGTGAAGGTCGGCCACTTGGCTGATAAGGCCTGGCTTGCAGTTGGCGCACCAGTTCATCCCAAAGCTGTTGGGATTAATGTCCGGGCTCTGTGCAGGCTAGTCAAGTTCTTCTACACCAAACAGGGGAAACCATTCCTATTTGGTGCTGGCTTTGTGCGTAGGGACATTGTCATGTTGTAAGGAAAGTGTCAAGCACAAACTGGCTTCCAAACTCAAAGTTGGAAGCCCTCTAAAATACCACTACATGCTGCATTTTCCTTCATTGCAAATAAGGGACCTAGAACAAACCAAGAAAAACAACAAATACACAAATATTTGCCCACATACATTTGTCTATAAAGCGTATGTTGACTATCCCCCCTCATCACACGTTTTTTTTTTCAGATGTCTGGGCTTAAAGATCATTACATTAATGGTATTACTTAATGGTTTTTGTTGTGACTCCCTTTAATGTTTTTTCTTCTTAACAGATTAATGAAATAGTATCTACTATAAACTATATTTTGGAATGACAATTCCTATACATATACAATACATTACAATTTGGACATACATTACAATTTGGATAGTTTTAGTTCAATGACAGACAAAAGATAATCGTGCTAAAGATATGTCCAATCTGAGTTTTCTGTTGCACGACTAAAACCACTTTTAAACCTACACGTTCTACCGAAACAAGTTCCTTCTCGAGGAAATTTTGCAGCGGCACCGTGGCTCCGTCCAGTGCTTAGATGATTGTGACTGGTTTAAAGAAATGCCAATAAACCAGAGCATTCCCATTCCGGAATGCCGTGTGCACTAGCCAGACCCTCCTCTGCAGCGCTGTGGAGGAAGGTCTAGCAATGCGAGACAAAAAAATGATTAATCTCCTGTGTAGCATGAATGTGTTCAGTAAATGTAATGTTGGAACGTGTTGCAGGTATCATATTCAAAATGAGTGAATATTTGCAAAAAAACTCTAAAGTTTATCAGTTTGAACATTAAATATCTTGTCTTTGTAGTGTATTCAATTGAATATAGGTTGAAAAGGATTAGCAAATCATTGTATTCTGTTTTTATTTACATTCTACACAACGTCCCAACTTCATCGGAATTGGGGTTTATACTAATTATGCTTTGGTATTTCTTTTGTACAAGTGGAATTTTTGGCCTGGTGGTTGTGCCAGTGGAACGATTGGAGGTCAACGTGATCTTTAGGAATGCTGCTGGCAGTGCAAAAACATCAGTCAAAAGCAATAACAGCCTAGTCAACCCCTTCTTGTTTATAGCCTGGTTTCTATGGCAGCAGCATCCTGAGGTGGTGTAGGAAAGAAAAAAGATGCTGTACTACCCCAGCCAATCACATCTCCATTCACTGTGACTCTGCTCACAGTCGTTTCTGCAGTATTTTACCCCTAGCTGTTTTTTAGCCTTGAACATGTCTTGTGAAACTCTGACAGTAAAATAAATTAAAAAATGTTTTGCCGCATGCTTTCCTCAATTAAATAACTTACAAAGTCCTGAATCAGTATCCCGCTTCTTTCTTGATGCGGTGGGGGCTGTGGGGCTTCAAGAAAGGTCAGCTTGACGGCACGTTCACTACAGGTAATATGGATGACTGCATGGTGTAATTTTAAAGTGGTCATTTGAGAGAGGCACGAAAATGATTAAGAGCCATGTCAGACCAGCTGAGTTGGTATTTACAGGGTGGGCATGTCTGATCTTTGTCAATCCTGGTGGGATGTTAATGGAAATTAGAAGGCTAGGAGCAGCAACAGGGACAATAGTGAGTTTTAGTGGCAAAGGTAATTGTTACAGTGCTAATGTTACCAGTAATAGTAGCAGTTGTACAAGGGTTTGTGTTAAAGCATTAGTAGCTTTAGTAGTAGTAGTATTGCAGTAGTAGAAAAGGTATAATTACCAGAAAAGCAGTAGTTGCAGTTGTTGCCTAGCACTAGTACAGTCAGAGACACAATTAGGGCAAGAAAGTGACCATTTATAGCAAATGGTTATATAGTTAGATTTGGGGGGAAAAGGCTCTGCTGTTGAGGGAGGTGGATCTAATTAGTGACTGAAAACATAATTTTTTACATTATCCTGAATTTATCAAGACTTCATGGGGGATTGTGTTAATAGCAAACACATCGTCATTCCTAAACAACATTATGGGTCGATTTCCAAAGAATCCCAAAATGACAAATAGGACAGTTCAATTACTGCTGCATGGTGGTGGAAGGCTCCCAAAACGACATATGCTACGTAACGGACAGTTTTAAACACGCAGTAAACATTGTGAAACGGAAGGAGTTTAGGTAACAAAAATACTTATGGTTAGCATCAGGGACTGGCTTTAATTGAGTCAGGTAAAATTACCAAAAAGGAGGACGTACTGTAACGTGACGTCACAGGCGTCATTGCGTCGTGGACTAAGGTCCGTAAAACTCATTTGATTTCAAAATGACAGTTGACTTTTGGTTTCACAAAACCTGCAAGTTGTTTGAACCATCCCACCCCAACCTGGCGCTCTTATACTTTGGCACCTCGCGAAAAATTACTACAGCCACTAGAGTTCGTTGCCTAACAAGAAACGTAATTGATGATCATTATTGCTTGCATAATCAACCCAAATGGTCGTTTTCTGGGTGAGGACTGGCTGAACAAGGAGATGCTTGATAAACTAAAAATAGACATAAATCTGGGAAAATTAAAATTAGAGAATAAAAGCCTGTCTCTAATATAAACCTGTTTTAAAAAGGTCTGGTTCTCTTCTCAGTTGAGGTTTATAAAGAATTTACAATATACTGTATCTAGAGCATATATAGCCATGTGAGTGTGCCTGTCTTTTTAAAGAGAGTATATATATACTACCACTGAGAGTCCATTCCTTCCCTTGTACTTCGAAGTGTCCCAGGACCCCTCCAGTAATCTGTTTCAATTTGGTATGTGTGTGTGTGTGTGTGTGTGTGTCCGCACCAGCAGTCCCAGTCCCATCATACGCTCGACTACCGCTCAACAGCCTGTTTAAAGAAGGGCTCACTGACTCTTCACAATTCACCATGCTAATCGCACTTTTGCTGTGCTGGAATGCTAATGGCAGCTGCAATGTTTTTATGTGCGGTGTCCCTATATTATTGTCTTGTGTGTTTGTCATTTTGAGAGTGTGGAAAATTGGACAGTATTGTCAAATGAGCCTATTTTCAGCTGTTTCTAATTAGAAATGTATCTGGTCAGTAACAAAATCCATGACACATGCACCAGTATGAAACCAAAGGGCATACAAAACTACCTCAATGAGTGACCAAAGTATTGCAAGAACACTGACTGATTTTTGACAGAAACATGAATAATGCAGTAAGTCACACAACTGGCAGGATGAAGCAAGCCAAATATCCAAGAGGTCCAAAGGAAACTCCAAGAGAAGATGTCGCTTTGGAGGAAAATTGCAAAGACAAATCAAATCTCCTCCGAGGCTGACTTTTTTTTTCAAGCTTCTTTGTAAATAGGGAGGCACAGTCCCCTTCATGTCAACCAAAGTTAAGGGTGGGAGAATCTAGTGTATTATTACATGGTACAAAGCTATAAAGAAAAAAATTACCAAATTTATTTTTCAACCAACTTTTATTGAAGGCCTTTGCAATAGCAAAAGTCTAGCAATGCCCCTTCTTTCCAAGCAGTGTTTTGTATAATCTTACCTTTAAACTTATCAGTCCAGACCCAACGTTGAAGTGGTTTGAGCTGCTTTTTGTGTTCGCTTTCAAACAATATCAATACTTCTGTCTTTAAAAGGCAAAATGGGCATAATAACTTCTGACTATATTTCCCATTTGAGGTGAACCTCATAGAAATTACCAGATAAAAGTTGCAAAGTAAGAGTGCAAAGTAATGAATGAATTGTCTAATACCATGTGAACTTAATAAAACACGGATTCCATGTAATACATTCAAGTCTATCTTAAGTGAATGTGTGTAAAGGGCTTTTCACACAGGGAGAGATTGTCGCGCCTCGTAATTCATTTTCAATGAGAGGCGGCGGGCTGGTTGGGGGGGGGCGATGCGACAAGCGGGCGCAATCCCATGAAATTGCTGCGTTTCTGCTCGCCACACACACACGCCCGCCCACTGCAAAAGTTGAATTGTGTTGAACTTCTCCCCACGCGACCGACACAGCGCAAATCAATGAACGAGATACTGATTCTTGCTTGTTTGTGAGTTCCCTAAAATATAAAAAAAACATTTCTAAACAGTTATCAGAACATGGACAGCGGGGCTTTTGCTTGTCAGAGCATCGGCACAAGACTAGATTTATCAGGTATCGTCCATAATGATGACTATGCTAATTTAGCTAACTTTAGCTATCAACAACAACAGTCCGTGGTTAGGAAAGACTCGGATTACCACCATTTGTTATAAATCGACCAGTGATTACGGATATGTGAAACCACAGTCAGCTAATCTCATTCAGTCGTACGGGGAGCGTTGTCCTTCACATGAGGAGCGTAGTGGACACCTTGGGTTCCATGTGACTACCCAGGCGAAGTGTTGCTCCCCGTGTGAAAAGCCCTTAACACTACTCAATCCTCAGTTGACAAAGACATGTCTGTTATTGCCATTGCTGGTTTTGTGAATCCAGCTAAAGCATCTTCTCATCTTCTTGTATCAGCTGAAAATTATCTCCAAGTATTTTATTTGAACTGAAGATTACATATTTTTTCTGCAGGTTAAGAAAAATTCATGACACTCATGAAACCCTTTAATGTTATTTTACCTGTAGTCATAATAACATACATGTAACTAAATGTTACTGTACCTTCATGAACGTGTGAAACTAAGAAACAACCCACATTCATTAATCCACTTTAGAGTGGTATCTGGCATGGTGTGTGTCTTCACACCTCGTCAGCACTCGATGCAGATGTTGTTTTCATTAGTGCACTGTCACCATCAACACCAAAAGGCAGCTAAAAGGAAAACTGAAGACAGATATTAGATAAGGACAATATTCTCCATTGAAACCTCTTCTCTTGGGGATCAGACTTTTTAAGAAAAATTTCACATTATACAACAGGATTTAAAAACAACAAAATGCTATTATGAAATAATCCATTACTTTTTTTTTAAACTTAGCACAATCATTTGAAATGTTGTTTCTTCATTCTATCCCTTTCCATCTTTCCATCAGATTTTATTCCATTTCTTTTTACAAAGTCTGTACGCATTTTTTTCCCAACAAGCATTGTTTTTCATATTCATCAAAAAAGTCTTTGCCGAGTCAATTGTCTGATTGGCTGTTTCACTCATTCAGACCAAAAAAACAGGCAATCACATGATTGTCGCTGCCCCATTTGTTTAATTGACAGACAAAGGGCTCAATTTAAATTAACCCAGCGATGCTTATTGCAGCCAAATGCACCCTGACATTTGCGTGCGTACCTTTGGCACCCCTGGAACAGATCGTACGTTACAGATGGCCGTGTTAGAGGTTGTGGCAATCATGGCAAGTCACATGCTTAACTTGCAACCCTTTTTAAACACATCACAATGATCCGTACATAACCATCTGCCCTTAAATACCACCATAACGCCAAATACAAAATTATAGTATAATATAAAATATGGTCTAGTCTTTCCATGTTGTATGTTACATTTGATTGAGTTACATGCAAAAATAATTGCTGACAATCTGGGAACGAAAAAGTCGTCAACTTAATCTTCATATTGCAACATAAATATAAACCTGGTAATGATACACAAATAAGTTCAAATTTTTTTAAATAACGCTTTTATTTCTAGTAAAATTTAACCCCAACAAATACTATCACATCACGTTGCTCATCGAGACTGTCCTCCCCCGAAAAATGACCCCATAGGTTGTTTGTACAAGCAGCAATTACGACCCATTTTTACGTTTATTGGTAGGTGGCACCAGCTAGTGGTCGTAGTAATTATGACGGGAGCAAAGTCATGTAAAGTGGTATTTAGACCCAGAATGTCTGTTGAGGGTGAGCGGGAGGGGTGTTGGATGGGTCAAACAAACACAGACTTTCACCAAGGAGACCGCTGTTGGTGTAAAGTTTGAAATCCTTTTCAATATAAAAGCATACAACAAATTATTTTAACTTAAACGGACCCATATCATATTCTGCGTCATGTTCGCAATTACGTCATGTAGGTATGCACGGAATGAATGAACTTAACAAATGCACTATTTGTTACTACGCAAATCTCAATCTTTTTCTAAACTGAACTAAATAGTTCTTAATGCTCGCGTGGGTCGTATTTCCTCCTATTTCCTATGGGCGCGAATTTATGAAATGGGTAGGAATAAACAACATACTGTATGTGGTCGTATGGTTGGGAGGAGTTGTTCATCACAGCCACATATCTATTTGCATTGTAATCAAAAACACAAAAGCACTTTGGCCGGACTGGTGGTCCAGGATGTTACTGTTGATTGTATTTATTTGTATGATGATTTTTGTCATGTCTTATTTATGCATTTATTGAATGCTATATAGTAAATTATTTCCAAGTGAACCTCTCAGTAAATGTATCACATAGTAATTTTAAAGTATGTTGAAAGAAGACCACTGAAATGCGCTGAGATTTCAGATTCTGGAAATATTAGGGATTTCTTTGCTTAAACATGGGATGAACAGTTCAGTTTATTAAGTGTGTGAGAGAGGATGCATGAGCAGGAGAAAGACCCACTGAGACTTCCTGCTGAGGGCCCAGTTTTTTGTGCTATACCCTTTCATATGCATTTGATTTGTCTTAGGACTACATATAATAACTAAAGGTATTTGCTCCCATTCCGAAATGAATTAGTTTGAACTCATTTTGTGGTAGAGGAAGAAGGTTTTATACCCACTATACCATGTGGCAAGAGTAGAAGGGAAGAGTTAATTGCACAAAGATAGAGTGGTGGTTCAGGCAATGGACTCTTTTTCGCACAAATGATTTAGAGCTAGGAGAACTATGGTGAAGCTAATAACCAAGACAAATTTCACTGTTGTGACTGGCCCACATTTACACCCAGAGGTTTATTTATAGTGAGGGAACAGCAGCATGCATGTTCTGCCTCCACAATCCTACAAAGGCAAAAGTCAAAGGCTCTAAAAACTGCTAGAACCTTTGACTGCAGGCCTGCTTTAATCTTTCTCCAACTTGTTACATGCATTTAATTGAACATAAATAAGCCATCCGATGTGGCGAGGGTCACATTAACCTTGACCCGCGGGAGTCTGCAGCTCAGGGACTGATCAGCCATTACTCCCATCATGCAACGCTTCGGATCAGCCATCTGTGGGAATCACTTTAACGTCTACGCGACCTATGATGATTGAGCAGCCCAGTAAAAGGAACTCTTCTTCCTTGTCGCACGGCACTCGCGAAGGGGAGTTGGGAAGGGAACGCTTGAGGGGCCGTTTCCTTACAAGGATATTTATCACAGGCAGGCCGATCTGTTTTACGCTCAGGAGACTCCCAGACGGCCCCCTAATAAACGCTTAGAGGGGATGAAATATTCATGCAGAGTTAAATATGGATCCTAGAGCAGTCGCTGCACATTAAACACCGTCGATGCTGATCAGCGCCGACACCCCTCTTTTCTCCCACTCCAGTATTTTTCCCCACCAGATTTCCCATCGGCTGGGCCTGCAGATTTTAGAAAGGTACATGTAGAAAAGGAAAGATCGGCCATGCAGAATGGAAGGAGAGATGTCTTAGGAACGAGAGGCAGAGCTAGAAAACTCTGACATGTGTTTATGATGAGCGAGTGCAGCAGTCAGATGTGTCGGGGTGCTTTTATCGATGTTAACTAACTAACCATAAAACAGCGATTGCTGCTCCAGCAGCTGAAGCTGTATTTCTCCTAAGACAGCTCACACAACATCAAGCGCTCGTATGAGATTAGACTCAAATCAAATATAACACACAAACACACACTTTTGCTCTCTCACACTCTTGTATACATGCAAATTGAGCCAGGTGATTTCTTGGTATGGGAACCTTACAGTGCAAAACAAAAATGTAATGTTTGACATTGTCAAAGTGGCTGGTAAAATAATTGGCACGCAGCAGCTTTCTTTGGCAGATATCTATGAAGGAACGGTTCATCTTCGGCAGCTCTGACCCCCCTCTCTAGGAGGAATTTGTTTGTCATATCGCTTCTGGGCGGAGATACAGGTTCCCCAGGGAAAAAAAACAAAATCGGTTAGAATTTTCCTTTGTTCCAAGTGCAATAAAAAGGCACAATTCGCACTGCACCTTGACTGAACTTTATCATGGCTTCCATTCGCATGGTTTAATACTTTTAAAGAACAGATGCACCTTTTTTTTATTGGTTGTTCTCTGTAACTGTTGTGTGTTCATGTCCTCTTCAGGGGCGGGGATAGAAGGGACGCATGGGTGGACATGTTTCCATGACAACTATCCAAAGTTTTAATACCATGCAAACATCACTGGAATTGTTTATATTAAAAGATGCAGACTGAGCCTATAGAAAATGTGTACTGTATTCGGATAAACGAACGGATTTTCATGAAAACTAGTGAAATTAATAATAAATGTGTGTTGATGTGTTTTATTTAGCAGAATTTCATTTTGTTCTATCCTATCCAATATTTCCTATATTTCTAAGCGGATTTTCAGTTTTTTTTTTTGCTGTATTCTGATAAAATACATAATCAGTCAGGAACCCCCCTGACTGATTGGGCACATCCAGAATTTGTCAAGCATGGTGGCCACCCCCAGTGGAATCATTGGAGGGACTAAGTGGATCAGCATGGGTCTATCTGTCCAAGCATCTTTCCATCTGTCATGTCAAATGCAACTGACTGGCTTTTGTTTAAGATTTATGGAAGAACTTGTGCCTGTCCTTGGTTCTAAATTCTCAAAAATACAGCAATTGGCCTTACATGGATCAGATTGGTCATGTTGTAGGGCTCAAGTACAAGTGAGTTGTTGTGTTGAAGTCTAAACTGAGTTGCACGTCTTTTTTGATCATTTTGACTGTAGTCATCAATAAAAATATATAGAGTGATCAAATTTACAGCAAAAAGTAAATGGTCATGTGACCATGGCAGGTGACGAAATGTATGCCATGCTAACCATTGTTGACCCTTGTGGCAACACAAATATGGGAGGTATAAATGTGCCTTGTGTTTGTCTTTAACTCCAGGTAGCCAGGGTGATATTTCCACCTCATACCAAGAGCATTTCCACTGTCCTGAGCTTATTTTTTTGTTTAGCAATTTTTATTCATGATAAAAGCTTTTTCCCACAACATTAACTGGTTGTATTTAACTACAGTGTTGATAGCCAATAACCAACGTTTTCACATGAAAAACAGGTGAAATTATGTCCAGTTGTCACATCTGCAGAAATCTCCCTTATCGGATCATACTTAGTCAGTGGCGCCGGCAACCATAATCCTGTACGCACTGTGCGTACATTTTTTACATCTAATGATAACAATGCATAAATGCGCACCAGCAGCCAACATCAGCTCTGTTCTGCTCTATGCTCTGTTCACAGTAATCATGTTCTCATTAATTATTAGGGCTGTCAAATGATACATTTTTTTTAATCGCGATTAATCGCTGAATTTCTATAGTTAATCGTGATTAATCGCATGTTTTATCACATGATTAAAATTCTATTATTTTGCATTTCAGAACTGTTTTTAAGTACATATTAACAATGGAAAGCAATTCTTACCAGTGTATCTTGATTGGGAATCAAATGAATGCAAGGAAAGTTACTACTAGATTTGTATTTGTTTATTATTTATTTATTTATTTACTGTAAACAAAAGAAAAATGTGTGAATCTAGTCACACATTTGAATCTAGAGTCAATATAGTGTGCAGTAACTCCTAAATAATTTTGATTACTCACTGACGTCCAGTGATCACCTTGCCTCACTTTGCAGCAGTTCCAGTTGGGCTGCTTTCTCCGTGTGGTACAGGCTGTGTATGCGTGAAACTACTGTCCCCCTCGAAGGCAATGTATAAGACGGGTCAGAACATTCCAACCGTAGTACGTCTTTAAGACCCGAGTCTTCTACGATGCTGACAGGTCTGCAGTTAGTTGCTACCCATTTTGGCTGTCATCAGCGGTAGTCATTTTTTGGGATTTGGTTTCATCCGCAGGTCGGCAAGTTGCACTCTCCAAAATAGTGCTTTGCCTGAACCCGGTAGCGTCAACCGGTAGAGTCACGTTAACTGTACTATGCTTAGCTCGTAGGTGGTAGCTCCAGCTTGACGTGCTTCGTGATATTTTAATTCAGCTAAACACAATGTGTATATGGCTTTCGACCTGTCCGGGAGTTTTGGAAAATAAAACGCGCTATTCAGAATTTTGTTGCTGCTGTCTTTCTCTATCATGCCTGCAGCCTGCAGCAGCAGGATGTGTTGTTACGAGGAAGTATGGCAAAGTGCGGCAAAGGGTCTAAATAGTAGCCTGTTAGGCACGACGCAAAGCTGAGTGAAGTGAAAATAAATTAATAAATTAATAAATGGCGGCATGCGATTAATGCGTTTAAAAAAAATTAACGCGTTATGCTCGGCCCTTAATCACATCGCGATATTGCGTTAATGCTGACAGCCCTATTAATTATACCTTATTTCACCAACAACCTATCAACTATTAAACAGAATGTTCATCTATATGACTCGATCTGTAGATAAACTGAAACTAAACTGTTGCTGAACGCTGAGTATCGCTAAACAAACGGACGGAGCTATAGCATGTTTGTTACGGAACGGCACTGGAGGTTGGACCCAAAAGCAGACGTGACACAGGAGTAAGCTCGCGGATTTACTTTAATGAAAATCCAAACAAACAAAAGGAGTCCTGGAACAGCAGGCAAAATACAAAAACAGGAACAGGCAGAATCCCAAAAAACAGGAACAGGCAAAAACACAGAAACAGTGGCAAGCAATCCACTGACAGAGGCAAGCGAGATACACGAAACAGAAACAATGATCAGATACAGACAAAAGATTACGCAGAGACTAAATACACAAGTAAACGAGGGTTAACAAGGGGCAGGTGACACAAGGGCTAGGGAACAGGTGAAAAACATCAGGGCGGAGCAAACAATCACAAAGCATGCAAGAATTAAATCCCCCTTCCAATACCATGGATATAGAGCCACTCGGCCAGCCATGCCAAAACACTTATTTATGAACTTCAATATTCAATGGTAAATAATCTCAAAATGAAATAGCACAACGTGGTGTCACCATAAAACACAGCGCTTACAAGCAGGAAAGCAGAGTTCACTTTGCAAAACAAAATACTTTCACCCAGGAAACGCTCGTTCGCTCCTCTGGAGTGTTTTAATCCAAATCCTCTTTTTCCTAAACTTCACTAGTCGTTTTTGGTACCTAAACTGTCCTTAAGTGTCACCGCTGCATGACGCTCACTTTTTCTGGCTAAACTCCACCACCACGGCCCCTGAAAGGACCGTCATTTGGCAGTGCCTGTAGCCGGTCACCTGTTGGTGGCTTAACAACTGCCGCTGGTAGCCGGAGTCCCGGAGCTCATAGCCGCTAAATACAACCAGCAACTGCCGCTCTGATTTTATTGTTCTATCGCACTATAGACTGTTCATGTTACAGCGCTTTACTTAGTTTAAAATACTTCTATTTTAGGTATATAATTAATATATGGTCTATGCCAACGGTGAAGTAGCATTGATCACTTTGAGGGGGGAATACATTCTGTCCCCACCGGGGATAAAAATAATTCAGCAGAGGCAGGGATATGTAGACCAGAAAGGGGGAAATCCCACGCATCCCCCCCCCCAGCAAATCACACCCTGTTTACATGGCACACAGAGATATCTCTCTGTGTATCTCCGTACAGGCTTGCCAGGGGCACAACTACCCAGTGTCAGAGGGGTATGCGGCAACAAAAAAAAGTAAAATAAGAGTATGGGGTTTAAATAATAAAGGTTTATTTTAAAATATATCAGTCCCTGTAGGCCTAGCATAATTATAAATAATGATATGGTATCTATATACATATATAAATTTACTTTATTTTCATTACAATAAATAAATCATCATTGATGGCATTCGAACATATGTGTTGTGGATGTTTAAATTTGCGTTCTGATTTGTTTACTACGTCCCCGCTGTCAGACAATTGTTATATTTCCCACATGTGCTGGGTTTTGATACAGAAATGCATTTTTCATTCGCAATGGCAAGATTAGCCTAATAGCATATAACAAAACATGTTAAATTATTTTTATTTGGCATTAGAAGTAATCAGACTTCATCTGTAGGCAACACTAACGTTAAAGTGCAAAATGAAACGAAAGTGAGGAGGACTCGGAGCTTGAACTGGATATTTAGTTTTGTGTGGTCTAATAGAACTACCTGATGTCATCACTGGTCTCATCTCTACGTGATGCCATTGCTGACCTCATGTCTGTCTCATTCACTCCTTGCCTGTGTTCTTCTCCACTAAGACATATTGTCAAACAAACATTATGTAATATATATTAGTTTTTCCATATTAATAATACTAAGAAATGAATCTGTTGGTATCAAGTGGCTCCCCCTACACTTCCACCTAATGTTAGACCTACCTGTTGCCTTCCCGTCTTTCCTGATCCACCATCCTCACACCTGAATGAAATGAACTCACTGTTAAATATAGCAACCTAAATTCAATTTTTATCAGCCTAGTGATGGCATCAGATAAGACAACTATTATGCAGTAAGGTTGTGTTGCTGTTGAAATTACATTCACATTTTGGATTCTAAAAAGTACAAATATGGAGAGCCACTTAGCATAGACCTTTAAAGAGAGAGATGTGACCCTGTAATTACAGCTTCCATGTCACCCAACAGATGTAACTATAGCCTGTATGTCTAACAGCACAGCTAACAGCTAATGGTAAAACAAAATCTATTAATGATTCCATGGTAAACCAGAGTTATTGCATAAGTTATGTTTTCCAGCTTCTTGTCATTTATTGTGCATGCTACCTTATATTTACCAGTTATTTTACATTAATAAAATTAACATATGTCATGCATGGGATTGGTACCATAGGGTTTAACCAAAATCTAAATGTAGCTATCAGCAACATTGGTTTGCATTAAGCTAGCCGTAAACCCCACTTTAGCTGCTAGTGTTAGCAAACACTAGCTAGTCTGAGAACAGTCTGTTAACATGAATATTTGCAAGCCTCCAAGTTTGGTAGCAAATCTATGCATGATTCCATGGTAAACCCCCATTTGGCTGCTACATTCCCAGTGTTAGCAAACGCTAGCTAGTCTGTTAACATGAATATTTGCAAGCCCCCAAGCACAGACGTCACACTTTAAATCCTACCTGTTGCCTTTAACTGCTGTCACATCCCTGGACATGCCATCTCCTTTTCCCTCTTTCATTCATTTCAACATTCTCTGATGGAATCTTAAGACAGGGCGCCTACTCTAACTTGTTAGTCCTCTAAAATGTTATATAATAACATTGAGGAAATGCAGAAATGATTTAGAAACGCACAACAGCAGCTACCCAAAAAATAATTTTTTATTTTTATTTAAAAAATTTTACCATCGCTTTGGCGCCTCCATGGTGCGGCGCCCCATATAGTGCATACCCACTTTTTGCGCCACTGAGGCTCACCGTCAGATGTCTGCTCTGAGCACATCCACCTCTCTCTCTGCCTCTTACAAAACGCTTCAGTAAATATTTTCATGATCTGGTCATTATGATATGATAAAAAGTACGCTAGGAGCACACTCTCATACACATTAAATATTATAAGAACAGCTCATTTCTGTCACAGTAAACTGCTTCAGTGGGCAGGCGGTTTTTGTGCATACTATGAAATAGAATCCTGCCGGCACCACTGTACTTAGTCATTACTAAATGGATACACAGCTACACCACAACAATCTCTATTTTTACACATACATTTACACATAAATATATATTTTTGCACAGCTAGTTCTCTGATAGTCATGGTTACTGGGAGCTCTGTGACACAACTTCAAACCTTCATAGTCTGCTGTGTCTATATTACACAGTAGTGTTTCTGAGGCCAGCTGAGATGTTGTGAACCCCTAGCCGAGGAGTCACTTTGTCATGAGACGGTTAAATGGAACACTGCCAGTGTCTCACAGGTCAACACACTGGGGATATCATCATCAACAGTGTGCGACAGAGTGTTTGATTTAATGAAAACCAGAGACAGGCTGCTGAAGCTCCGGCAGGCTGCAAGCTGGTTTCCCACAGTGCAGTGCACTCATCTGGAAGCAGGAAGTAAACAAATAATGCCACAGGCCAAACAGCTGGGGACGGTGGGCTGTGGGCAGAGACACGGCACTGCTGCGCCAGTTTTGGCCGATGTGCCTGTTTGTAAATGCATGGACTGGTGCTGGACTAGTATTTACAACAGCATCTGGTCCAGAATTCACTTGTGATAAACAGTAGTTTGATTAATTACCTGTGATCACTATTGAGTTTTTAAATTAGAGTCAGAGTAGAATGGCAGTAACTCTACACATTTGTTTTTCACTGGATAATAACTTACTTCTTACTTCTTACTTCTTCGACTTGAATTTCAGCACCTGCATCTTAAAATGATTTCTTTTTTTTTCAAAATTTTCAAATTATAATGTGAATAAAAAAAATGGGGTAACACTACATAATGGTATTTAAAGCAGAGTAAAGGTCCTTGCACACAAATATTGGTATGGTTTGTTTTTGTACTTTTCTTTGTAGAAATTCGTCCAGCTTTGCACATTGCACACTGAGTCCGATGCGTATTATTTAATCCGTTGCAAAACGTTTCGCAAAACATTACGTAGTGTGACACTGCTGTCGCTCTGCCTTTCCTTCCTTCTCCCTCACTTCATCCACTGCTTCTCTCCGTTGACAGTACCTCGCTAGGCTGTCCTCTTTGCCTGTGTCCTCTTGCATTTGGCACCGCGGCTACCTGAAAGAGTTGCGCTGCCCTCGCTCTTTGTCTCCATCTCCATCACTAGTCTCGCTTTGCCAGACCTTCCTCCACAGCGCTGCGGAGGAGGGTCTGGCTAGTCTACACAGCATTCCGGGATGGGAGAAAAACATACTCTGGTTTATTGGCATTTCTTTAAACCAATCACAATCGTCTTGGGTGGCGCTAAGCACTGGACAGAGCCATGGTGCCGCTGCAAAATAGCCTCGGGAAGGAATTTTTTGTGTACATGTGTACGTTTAAGAGTTGTTTTAGTCGTACAACAGAAAACTAAAATTGGACAGATAGTCTAGCTAGCTGTCTGGATTTACCCTGCAGAGATCTGAGGAGCAGTTAACCATAGTCCTCAGAAATCAACCAGAGTTTAAAATCACAACACAAAGAAAGCGGAAGGTATCGGAAAAGAGTGACATACGGCAGAATTTCCGGCAGCAACGGAGCAATCCCGGGAGTGGAACGTCGTGGATATAGACTATCACTACACTGTTGCGCTCCTTTTTTTACCTGCGTTCTCTCATCTTCCCCTCTTCCATTCTCCTCCTCCTCATCATCATCTTTCTGAATATTCCTATCTGACCTGTTGACAGTAGGCATTGCACTCTTTCTTTGGTGCATTTCTGCATAGGCTCATACCTTCTCCTTATCAATATGCTTGCTAAGGATGCAAGAAAATTTAACCCCGTTCTGATTTTTTTATGACGACATTTTCAGAGGCAGTGTGTAAACATGATTGACACAATGTGAGGTCATATTTATAATGTTCGAAAATGTCGGGCACTCAGTGTGCAAGGCCCTTTTTTTAAGATCATTTTCTTGGCATTTTATTGTTGATAGGACAGCATAGACTTGAAAGGGGAGAGAGAGGGGGAATGACATGCAGCAAAGGGCCGCATGGTAGAACCGAACCCACGGCTGCCACGTCGAGGACTGAGCCTCTGCATGTGGGCGCGAACTCTACCAGGTGAGCTACCCAGGTGCCCAGTGTGCAGGGACCTTTAGCTGGAGTTGGCGAGCAGTGGAGGGATATAAAGAAAAGATGCAACCCTCCCAAAACATTTTTAGCAAAATGAAAAGATGGTTATGACATGGATATGGCTCTTTTCTGGTCTGCCACTGCTATGGTTGAGGTGTGGCTAGGTTTAGGCACAAAAAGTGTGAGGAAAAGAAGATTGTGGTCATGGTTAAAAGAAACCAACATTGACTTTTTGGTTGGAAACAGGATGCAAGTGCAAGTGGTGCCTTGATGTCCAAAAATACATTGTTCTTCCATCCAACCATCCACCCAGGCCTCCCCCCCCATGAGGCTTTTCCAGTGCTCAGTAGGTTGTAATAAAGCATTTGAATAGCAGACTGATGCTGTTCTTTTTTCTCTAGAGGACAGTCTTCAATTGAGAAAGCAGAAAAGCATACAAAAACATCTGCCAATTGGATGCACAGACAATGCATTTAACAAACTAGATTTAGAGAAAATATTCTTTCATCAAGCATACACACTCCGTGTGAATCCCTTGAAAAATGACTTCAATTGCAAAAAGCTTGCATTAAATGACAAAATGAGTGCATCAACCACAAAATCCATTCTAAACTAAGGCCATGTTCACACTTGGCATCTTTGTAAGCTGCCAGTATCTGTTTTACATTATAATCCTATTGAGTAAACCATGTGTTCATTGTCTTTTTTAAAATTGAAAAAGCTGACCAATGGCATATGCGGAGTGGCGAGACCTGTCGTTTCCATAACAACAAGGAAAAATGGAGAAGGTGCCGATAGATAGACTTTGAAGCACACAGCCAGTTGTATGATATGACCGGGTGCTCCTTGTTCAGGCAATGACGGTTAGGGGAACTCGCTTTGTTTTATTTATCTATCTAGCGTTAGCCTTAGCATTAGCATTAGCGTAAGCATTAGCACAGCTTCCCTTTACAAAATCAATATCTGTTTTTTATCTTATTAAACAAAGCATCACGCTGTTCACAATTAAAAGGACAGTAGAAACCAAAATGGAGCTCATTTTCTATATCATTTAAACAATACATCATCAATATGTACATATGCACATATTCTTCTGCTGCAACACAAAAAAGATTGATCAGCTACTGAGAAGAGAAATGCTCAGTGAACATTACAGTAGAAGTGCATCTGTCAAAATTAAGATGTTTGTGATTCTGTTGAAGTCACAGTCAATTTCTCTAGCAAGGTTGAATTTACAAAAATCCTATACGCAGCAGTGAGTGGCCCATTGAGGAGGTGAGGGATCAATAGTGAGCACAGAATCAATGTAATCTATGATGAATGATGAATGTCAGGTAATGTGTAGTATTGATGTGTGCATTTGTTCTGTTGTGTTTGCAAGAATATTTTATAGTTGGATCCATGTCTGCTTTTTAGATGCGGCGTAGTCTCGCATTGCCAGACCTTCCTCCACAGCTAGTCCACACAGCATTTGGGGATGGCAGAAAAAAACGTGCTCTGGTTTATTGGCATTTCTTTAAACCAATCACAAGATAGAGCCACGATGGCGCTGCAAAATATCCTCAGCAAGGAACTTGTTTTGGTCGAACATGTGTACATTCAAAAGTCGTTTTGGTTGTGCGAGAGAAAACTCAGATTGGACAGATAGTCTAGCTAGCTGTCTGGATTTACCCTGCAGAGATCTGAGGAGCAGTTAACCATAGTCCTCATAAATCCACCAGAGTTTAAAATTCCAACACAAAGAAAGCGGAAGGTAGCAGACATCAGCCGAAAAGACATGCATCTGGTGGAATTTCTGGCGGCACCGGAACAATCCCGGAGGTGGAATTTCATGCATATAGACAGAAACTAAAAGAAAAACTGTGTGTTTAGGATAGAGAATAGAGAAGGCAGGGGAGGGTGTCGAAGCAAAATGGATTTTATTAGAAATAAACCGACAACAGAAATATATCCCTACAGCTTTCTTATCCTGACTGTTATTATGGCCACCACTGCCAAATGAATCAGAGGAAGCTTTTACCTCAATTACTGTGGAAAAGTATGTACATATATTTGAGATTTCCTTTTATGAAATGCATTGCCCTCAGGACCAGGCTAATTTTTCAAATAGCAATGACTCTTTGGGCAAAAGTAAAAGTGAAAAAAAAATTTTTTCTTTGTTGTTCTCCCTGCAGGTCTGATTCGCTTGCAAGAACTCATAAAGGCACCATCCCGGTACAACATCCGGTTAAAGATCCGACAGCTGCCTGCAGAGACCAAGGATGCTAAGCCGCTGTTAAAAGAGATGAAGAGGGGGAAGGAGTTCCACATCATCTTTGACTGTGGCCATGAAATGGCTGCTGGGATCCTGAAGCAGGTGTGTGTGTGTGTGTGTGTGTGTGTGTGTGTGTGTGTGTGTGTGTAAATCATTTTGAAGTCCTCAAGTGGGGAAATACAGCAGGAGACAGCTGTGAGGTTCTGAATGTAACAGGTCCAAGAACATTTTGTTGCTAAAGCACACTTCAGTGATGCTTGAAAATGTAGCTCACACTTGTGTGAACAATTTCATGTGACACATTTTGTACCAACACATTCAATTGTCTATAATTATGTGGAATATGTTTCAGTCCTTAGGGTTCAACGGATATTGTAGCCTATCATCAGGCCAAATTGTTGTCTTTTCTTAAAAGAGTTTTTTTTTTTAATTTGATAGGATTGCGAAGCCGGCATTTTAACAGCAAACTGCAGCTACTGCAGCTAAGCTAACATTCAGAGTCAATACAGGCATTAGTGTGCCATTTCTATTGTCAAATGCACAGTAAGGAAACATGTTTCCCTGTACAATGAAATTCTTCCTTTGCTGTCCACAGAATGTAAAATCTACAATATATACTACAAATATACAAAATAAAGCACTTTTAAAAGGCAGGTCTATATAGTGAGGCGGAGAGTAAGGGCAGGTAAGGGAGTAAGGGAGGTCGCATTGCTGGATGGATGTGTGTGGAAGTTTAGAGATCCCGTCCCATGAAGGGCTGCAACTAACAATTATTTTCATTGTTGATTTATCTGTCAACTTTTTTGTCGATTAATGGATTAATTGTTTGGTCTAAAAAATGTCAGAAAATGGTTAAAAAATGTCAATCAGTGTTTCCCAAAGCCCAAGATTATGTCCTTAAATGTGTTTTGTCCACAACTCAAAGATATTCAGTTTACTGTCATAAAGGCGTGAAGAAACTAGAAAATATTCACATTTAAGAAGCCAGAGAATTTTTTACTTTTTTTCAATATAAAAAAGATATAACTGGTTAATCGATTGTCAAAACAGTTGGTGATTAATTTAATAGTTGACAACTAATCTTTGCAGCTCTAGTCCCATCCCATTTAAAAAAAAATCTAAACTACAATCCTTCCCTAACCTTAACCAAGTAGTTTAGCTGCCTAATCCTAATGATACCTAAACCATAGTTTATTTGTTATAACCATGATCTTTTTTTAACTTTCACTGGCACGTACAAATAACGAGGACATCACTGGCATGTAAAGATATCATAGCAAATGTCGAACCTCCACTCTCCATTTTGCAGATTGGTCCAATATAAATGTTCTCTGATGAGTTGGTTTCCTTCTCCCCTTTCTATGTATGCTGATCTCCTTGTGTGTGCATGTGCAGCATTCAGCAGTAAGCCAAACTCCATTCAAATGAATACGGGAGTCAGGATAGTGTCCAAGCTCCTGGTGATTTATTTGGCATCACTGTCATATACAGTATGAATAGGAGTGAAACTGTAGAACATAAACAAAAATATACAATAAGCAAGATGCACAATCAAAGTATACACTGTAGTATAAACTCCACATAGGTACTATGCATCAGTTGTATAGTGATTTAAGTGTACAGTATACATGGCATGCAGTTAAGCTGATAACTTGCTAACGTACTTGTGGTTTAGCTTACGATTTACTAACTTACAGAAATTAGGCTTAGTAAAACATTCATCCCAAATATAATGTCCAGATATTGTTATATGGTCTGTGCTAAACTAGTACTTCCAGAGTTTGCTTTCGAAGGCATAAACAAAAGAAGGATTGCAGCAGATGAGATGTGAGTCCATTCAGCAAAAATATGGCTGCATACTAAACACTAAAATGGCCGACTTCCTGTTCTGGGTCAAAGTGCATATCAAACTAAAAGAAATTGAAAGGGCCGGTAGGGGGTTAATTCACTAAACCTGAAAGCAAAACACTATGCATGAGTGCATTATCCCTCACCGGTTTCCCACCTTTCAATGCTGCCAATAGTGTTCAATGTGGAGCCTTTTCCCAAACAGTCCAGATACTACAGTGGAAGCCTTGAATGGCTGTAGTTGCTGATGATAATAGGTAGTAAACATAGTTGCTATGTATAGTTTTTAGACCAATTATGTTTAAATTAAGACTCAGTCATCTCATTATCCCAAGGTAACAAAGGCAACAAGCTGTTTATCATGACTTAATTATCTAATTTAGTATCATAATGGTCATATTGTGCTCCTGTTAATTGTGCTCTATCCTCTTCTGGGATACCTTTTTTTTTCTTCCAAATAATGGACAGACCATGAAATACAGAAGCCTTAGACACTGTGATAATGACATATTTATATCACAAACAATGTTTGATATCTCAAGATATTAATAATATTAAAGCTTTAGTGTGTAACTTTTTGATATTAATGAACGTCCGTTACATTCAAGCCATTGCCAAATGAGTTGCTACAAAGCTAATTAAGACTATCAGCTCCACACAACTCTCTCTGTATTTCTCAGTATGGCTATGTTCAGAAGATTGTGTCGTCCGGCGACTTTCCCGCGCAGAAACTCGAGTGAAGATAATGACCTCTTCTGAAGAATCCATCATGTTTTTTTAATCCTCCGTGTCCTCCTAAGGCTTGTATCATGTGGACGCGCCGACGGTTTTGTTGTCATTACTTAGAATTCCTCATGGGGGAGACAAAAACTACGCACTATAGCTTTAATTTCAGAATTTCACATTACAAGCTGTCAAAACATGTTTAGATAGTTGACTGTGTTGTGCATAAGTCAGCCTGACGCATAGAGACACACAATATTGAGAATGTTGTAATGTTCATATTTTCAGTAAAATTGTGAATGTTGTGTTTTATCGAGAGCTAAGAATTTGAGTAGACCTTCTGTTAAATATAGTTGTTAGGACTTCTATTGTAAGAGGGGTGCATATATTGTGTATTTTGGGCTATTCTGTATTCCATAGTGAGATACACCTGATGGATTGTGGGTAGTCTATATCTATGACATTTAATTTCCGGGATTGTTCAGGTCCATCCATCTTCGTCCGCTTATCCGGTAACGGGTCGCGGGGGTAGCAGCTCCAGCAGGGGACCCCAAACTTCCCTTTCCCGAGCCACATTAACCAGCTCCGACTGGGGGATCCCGAGGCGTTCCCAGGCCAGGTTGGAGATATAATCCCTCCACCTAGTCCTGGGTCTTCCCCGAGGCCTCCTCCCAGCTGGATGTGCCTGGAACACCTCCCTAGGGAGGCGCCCAGGGGGCATCCTTACCAGATGCCCGAACCACCTCAACTGGCTCCTTTCGACGCGAAGGAGCAGCGGCTCTACTCCGAGCTCCTCACGGATGACTGTGCTTCTCACCTTATCTCTAAGGGAGACGCCAGCCACCCTCCTGAGGAAACCCATTTCGGCCGCTTGTACCCTGGATCTCGTTCTTTCGGTCATGACCCAGCCTTCATGTGAGGGTAGGAACGAAAACTGACCGGCAGATTGAGAGCTTTGCCTTCTGGCTCAGCTCTCTTTTCGTCACAACGGTGCGATATATTAAATGTAATACCGCACCCGCTGCGCCGATTCTCCGACTAATCTCCCGCTCCATTGTCCCCTCACTCGCGAACAAGACCCCAAGGTACTTGAACTCCTTCACTTGGGGTAAGGACTCATTCCCTACCTCCATCGGTTTCCTGCTGAGAACCATGGCCTCAGATTTAGAGGTGCTGATCCTCATCCCAGCCGCTTCACACTCGGCTGCGAACCGATCCAGTGAGTGTTGAAGGTCACAGGCCGATGATGCCATCAGGACCACATCATCCGCAAAAAGCAGCTTAGTTAACTGCTCCTCAGATCTCTGCAGGGTGAATCCAGACAGCTAGCTAGACTATCTGTCCAATCTGAGTTTTCTGTTGCACGACTAAAACAACTTTTGAACGTACACGTTCCACCAAAATAAGTTCCTTCCCGAGGCTATTTTGCAGCGGCACTGGGGCTCCGTCCGGCGCTTAGCGCAGCCAAGACGATTGTGATTGGTTTAAAGAAATGCCAATAAACCAGAGCATGTTTTTCTCCCATCCTGGAATGCTGTGTGGACTAGCCAGACCCTCTTCCGCAGCGCTGTGAAGGAAGGTCTAGCACTGCGAGACTAGATTGTGGGTAACTTTAGGAAAACGTGCTTTGGACTTTAGATCAGACTATTCTTTTCTTTTTCTTTTTTTTACAATTGCAAACAATGGCTTTTCTATGCAGCCCAAGAATGTTGGCGTAAAAGGGGAACTTTGCAATGAGTAACTCAATTAACAAGCATTCATATTTCTTCTGCTTGCAAGATTTATCAAATATTAAAGACAACATTATTCACCCCAGCACTCTGTCACTCTCCTAGGGTTTTTAATCAATGCCTGAGTGGTAGATTGCTTGGGAAGGTCAAGTACTACTTTCATTAATAATGTCAGAGAGAAACCCTGCTAATGGGAGGTAATGAAAGACTGTCCTGCTCTGAAAACTCTCATTACATGAGACACCAATAAGTTAGAGATCGTAAGTAACCTACTCTTCACCAGCTATCAGCCAAGCCTTTACCCCCAAAATGTAGAAACATCAAGAAGGATAACAAGTGACAGTCATGTGAGCATTTGTATTCATTTATTTTCTGTGTTCAGATATTGGCATGTAGCACAAACACTAGCAGGGGAAAACTTTTGTTAAATATTGTGGTGCCTTAAGTAGTAATGCTGTGATGCTGTATGAAGAGGAATCCGCCGACACTGTTCTTGATTATAAAAAGGTTTATTACAATCAGAGATTCAGCATCAATTTTACAAACTCCTGCAGAGAGCTTGGAGAACGACCAACACAAAATTTGTCGCTCTGCTTTTTCTTTGTGTGAACACAGTATATATATCCATACATTGTATTAACATAAGACGTGATATGTGTGAGTATATGATTGGACCAGATAACTGACCAATCAATGCCTGTTATCTGGCACAACTCCAAAAAAGGTATCTTCTGTCTTGGGGGGACCTCTGCTCATGTTAACAGTTTCCAGATGTGTGCAGTAAATGTGGAGTAAAGTTCATGCATCTCCTTATACCAAGAACTTAAGTCAAAGTGTATAGAAAGTTATAGACTGTCAATATACCACAATATACTATTCAAAAACTATAAAATTGTATTTTTGCATGCAAATTGTGTGTTTAACAAAACAAATCTGCTACAATAAAAAAGAAGCAAACTAACATTTTCAACATTTAACAGGTTCATGTTGCTGTGTTGCTCACAATAACTGCATTCAAACTTGGCAAGCCCACGGGGATGACCTTGCTGTTGAAAATGTGGTTTACAATGCTAAAGGAGGCTGATTAACACCAACATGTGCAGTCATTTTTTAAACGATGGGTGTTCGATTTCACACAGAATAGAAAAAGAACAAAGGCTTCTCATTTTTAGCTGATGGCGCTAAAACTGAGTGTGAGTTGGTTGAGAACTCTGTCCCCATCTGATTTGTTTTAAAACGATAAGCCTGTTACATGGTTTTAAATATGCACATGGAGGCACACAATTCTGTGCTAAAGGCTGAGGCTAAAATTGCATGGCCCAACCAAAAAATCTGCATGCATCCTCACCAGCTGTAGTCTATATCCACGACGTTCCACTTCCGGGAGTGTGTGTTAAGTTAAACTGTTTTTATAAATGCCTCAATTTCCAGTTGTTGTCTTAGACAATTGTGATGACCTGACTCTGACCAAGAATCAGGATGCAAATCTTTCTATGACATGTCCCTAAACTAGTGCTGGGCAAAATGGAGAAAATCAGGTATCAGGATATTCTTCACCAAATACCTCAATGCTAGAACAGTCTGGTAAGTTCGGAAAATTACATCACTTTATTCTATTGCAACCTTTAAAACCAGGAAAATACAACACTTTTGCCATATTACGATATCCAAAAATCTAACACGATATCTAGTTTCATTTCACGATATCTATATAATATCGATATATTGCCAAGCCCTACCCTAAACCTCTGATGCTGTGGCTACCGTTTACTAAATCCAATTCATTTTGCATTGTGTCACCGAGAAGCACAGCTTTGTATCTGAATGCACCTTTAAGTCATACAACACTAGTAGGGAATGCTTTCCCTTCCTGTTGCTATATTTGATCAATATTTTAAAGCTTAACGGCTTTTATATCTGAACACAATGTCTTCTCTATCAATTTGTTTTCATTGCCCATAAGTGGCATACAAAAATTCATTCATTCATTTAGATGGCGACGGCGTTTTTGGGGCTTAAAAACGCAAAAAAGTGAAACCACCCTCCAGAGTGGAAATCTTAAAAAGTCGGGTTCCCGTCTAAAGGGTAAAAACGCACTGTGCGATTATGTGTGTGTGTGTATGTGCCACGTGTGTGTACCGTGTGTGTGTGTGTGTGTGTGTGCCGTGTGAGTGTGTGTGCCGTGTGAGTGCACTGTTTGGAGCAATAACTCCACCTCCTCGTCTGTCCAGACAAAATTATCAGCTTTTGTTGTTCGCTACTAGGGAGAGAAGTAGAAGGAAGGTTCTACGCAGGCGTGGTGGTGTTGTGTGGCGGTGCTTCACACTACCACCTAGCCGCCTGGTGTGCATTTCACACACTTTTGCGTCACCATATGCATGCAGATTTCCCCCTCAAAACGCTTGTCTAAACGCGGAATAAAAACTGAGAACGCAACGCCACTTTTGCGTTTTCTCTTCAGATCGTTTCCGTCTAAAGATAGCCTAAGATTCATATTGAGTGAGTCTCAGCACGGCAGGCAGGACTCTGACACTGCCATATACCCCACACAGCCAGCACACACACACACACACACACACACACACACACACACACACACACACACACACACACACATACACACACACACACATACACACACATCTGCATGATAATACAATAATGCAGAGAAAAGTTCCACTTTACCATCTCAAAGGTGCTTTTTTAGAGACAGATTGTCTAGGTAATGGTGTGAATGAGTACATCTTCCTGTTGGTGATATTACTACAGTCGCTTGGTAAGATGGGCAAGCGCAGACAGCTGGCAACAGTCTGACTCATACTAAACGCGAACAAGGCAATCAACTTAAAATGGAAAATGGAGCTGCAAAAGAGCAAAACGTTGTATCCCCATTTATATAAGCCCCCCACCCCCCTGTATGCTCAGATTCAGTGCTGGTGTTCATGTGATTCTAGTTTCTCTACTTACAGTTTTTTTCCGATTGCTTGAGCACTATTTTGAAAACAGGGACCGGTTTTTCAGAACACTACACACAATAGCACAACCACACACCCAATCAGCAGAACACCTCAGACCCTTTGCAAAATGAAACACAACAAAAAAATATACACTAATTCATAAAAAAAGAAACACATGTTTCATATGACTTAGTTCTGTTGGTACCAGTTACACACTGCTGTTGCTAACCTAAAACACTTTTAGCAATTCTACTTCTCAGTGATTAGGGACTGTTCGGTATTTATGGAATGGACCACTGGAGGAAAATAGGGGAGGGTCATGTCTTTTTATTTTTTGCTGAGGGGAGGGTCATCCAACATTTTTTAGTCTGGGCGGGTGGGGGCGGGGGGGGGTCACCCAAATTTTTTATTCATGAAAAGAGCAAAATTTCAAAGTGGCTTGTTTGGTGCATATTTATCCATGTAGCTCTCAGTCTCGGCCCCCTAGCAGATGGTCTGATCGCATATGCAGAGTTTGCTGGGGGGGGGCAGGAGGAACACTGCCCCCTGGTGGCTCAAACAGGTAATTGCATTGTTTAAAAAATGAGTGGAATAATTACATCTGGCATGACCAGATATTTTATAAATATCTTAAATAACACAAAACAACTAAATGGTGATAGGTAATACATCAGATTTCATATACTGCTTTAGTAATAAAATATTACCTGGCTGACGATGGGAGCAGCAGGACGCAAAAAACAAAAGTTACTGTTGCACTAGTCTGGACATCTTTCCGTGCCAACCTTGCAATAAAGGTTTCCTAAATGCCATGTATATACATGTGATGTCAGCTTACTAATTGATGTTTTGTGTAGATTTGGACTTTTATACGTTTATTCCACTTTGTTTAAACGGCGAAGTGGAGAGGCCTCGTTCACCTGTTTGGAGCTGGCTGGTGAATGTGACGCTCGTATCGGCCTTGCTGGATACACCGTGACTCTGTTTGTGGATCTACTGATCGCTGTGGATTACTTTTTTTCGTGTCATTGGATTACGGCAAAATGCGGATCTTTTTTCTCAACGTGTCTTAACGTGTGACTGCGCTTGGTTTCTGCATTTGGAGAGGCATCTCAACAGACTGTAGGTCCAACACTGTTCACTGCTACATTTTAGTTGAATTTAAGCGTTTGTCTATTGCGTTCCAAAACAGCCGTGCCGCGATTGGATTTCATAAGGGCGAATTGTTAAATTGTTACAATGTAACTCAAAATCTGCTTTAAAAATAAACATATATGTTTTGGAATATAATGTTCAGCTTCGGCAGCTTTACCTATGTGCTAAAATATACAATGACGAAGCCTAGTGACAAGTCCATAGCAACCAGTGTTGAATTGGTTATATCCCAGCGTCCTTTGCTGAATGGTCTCAATGTTTTATTGTTTTATTTCATATGAATACTAGTTTACTAGAGGAGTAACTTAGTATTTGAAGTAATGCAGTAATGCATGAAGTGTGCATTTAGTTTCCATGCTTATTGTGTTTCCACAACATTGTTAATGAGTAAATCTACTGAAATGGCCACCACACCATAACAGAGGAGTGGGATGTGTAAGATGAGAATGCAGAGGTTAACTCCTGTACATCATGGCTGTAAAAATCAAATGTACTTCTTTGCTAAGTGCAAACTTGCACGCAAGGGGAGGGTCATGCCTCTTTTTCAAATCATTTTGGAGGGTCATAGGAAAATTATTACTGATGAGGGGAGGGTCAAGTCTTTTTAGGTTAGAGGCCACAAAACTCCTCCGGTGGCCCCTTAATTAAATAACGAACAGTCCCTTAGAGTACTGTAAATGAAGTACACAGAGAAAGTACAAATATACAATATCTGTAGGTAACTATGTTTTAACTATGTGCTAAGTCTTAACATTTATTATGGTCCGCTGCATGAAAGTTGAGTGTGCAACACACCCATTCACCACCCTTTCCTCCACACCCTTGCTTTTCGTTTCCCTACATAGAGGACACACTACTTCCCACGTTGATAATGAGCTGCATTAACATGTCCATCTGTGTGGTGAAATAACGCAAATGCTGGCCCACTGATTGTTGCTCTACATGCTACTGTTTTTAAACTGTTGATCAGCTGCTTGCACCTTCCCTCGTTGACAGTGCCAATAAAGTCTGTTCCAAATGTTAGCACTGAAAGCATTATCACACACCATGCTTGTATTTTCACACATTCAAATCAACAGCATAAGTATCACACCTTTCTAGCTGTTTTCTTCCCTCCAAATGTTGTAAACACCTAGCCTGACAAGCCAGACCCACATTAAGATGTTGGGTCTGGGAACTCATCATTGGCAGGGCTCAATCCGAGGGGCGGGATAAACGGTTGTCTTTCAAATTCCCTCTGCACTCATAGCCAACCAGAGCAACGCTAGTTGATAGATTAAAATTTTGCCGTATCCGGTCGGCAAAACTCCGAACACATCTTCGTTTTTTAAGAATGACTTCAGTGCCGTTCTTTGTTCTTTTCTCAAAGAAAAGCTTAACTCCAAGTCTTCCAGAGTCGCGGCTAAAGCCGATTCCAAAGACCGCTGTTTGCCAGCAGCAGCAGCCATCTTCTTTGTTTTCAAGTAGTAGGGAATTCACGCGGAACCGTCGTAACTCTGTCGTCCTTATGTAAAGCTCACCCACCGACTCTATACACGATGTGATTGGCCTGACCAGCATTTGGTTTTTCCAGCTCACAAGCCAACGGAGAGTTCCTAGACCTCCCTGGCTTGCAAATTACATTTGCTGCCGCTAGGGTGCGTCTAGATTTCTAGGCTAGTAAACACCACGTAGCTTCCAAACAATCTCCCACAGCAACTACACCGTGAACCTCATTATTGTAGGATGACTTCTTATATACGTTTCCCAGATGTCCCACATCTATAGAATCATGCACTATCATCCATATTTCCCAACACGTGCCAAATGCATGATGAGACTGAGCTCTGTTTTTTGCTTTATTTAGCTGTTTTTTTTCTTTTTGGTGGGTGTTTGTTTCTTATCTCTGAGCCTGTGGCTGCAGCAGTGTAGCAGAATATATGCCTCTTCACATTACATGGTAATACAGCCACACAAACAGACAAATGGCTGTGTGTGTGTGTGTGCATGTGTGCAAAATATGACAAAATATTGTATCTGCCTCCCTATTCATTTATAAATCTCTCCCTCTCCTAATCTCTCTCTCTCTCTCTCTCTCTCTCTCTCTCTCTCTCTCTCTCTCTCTCTCTCTCTCTCTCGCTGCCTCCTTCTGTCACTCTCTTTCTTAGGCTCTCGCCATGGGGATGATGACAGAGTATTATCACTATATCTTCACCACACTGGTAAGTAGAGAAAGTGGCTGTGCTGCACAGTTGCTTTGTCATCAGGTCTAACTCAGAGCTCCATATCCCCATTGTTGCGTGCACAAAGAACGAGATGACGCCGCTCTTCAATCTTCATTTTCTCAGCTATTCATTTTACATGTATTACCTTTGATCAATCCTTTTTTTTTCCCTTTAATGTGTTTTCCAGAGCCTGAGAAAATAATAGCATGGTACTTTGTGACATCAAGATAATTTTTTTTTCTCCCTTTTTTTCAACTTCCACTTCTTTTTTTCTAAAGTTAATGCTCTTCATCTTCCTCGTGCAATGTACTCTGCAGTGACTGCAGAGAAAAGAGTGGATGAGGCAGAAGATGGTGTCACTATTTATTTTTCACCTAAATGTGAGAGGCTGAATTTATAGTCTGTAGCTCTTCTGATATTATGTGGCTGTAGAAGTGACCTTGCCTTTGGTTATCTCGGGATAAAGTCCCCTTCCCTGTCCATACAATAAAATGCAATACAACACACTTCTACATATGTACACACACTCAAATATTTGACTCAAATAAAACTCTTTGTGTAGTCACATCCCACTCTCATCCTGAAGAGGCTGCGTGTGTTGCCTTGGATCAAAACACTCTGTGTGTGTGTGTGTGTGTGTGTGTGTGTGTGTGTGTGTGTGTGCGTGCGTGTTCTGCCTTCCCCCTTGTCCTTTACTTTTTTTTAATGTCAAGTTCCTTAGAAAACTGAATAATTCTGTTTTTCACTGTCACTGCGCTTTTCATCAAGGCGCCTAAAAGGGATCAATTTTGGTTTGAAATGAAACATCTAAATGTGCATACTTTTCTTTCTGCAACCATTCGGCGTGGCCCAATTAATGTGAGATAATTAAATGTCCCACTGTTGTTTTCAGGAAGATGAAAAGTAAAATACAAACATGAATGAGGCAGGGGAGGTACGGTAGTAGTTGTCATTTCCCACTGTTGTGTTTGGCAGACAGAATCCAGTGCTGACAGCCTAATTCTCCCAGCAGAGTGAACAAACCAGCCATACTGAGGCCACATATGGCAGCCACTTTCCTGCCAGATTTTTCTCTTCACTTGCCTCGTGTTAAAGGAACACGCCGACTTATTGGGACTTTAGCTTATTCACCGTATCCCCCAGAGTTTGATAAGTCCATACATACCCTTCTCATCTCCGTGCGTGTTGTAACTCTGTCAGAGGCACCCACCGCTAGCCTCGCATTTTGTCACTATGTATGGACTTATCTAACTCTGGAGGATACGGTGAATAAGCTAAAGTCCCAATAAGTCGGCATGTTCCTTTAAGTGTTTAGTCTAATACTGTATGGAAGGTTTGGTCAGTGTGTCAGTTTGTCAAACGTGCCTGACTAAGGTTTGACAAACTGACATGCTACGTGTACATCTCGCATTCACACTGCTCTGGCGTTTCAGAGCCCCTAAACCGGAGAAATTTGAAAGCACTTCTGACCCATTTTGGTTTGGAATCTGTGGGGTTGTGTTGCAGTCTCAACACCTTTGGCAACACAACACTGACACCAACGTTTCGCTGCCAGATTGGGTCCTATTGTTCATGACGGCTCGTTCTCTGAGACTAAGCTACTTACGTTACCATGGCAACTACCAGCAATGGGCGGAGTATACATGCTGCCTCCATGCACGCACATGCCCAGTATACGAGAATGTTGGTGAGATATTTTGGTTTGGGTGTGTTAGTTTAAACAGAGATTAGTTATTTTACTGGAGCTAAAAACACATGTGTGCACAGAGATCGCTTTTGGCTCAAAACTCCACTTAAAAATCAAAACTTAGCAATGTAAATGTAGCCTAAAGGTTCACCACTGTCATGGTGTATTTAATACAGTTTGGAAGATTGATCACTATCATTCTAATAATAAAAGTAGCAGTAGTGAGTTCAAGTTTAAAGAGATATTTAAACAAATATACTCTTATCTTTTATTGGTGAGAGTAAGATGAAAAGATGGATATCATGTCTGCGTGTAAAGTACAGAGCTGAAGTCCAGGCCTGGTTAGCTTAGCTTAGCAATAAAGACTAAACAACAGATGAAAAAGAGATGAGCGGTGGGGTATTCACTTGGTTGCAAACTGCAACCTCAATGCTTGATGCCATTAACACTGGTCCTTTAAAGCGTAACTCTCGCCAAAATGCAACATAGGGTCTTTTTGTGAATGTACCTGAGTCAAACTTTCTTTTAAAAGCATATTTAGGACGGAATCGCCACTTTTAAGATTTACCGTATTTTCGTTTTTCGGTCAAATGGCCTTTTGAATGGGAGTGCTAGGGGCACTTTTATGCTAGCCTCAAAATAGCTATTTTTAAAACACTAAGAAGGCTCAACACAACATGAAACTTTGCTCAAAGTATCACCAGGGGCTCTACACCTTAACGAAAGCATTAACAACATTGTTTGTGTACCCAGAGTTTACTAAAAAGAAAGGTTTTGAACAACTCACCGTAGCTCTTGTTGTTTCCGGCCGCTACCACCTCGGCAGTCAAAACGAGTCAATATCCGAATGCGGATGAACGGACTCCATATGAGGCTCCTTTTTCAACTATGAGGTCAATATTGTTTTTCAATAACGACAAAACAAGAAATAATCCGTGCATTTATATGGAACTAAGCTTTAGGAGCTTTCCATCTTTACTCTCCTCCCTGTTATGTTGCATTCGGAAATCGTTTGTTTTTGACTGATAAAATGGCTGCGGCCGGAAACAACAAGACCTACGGTGAGTTGTTCAAAACCTTTCTTTTTAGTAAACTCTGGGTACACAAACAATGTTGTCAATGCTTTCGTTAAGGTGTAGAGCCCCTGGTCATACTTCGAGCAAAGTTTCATGTTGTGTCGAGCCTTCTTAAAAATAGCTAGCATAAAAGTGCCCCTAGCACTCCCATTCAAAAGGCCATTTGACCGAAAAACGAAAATACGGTAAATCTTAAAAGTGAAGTAGAAGTAAATATGCTTTTAAACGAAAGTTTGACCCCAGTACATTCACAAAAAGACCCTAGGTTGCATTTTGGCGAGAGTTAAGCTTTAAGCTTAATGTTAGCGGAGGAGGACACAGAATTTAAAGCTCAATGATTGGGCAGTTCTTACAAAAATGCTCTTTTGGAGTTGTAGTTTACTTGTCTCTTTACATTTTTACGTCGACAGGCTGGCACCTTTGACTTTTCTTATCAAATAACCAGATATTTCCTGACCCAGTTATTCATCTCTTATACTGATGATTCAAGCATAGTTTCATGTCCATGTAAGCTCCAGTTGAGACAATGAATAGGACCCTCACTTCAGGAACCCTGTTGGATGCCAGACATATCGGCTCAACAACCTAGAGTTCAGTCCAGATGATCCAGCCATTAGCACAAAGACCCTAGCCTTGCTATGTCAAAAGTTATTATGTCTTATCACTGACTACCTTTACATGCACATAATATTACGGTTTTTGCCCTTATTCCGTTGCGGACTTGTTGTGCATCCCTCTTTCATTCCTTCAACTAGCTTCTTAAAAAGGTCGGCGTAGCGGCGTTTGCTCATATCCACAAACCTGTTGATATCCAAGTCTTTGATAATGTTTAAAAGTTGCTGTGTTTCTCCTTCTTATCGGGTCTCCAGCCTTGCAAACTGTTGGCTGGTTGGTTTGTGTACAGCAACCATAGCAACGCCCAGAGCTGACCATAAGCCGTAAACAGGCAAGAGGCCGTAAACTGGGGTAAAAGGCCTGATTGAGACGCATATTCCGAATACGCTGTATACGTGTCTAAAGATTGCCTCTAAAATCCGAATAATACTGGCGTATCCCACGTCTTAATCGGAAAATGCTATATTCGGAAAAAGGCCTTATTCAGAATATCTAAACGGAATATGTTGTTTACATGACCTGTATCAAATTCGCAATATTGTCATATTCGGAATAATAGTGGAATATTGGTGTGCATGTAAACGTAGTCACTGAAGTGTCATTATGTTTCTTGTTAGCTAAGATTCTAGTAACTAAATATGACTTACTAGTTAAACTTTCCACTGCATGGCTGTTGAATAATGAAATCTCAGTCTGTCTCTCATACCTCTGATGTATTTTCCTTCTTTCCAGGATCTGTTTGCGCTGGACGTGGAGCCCTACCGTTACAGTGGTGTGAACATGACGGGCTTCAGGATCCTCAACACTGAGAACAGCCAGGTGGCTTCCATCATCGAGAAATGGTCCATGGAGCGACTGCAGGCTCCACCCAAACCTGACTCTGGTCTACTGGACGGCTTCATGACCGTGAGTCTCATGCACAAAATAAATAAAGAGTGAATGAATTAATCCCTCTGACCACTTTGGCAGAGATGAGTTTCCATGATATGGAATTTATATGTTGTTTCCCATTGGTCAGTTAGGAACATTGATGAAAACATATAACATCCATGAATTTGCTTCCACGCTCCATGTTTTTTTTTTCTTCTGAGGTCACTTTCACACCTGTAGTTCGGTTCATTTGTTCTGGACCAAAGAAAAAAATGTGATTCTGTTTATTTAGATTTTGAATTGCATAATTTGTGCACCGACAACTTTTGGCGGCCACGGAGGTGGTTTTTGGGAGATTGAAAATGTCAACGTTGTCACTTTTTGTTTGTGTTTGTGACACTTTTTACGACGTTTCTGTCGCTTTTTTCAAACATTTGAGAAGTTTTTATCAACGTTTTCAGAAGTTTACTGACTGAGCAGCTTTGTATGTGAGGATTCTTAACTTAACTTAATTGTTCTGTTTTTTAAGGTACACCATAATTTCTGTTTTGTAATTATGGGACAAAGTGAGTAATGAGCTGCCAGTAATTTTTTTATTTTACTGATTTATTTCTTAGAGTGTAACACATTGTTACCCGTGTTCATGCCAACTTATCACAAATGAACCAAGTCATGTAAACTGACAGATAACTTGTTCATTGGACAGATTTGGTGGCTGCATCAAAAGCAGTACATGCAACGTTTATTCCAGTTACTGACAGCAAGTCCTGTTGTGCTTTAGTGTGCCTTATGGGTTTATTCATCTTAGCGGGAGCTCACAAAGAAATTGGTGTATATACGCATCATAGAAACTGCATTCAGACAGCGAATATCAAAAATAAAGACAGCTAGAAATAGCACAAGAACAAGGCATCTTACCTTACAGTAACTTACCATTAATGTCAACTGGATGCAGCTGCGTCAAATTCTGGCTCTGTTGTAGCTGTTGGACACAAGCCACTTCCATCCTACTGGTGGACGTCCTTCAGACAGGAAGCATCTTTATGAAGACTGACGCACTTCTCTTTTCTTTATACACTGTATTTTATAGAAGTTGTTGCAGCTCCACTCAGTTTACGCAAGCTACTTGAGTTTTCACAGTGAATATAGTCTTGCATTGTTAGACCTTCCTCCACAGCATGGCGGAGGAGGGTCTGGCTAGTCCACTCAGCATTCTGGAATGGGAGAAAACATGCTCTTGTTTATTGGCATTCCTTTAAACCAATCACAATGGTTTTGGGTGGCGCTATGCGCCGGACGGAGCCACGGTACCTCTGCAAAATAGCCTCGGGAAGGAACTTGTTTTGGTGTACATTCAAAAGTTGTTTTAGTCATGCAACAGAAAACTCAGATTGGACAGATAGTCTAGCTAGCTGTCTGGATTTACCCTGCAGAGATCTGAGGAGCAGTTAACCATAGTCCTCATAAATCCACCGGAGTTTAAAATGCCAACACAAAGAAAGAGGAAGGTGAAGGACATCCAGCCGAAATGAGGGCCATCCAGCGGATTTTCCAGCGGCACCTGAACAATCCCGGAAATGAGACGTTGTCGATATAGACTACAGTTAATATGATGTATACTATGTTCTCAATCTAAAATCTTTTGTCACAAAAACCGATATCTCCTGTGCATTAGCCCACTAGTTGGCTGATCGATTGAAAATACCTGTAAATATTTGCCGAGTATGAAATTACTCTTCGAGGTATCATTTTTTTAATCGCTGCCTCTGAAACACTTTCAGTGGACATTGAAACCGCAACGGAAAATGTCACGGCCATGGCGCATCGTGGCTCCAGCCGCATCCAGCTGACATGAGGGGAAAACATAAGCATAAACAAATGGAGGGTATTGTTGAGTGTGTGCTCTCAGAGATATATTGATTTGTAGAAATAGAAGTGTATCTGTTCTCTGATGCTTGCGTGTCAGTGGATCAGTGTAAAGCTCACTGAAACACTGTTAGTGATATGGGGCACCTGTCGTAGTGAGACAAAACTTGAACTTGTGAATTTCCAGTGTGCTTCTCCACTTTTTCTCTGCTGCTTTGGCTGTTTTTTACAGATGTAAAGTCAGTATAAAGCATTGTTCTGGACATGATAGACCTGTTAGAATGGATGTACAGTGGCATCTCTTACTGTAACTTGCTAGTCATCCTGAGGGAGTCAAATGGAAAACCTCAGTGCCCTGAGTTGTGAGTGGGTGTGTCACTGTGATCTGAACAGTGTTGGGGAAGTTACTTTTAAAAAGTAGTGTTTGCTCGTTACTCGTTACTTCTTAAAAAAGTAATCCGTTACTTTACTTAGTTACCCCCTATGGAAAGTAACTTATTATTTTACTTGTTACTTTTACATTACTTTTAAAAGCAGGCATCTCTGGCAGGGACTGAAGTTAATTATACAAAAACTATCTTAGACCATAAAGCCAATCAATGGTTTATCAGTGAAGTGTCTGAACTACATTGCAGACTGGATTCTCTCCTCACAGAGTGACAGCTGATTCATTATGAACAAGTCCAGCGCGGGTTGAATGCACATGAGCAGGTCATCGGCGTTACACGGTGTTAATGTATACTATGTAATGTCTGTATCGACTTGTACCGGTTGCTCAGCCACGATGTGTTTTGTCGTAGACACATACAGCGTCTTTTCTGGAAGTCCACAGCAGTCTGCTGCGTGTATGTATGAGGCCATCTCCACCGCATCCATCTGTGAGGTTGTCAGCTTTGTGTCTGCCTGGCTCAGAACGCCGTCCAGCAAAAAGCCACAAAGCTTAAAACGCTCTCAAAAGTTGGCTTTGTTCTCGCTTACCATGATTACTCTGCTACCAGCCTCTGTCACATCCCGTGTGGAGCTTGTGAGCGCGCAGCTGAGAAGGCAGTGTCGCTGTCAAATCTGTCCCTGGGAAAAGTAACGTTGCGCCGAATTGAAAAAGGAACTACGTTTCGTTACCAAATTTTCAGGAGTAGCGCGTTACACTACTTTTTACCCGAAAAAAGTAGTTACGTTACTGTAACGCGTTACTTTGTAACTGTAACTTTGTAACGCGTTACACCCAACACTGGATCTGAAACCCCTCTGATCACAGCACACCGCCTGTAATAACTGTTCCTCCACGCTTTCATACCACTCTATCTTGGAACCTTTCCAAAAAAACGTCAACCCACCAGAGACAAGGAATGGGAAGGAAAATAAAGTAATAGAGGAGATGAGGGGCATGAATAAAAAAAGAAAAGAAGAAGAAGAAGGACAGAGAGTGGGTGAAGGGAAGGCAGAAGTGAAATCAGAGTCCTTGTGTTTTATTCCCAGATCGACTGTTGAGGTGTTAAACGTTGGGCCGATGTAGCCACTTGGTCTGATTCCAGTTGGAAAGCACTGGCGGCGGCCGCGGCAACATGTTGGCTGCTGATTGAAAACAGTGGCTTACCTCTGGGGAATAACACATTCCCTTTTCTTTTTTTTCTAAAACAGCGAGATCTCGCTGAGTCATGTTTCTGGATTGATATCGGAGAGTGGATGTTACTCAGTTTAAGCCCCTTTTGTTGGATTTGTGGCTCAATCAATACGCTTTCCCACTTGAGACCTGAAATGTACTGTGTGTGTGTGTAATAACTGTACCTTTCAAAACACAAAAAGCTCAGAGAGTGCCTTCATAGCTACTAGCTTTCAGCACAAGCTGCTACATGGAGTCAATTTGATGTCTTAAGTCCGCATAGGAAAAAAAATAAAATATCTGTCTCATCATCTTTGTGTTTATATTCAACTCTTTTACTCCATTCTGTGCTGTAGAGAGCCATCAGGCGAGCAGAGCCTGGTGGTTATTTTTGGATCAGCGACAGGTGAAGATTTATGTGTGAGGAGTGTGCAGTGACCCTGCTCATCACTGAATTAATGGCATTTGCGTTCGAAGGTGGGGATTGATTAATTAGACAAATGGCAATCAGTCAGCAGCTAATGCATATTGACATGGTGAAAGGTTCCGTAAACGTTTGATTAACGGCTTAATTTGTGTGCTGTATTTACGGTTTTGTGTGCTTAAGTAGTGAACTGCTGATGTGATGTAACTTATGAACTCGCAGATCATGACGGATTGCACTGAGCAGTGAGCAGTCCAGGGTCTTCACTCTCTCACACTGCTTCTCCATTCAGCACTATTGTTTCACATTTAGTGGTCAAATTTGCAGTTTGAACTGAACAGTATGACTGATTGCAGAATAACAACAATACATTTGCAGCCAAGGTTGCAAATGTATTGTTGCTGCAATGTTGAAATTTAAAGCAAACAATTACAAGTTGCGACTTCCCCATAAATGGTGTTCTTGGCAGCTGGCAAAAAAACTCTGAAATGGCATTTAGTTCAGCAATAAATAGCCTCAATTGCAATCAAACATTTGATCTATCCTGTCTGACATAGGCGAGATCATGCAACTGATTTTAAAATCAGTGTGTTATGCCTACCATACACTAGAAGACTTTGAATTGACTTTGAAAAGACTAAAGTCTGACACCATCTCACATCTAAAGACAATCATCTCACATCTAATGTTAAAGACTGTCATAATATGTAAAGACTGGAGATCTTGCAGGGTCACACATTACAAGACTACAACTAGATTAATTTTGAAAGATTCAACCAAGGTAGCTGGCTACCGCTAGCGTTAGCTGGTAATTTAAGGGAAAGTTTGCAGATTTTCTGTTCTGCCGTACCTGCAGATGAATGTTTGAATTTGTCGGAATGTCGAGACGGGAAAAAGTCTGACTCAGAGTTTTATGACCACCTTACATCAAACAATTGAGACGACGGGAGCGCACCCCAACTCTAGCAAGACTCTCAGGATTTCATTCCGATATTGGAAATTAGTCTGCGAAAGTGAAATCGCTTGAATAGCTGTTTGGTGTAAGGTCGGCATTAGTCTTAGAGTTTAGATTCTCAGCCCAAGCCCGAGCCCGACCCAAGCCCGACCGGACCTCGGGTCGGGCTCGGGCCATTATTTTCCGCCACATCCTCGGGCCGGGCCGGGGCCGGGGCCGGACCGCGCCTGGGCCGGACCCTTGATCAAGCAATTTTTTTTTTTTTTTTATCCATTACCTTATTATCCTGTTTGGGTGGGGAGATAGCTATGCCATAATCAGAAATATTATAAATATATATATATAGGCTATATAAAAGTAACAAATGTGTACAAAAGTTAGGCTGCAGTTACAAAATGCAGCACGTGTCATGCAGGAGTCTCCTCCTCTCGCACGCATCACACCGGGAGCTTGAAGATGTAAAGAAAAAAAGAAAAACAGGAGAATTAACTTTGAGCAAGTGTGGAGGAAAGTCGAAGGTATGGAAGCAGTTTAAACAAGTCGTGGGCAGTGACAACAATATGTTGTTCATCATTGTTTCTTTTTTTTTTAACGTTTCTTCACTCGGATCCACTTGCGATCCGTTCCATTCTAAACAAACAGCACAGTTTACAGGCTTCGTCCTTGTTGTATTATTCTAAACAGATTTCTGCAGTTCAAACAACTCTGAATTGTAGTTGAGAACGTCAGTTATAACGGCCCACGTATTAAAAAATTGTCGGGTTTAAATCGGGCTCGGGCTCATAATTACAGTTAATGTTTCGGGCCGGGCCGGGCTCGGACACAACGTGCTCGGGCTCGGGCAGGTTCGGGCTTGATTTTTTGGGCCGATCTAAGCTCTAATTAGTATCAAGGCATGGTCACACCTGCATTTCATACTAAAAACAATCATTTCAACACTGCAATCACTGGATTCACTTGTGGACCTTACGCAAATGCTCCATTTCAAATTCAGTGAACCTTGAAATGCGTATTAATTTTTTGACCAATTGCAAAGTATTTTGACAGTGCTAACCTTTAATTGAGTAGAACTCTTGAGTCCAGAATGGAGGTTGCTATCGTACTAGCTATGTTGCATCGTTCAATTTTACATAACCCTTCTCTGCTGGTGTTTCAACTGCGCCAAAATTTACCGTAGAAAGAAATTCTTCTTGTTCTTTTAAAAATCACAAAGTCACTGGTGTGGTCAATCAAGCCAATCAAGCCGACATTCACAATCTTTTTCCTTGAATATCCTCAAGTGAAACAAAGGAACAAATGCCAAACTCATGACAATGTTGATTTAGTCTGGCAATACAATATATTTCCTGAGGCCTTCCTGAAATCACAAGTCATGTTAATGTGTTTCACAATACTGTTGGATATGTAGAAGAAACTGCCCTCTGGTGGTTAATAACAACTATTTGTCAGGAAAAACATGATCCTTTGAGACTTTTGTCTCTCAGTTGACTGTTAATACATGTCTAACAAACCATACACTTCACCAAACTCAATACATGAAATAATCTTAAATCTACAGTCTAAATGTTCATTTCCCACACTTTGTTGTCATAAGACGGATGGATGGTACAAATGCATTAAATTAACTGTTAACGTATTAAACGGTTTGTGATCGAGAGCCCATTATTTACTATGGCTGTGTCTGAAATCACTCCCTCCTTCACTCATCCACTACTCACTACTGTATGTTATAGAACCTGAGCAGTTTTTGCAGTAAATTGAGATTTCAATATATGAATCACAATCATCATTATCATCATCATCATTGTCATCATCATTATCATCATCATCATCATCATCATCATAAAATGCAACGGATAGCATTGTGGAATTGTTAGTAGAAAGTACTGTACACGCAATGGACATTCCTGTTTTCCTTTACATTTATCCTGGAACGTGTTGTCGCTGCTCAAATCAAAACCCACCTCACCTCCAATAAGCTGTTTGAACCTTTTCAATCTTGATTCCTCTCACAACACAGCACTAAAACAGCCTTCCTCAAAGTCACCAATGACCTCCTCCTCTCCTCTGACTCTGGCCACCTCACCATTCTCATCATGCTCAACTCAACCACTCCATCCTCCTGTCCCGACTGGAAAGCTACTGCAACATCACTGGCACCGCACTCTCCTGGCTCCGTTCCTATCTCACTAACAGACAACAGTTCATACACATCAACAACTGCACCTCCTCCGTTGCTCCTCTGTCACAAGGCGTCCCCCAAGGTTCGGTGCTTGGTCCTCTCCTTTTCATCCTCTACATCTTACCACTCGGAAATATCATACACAAACATGGTCTTCACTTCCACTTCTACGCTGATGATGTCCAGATCAACATTTCCACCAAATCCATCACAGCTACATCCTCCACCCTGACCTACTGCATCACTGATATTCAAACCTGGATGCAAACCAACTTCATCCAACTCAACTACAATAAATCCAACTTGATTATCATCAGCCCGAAATCCCTCACAAAGAACACCCATAACTTCGGTCTCCCTGTCAACAACTCCACCCTGTCTCCATCCCTACATATCTGTAACCTGGGAGTCATCTTCGACAGCAACCTCACTTTTGAAAAGCACATTAACCAAATAACCAGAACTGCCTTTCACCTCAAAAACATTGCCCATCTCCACCCATCACTCACCTTCTCTGCTGCCGAATCTTTGATTCACGCCTTCATCACTTCCAGAATTGACTACTGCAACAGCATCCACCATATGGTTCATCTGCAAAATCAACTTCAATACATCCAAAACTCTGCTGCCTGCCTTCTCATCCACACCCGTTCCCGTGAGCACATCACTCCCGTCCTTCAGAACCTTCACTGGCTCCCTGTTCCTCAACGCATCCAGTTTAAAGTCCTCCTTCTCACCCACAAAGCCCTCCATAACCAGGCTCCTTCCTACCTCACAGACCTGCTCCACCGCCACAATATAGTTCACTAAGTAGCCTAGTATACACAGTAAATTTCAGATACCACCTATAGGCCTATCACTTAAATTCCTGTACCAGCCAATTTGCGACAATGTGCAAATTAATTTAGCTCTCTCACTTTCTGTGAGCAAGCACTAATCCCTGTAGTTATATGGAGAGATAAGTAGCTTATATGCCAGTGGATTTTGTCTTTAATTGTGTCAAAGTCAGTTTTTTACTTGTTAATTGCTGACTCAGAATCAGTAGTGTTGTTAACTGTGTAGCAAGGTGTTGCGAAACGTCTTCTGTTGCTGAAGTAGGTGCAATTAACCTACCCCCTGATTTTAATATGACAATCCAGCAGTGCCCTAAAACCCAAAAATACCCTCCCAGTCACTGCTGAAGTTTAGAAACTCACTGATGACTGCTGAGTTTCAAAACATCAGTGAAACGGAACAGTGTGGAAGTGCTCTTGGCAACATTACAGACAACTAACCAAAATCAGGAGGTACATACTGTATCCAAAGCTATGCGAAGCAATCTTATATGATTATAAGATATTTCAAATAATTTAATGTCTTAATTGTATCAGGATTTTTCTTTTTCTTTTTTCCAGCTGGAATGTTTGCTACACTGGATGCATTTTATTATAAATTGCATGTGGTTGCTGAATTGATTTAGAATAAAGTGTTCCATGCTACTGTATGTTAAAACGAGCTAAAAGCACAGCTCTGCTGAGTATGGAAGTTTTTTCTTGACCTTGGAAATCATAGCTCCACAAAATCATTTCTAACTCATGGTCCACTTACTAGCTTTTTTTTTTAAGAGTTCTTCCTCTGATGCTTCCAATACTGCCTAAAATGCTGGCATTGCTATCAGTGAGTATGCAAGACTGACTGTCAAACTAAAATAAAAGAAAGTTAAACGGTTACTTAAGTGGTAGCAATCATATCACAACCATACAGAGTTACTAGTATACAGCTGTTTAAAACTAATAATATACTGTATAATATTTTTTTTAATGCACTGTTATCAGATCGGATACTCGCTATCAGCCAATATGCCACTTCAGGTAATCCTAATATCTGTAGCTTTTTGATATTGAGATTCTCAACCACCTGCCTGATAGTCTTTTCCCACCCAGCAGACTATCCAGTTCCAGCTTTTCTCCCTGCAGCCACAAACTGCATCGTGTCATGGCATCATATCCTGAAAATGATTAAATTAACCCATGAAATTTGGCCCAGACATTGTTTTCTTCTTTCCACAACATGTTTATGTGTGGCAAATCAGGTAAACTAATTCTGCACCTCATTCCTTTTATACTGCCTTCAATTAAATTGGTGGTGAAGAATACCTGCCCTGAGTTGTGGCTTAACATTCACGACGAGAGTGACCTTACAAGCGCCACACTCTCATTACCATAATGCCTTTCCTTGTTAATTGCTTAAGCTGCTGTCTGATTCATTGTGTGCCTTGCTAAATTGAAACAGGTTAAAAAAAACACTCATGCATGACTGTAATCTTTGCATTTATCTCTTTGTCATAAGTTGGAAAGCCGGAGACGTCTGGGCAAACGGGCTGACCCTTGAGTTGCCTCTTTGTTTGTTGCAGCTCCAAAACACAGTTGTTATTCAGAGCCACAGCTTTGCTGCGGAATCAGTTCTATTCCCATATTACCATAAATATGCTATTCTTGTGGGTACATTTAAATGGGGCAGTGATGGAAAGCTATTTCCTTTTTGACAGATATAATTTAAAGTCTGATCCAAACAGAGTTATAAAAAAAAATGTCACACAGGCATCAGGCATATTCCAGGATTCATATTATCTGAGCATCACTCAAACAGTCATATGGTGGACACCGTCAAAGGATGGGATGAGTCATATGAGAAATATGTTGCCTTCAACTAAGCTGAAGGATTAGCAGCCAAAACTGTGTTCGCACTTTGCAGTTGTGTGGCTGCCAATAAACCTACTTACATTAACTTATATGTATACCATGTATTTTATATTTATTAATTCATTTTATGGAAGACCATTCATAACCGTCATCTGCACTCAAATGCACACATGATATATTAACTTATGCTCTCCATTTAGCTGTCTATTTACTGTCTATCTTTACAGAAAATTTGTTTCTTTTTGAGTCATGGTCTAAATTTTGGTATTTTGATAATCAGTTTTTGTCTATTTTCAATGCTGAGACATTTCCTGCCATGAAAAGTAAATTACTGTCAAAGTGAAAAAATAACAGGTCAACCATTTTTTTTATCATATGTTCACTTATTTTTTTCATATTTTTTTCCCAGAAGCTTTTGTTGTTCAGCTATCATTGAGAATGTTTAGTTATCATATGACCTGCGTATGGAATTTAAGTTACATGATAACAATAAAACAAGCCATACATGAGCAAACTCCATTTGATAATGAAGGCCATTAGGTGTGGCTGTAAGCTCCAGGAAAAAAAATAATAATATAAAAATAATAAATAAATGGACCTTGTAATAAGATGTTTTTGCCAAATTGCTACTTCCAAGGTCAAGAAGGAACCACAAATTCTCAAAATATCTTGGTTTAATAGATATTTGTCATGATTCCTCAATAATATGATGCTTGCATCTCTAAAAAAAGATATCTGCAAATGAATGCAGAATATGTAGGCAATGGGACAAGATTTTAGTATTGGAAGCGTTCTGTTTGGTTTCCGTTTGTAGTCTGAGTAGTATTGACCAATCCAGTTTGAGCGTTTGGCTTTGGTTGCATGCAGGTTAGTCTATGTTGACGACGTTTCACTTCCGGGATTGCTCCGGTGCCGCCAGAAATTCTGGCGGATGTCCCTTATTTCGGCCGGATATCTGTCACCTTCTAAACTCCGGTGGATTTCTGAGGACTTTGGTTAACTCTCCTCAGATCTCTGCACGGTAAATCCAGACAGCTAGCTAGACTATCTGTCCAATCTGAGTTTTCTGTTGCACGACTAAAACAACCTTTGAAAGTACGCACGTTCCACCAAAACAAGTTCCTTCCCGAGGCTATTTTGCAGCAGTACCGGGGCTTCATCCAGGGCTTAGCGCCACCCAAGATAGGCGACCAGACGTCCCCGGTTTCGGTGACCTGAAGAAAACATTGACCAAATGTATAGTCGCGCAGGCTCACACCTAGGCTACACGCGCAGGCTCAAGACAGCCAGAGCAAGCGCTGCTCAGGGCTCAACTTCGGTAAAGGTAGAAAGATATTCACAAACAATGCATCTTTCCTAACATAGTAAGGTAAACAACGAGCTACAAACTCATTTTCATCAAAACGAGCCGTCCTACAACCTGGAGACATAACATTGGTCTCTACGAGCAGCCGGCGGTGAGACGGCAGTAAGACGAGTGCTTAGGGACGGTCTACAAACTACAACACCGAAAAGAGATACAACAAAAATATGTATTCATTAAATGAATAAATAAGGTAGCGTCTCCAAACATACCTCAATTATAACTTGTCTCCTGTTAGTTGTACTACAGCAATTACTTTTCAAAAATAGGCATATGCCTAATTTTGGGGAATATTTTTTGCCAAAGAAATGTAATATATGTCAAAATTATAAAGAGTCATGTCTCCAAAACTACTCCACACATAGAAGGCCCCTGCTGGTTGTACTACAGCACTTACCTTTAAAAAAATAAGCATATTCATAATTTTGGGGAATATTATTTTGCCAAAAACATTTACTATTTTAATAATTAAATAGAGTTGTGTCTCTAAACCTACCTCACATATAATTAGTCTTCTGCTGGTTATACTACATCACTTACTTTTCAAAAATAGGCATATGCATAATTTGGGGGAGTATTTTTTGCCATACATTTTTTTTTAATATATGTCATAATTACAAAGAGGCATGTCTCCAAAACTACTCCACACATAGAACCCCTCCTGCTTGTTGTCTGGATTTCTTTTCAAAGTGCCCCAGTGTAGCTCTAGGTCTAGTGACACCCCTGGGGCAGTGTCCCCGTTTTAAGTTTACAAAGATAAAAACATTACCTGTTTAGGAGGTATATATGCTTCTGAGCTGAAAATGTCCCCGGATTTTGTCTCAGAAATCTGGTCACCTTAACCCAAGACGATTGTGATTGCAATCCCGGAAGTGGAACGTCGTGGATATAGACTCAGGGCTGACTGAGTCAGTGGGGGTTGGGTTGGTTATAGGGTTGGTAGCAGTGGTGGAATGTAACTAAGTACATTTACTCAAGTACAAATTTGAGGTACTTTTACTTGAGTCTTCTCTTTTCATGCCACTTTCTACTTCTACTCCGCTACATTTCAGAGAGAAATATTGTACTTTTTACTCCACTACATTAATCTGACAGCTTTAGTTACTAGTTACCTCACACATTAAGATTTGTGCACACAAAACACATGTAGTTTATAAAATTTGATGTTTTTAAATTACCCAACAATATAACGGCCTACAAATACAGCTGATTAAACACAGAACTGTTTTGATCGTTTCCAGTTTCTAAAATGTGAGGATTTTTCTGCATTGAGTACTTTTACTGTTGATACTTTAAGTAAATTATCCTGATCATACATACTTTTACTTAAGTAACATTTTCAATACAGGACTTGTAACTTGTAACAAAGTATTTTAACAGTGTGGTATTAGTACTGGCTTTGAATACTTCTTCCACCTCTGGTTGGGAGGGTTGTGTTGGTGCTGACCCTGGGCAGAGTTTTTGTCAAAGCACACAGCAGTAAAGTATACAAACAGCCAACACAGAGCAGGAACCTGCCAGATCATGCTCCACTCTATGGCCTCATTGTTTTCCAAGACGCACAGCTTTTGCGTTGCATTGTGGGATATGCCTGGATAAGGCTGGTGCTAGGGCTTTGGAAGGCTTCCAAAGCCTTCGTCTGGAGTTCAAGCTGTTTGAAGGAGTTCTCATTAGAAGGAGGCTAATATTTGGTTATTCCACATTTTGGCTGCGGCCCCAAACGTGGCGCTGGGATGATGCTGTGGACTGTGCCCTTCCCCGCCTCTTAGATGGGGCTTCTCTGAGCTTAGCTTAGTTTATTCTCTGTGTTCATCGCGCCATGCCTCTGTCTCCCTCTTCTCTGGCTCACAGACTTGGATCTGACTCTGGCATAGTCCAAATGTTGGGGTAGGAATTTGGCTGTGAGATTTTGCTGGGACATGGGCAGCTGGCGTTACTTGTGCAGAGGCTGGCGGTGCTTGGCAGTGCTGGGCAGGACGAGGAGCAGTGACTCCGGTGCCACAGAGAGCCATTTAGTGACTGCCGGGGTTTCTGTGAGCGCAGAGGACTGTGGGAGACAAGTCGCTCTCTACAGTGCTGACTCGAGGTGGTTGAAATTTGCACCTTTTTACATTTTTTTCAAATAACGTGATCTGGTTTTTGCTTTCTGCAGTTTGTACAGCAGCGTGTCAGGGTTTCAGGAGTGGGCTGCAGATTAGAGAACATTCAAACAGGGCTTCAGCTCAGTTCCTTGTTTTTGGCAGGCCCGTTGGAGTGGCTGCTCTGCCTTAGAGCCATGTTGTCAGTCTAAGAAGCAGTACAAGGTAACATTTTCATTCTGAACATTAGAATACTGGATACAATACTATTGTGGAGTCACCGGATTAACTTGACTTTGAAAACAAGCATGAGAAGGGAACTTGCTACATAACTAGACTAGCCAATGAGATGCAGCGGCAGTGCTTTTCCTATTTGTTTGTGTTTAAAGACAGTCATTGGGAGTGAGACTCATCCACGCTCAGAGAGAAGGGATCATTGATTGTCTTTGGTCTCATTTAAAGTAAAGAATTCAGTTGACATTGAGGGGACTGGAATAACAACATCTGAAAAACCACAATGCCATCAGTTGTAGCTGAAGGTCAACATACATAGGGGGATTACAAAAGACCATTTGACACAGAGATTCAACAATAGCGCCGCAATGAAGGTCTGCCATTATGCTGGCTTTGTTTATTCACAGAGAACCAAGCATGGACGCCATAATGCTGCCCCGGTGCGTGATTTCACATAGCTTGCCCACATTCCGACTGCCAACTTTATACATCATAGTAGCACAATTGTCAATAGAAAGAAGAACAGAGACAAGCGCAGAGCAAGCATAGTGTGTGTGTGTGTGTGTGTGTGTGTGTGTGTGTGTGTGTGTGTGTGTGTGTGTGTGTGTGTGTGTGTGTGATAAGTGATTGCTAGCTGAAATGTGCAGGCCATTCAGCTGTGATTAGAATAGACATGAGAATGCTACAGAAGACACTTTACACCATTCAAACATTCAGATTCAAGTATTCTCCAGTCTTCATTTTGCTAAAGTTATCTTATAGCTGCATGGAAATGGAATTTTATGTAAGACCCTATTTATAAAGCCCATGATTAATGTGTTGATGAAACTGAACTGGTCAGAAAATGTCAATGCTGTGTAAAAAGGTTTTTCCTCAGGAACATTACATTGTTTTATTTCAGTAGGAAGCCTTTAAATGTTTTCGATCCATGTTTTATGGCCAGTGCCTTGTATTATGCTGTTGTATGCTGAGCTCAGAGCAAAGATTGAAATAGGATTCAAAAAAAAAAAAAAAAGGTTTTACACCTGAATAATTTACTAATATTAGTGAAAAGAACGGTATGCAGTTTAAAAACTGTGTTGAGTGAGTTCATTTTTTTTTTTTTTTTCATTTATTCATTTATTTCAGGCAGACAATAGTAACAAAAGAAAATTATACAATATATAAATAAAATGATCAATTTCTACCTGAAAGGGAGTGGGAAGAATATAACTTATTTAATCCCACCCCCAGTTCCCCATTCAGAGCTTACTACATTCAGCTTCACTGTTACTTGTTCAAGGATTATTTTACAAATGAAAGATCATGGTGGCGTTACCACAGGTAACAATAATTATTACATTACAACAAACTGTATACCAACAATATAAGGTAATATAAGTTAAAGATACCCGCAACTGTAGAACAACATTTAAGATGCACAACAATATTTTACAGTATCCTTCAATTTCCAAATACCATCGCAGCTCACAGCAGGTGTATTAAAACTCAAAATAAAGATTTTTACATCAACACATCTGCAGTGAGCTGAGGCAAATTTTAAGATTTGTTAGGTACTAAAGCAAAATCAGGGAGTGGATATGTCAAAAATGAACACACTAACTAAATCATTTCTCTTTCTCCACAAACACTATACGGTGCATATAGTTTATGAATCAGCTTAACTGGCTAAATACATTTGCACTACTGTAAGAACCAGAGTTGAGCCGGATACTCGGCTGAAACGAGTACGGATAAAGCACTTTTGCCGAGTACGAGTATTATACGAGTAATACGAGTCAATATCTGTGCTCGGATTGAATAAAAATCCTCATTGGGTAGTTGACTGTGTCTGCGTTCTGTGATAGGCTAGTCGTCACAGCGCCCCTCCCCTACACACATACAGATTTATTGTGTTGCTGTGTCCCGTTCTGCTCACTCACACACAGAACAGCTCTCTCTCTCTCTCTGTCTCTCCCTCAGTCACTCAGGTTCGTGGGTCTTTTCCGTTAACGTTGAGGGTTTCTTCAGCTTCAGGTTTGTTTTTTACTTCGGTTTGTAGTACTTACTTATTAACCAGTAGAGTTCTGGTAAACGTGGGGTTTGTTCAGACGTGGTGCTTGGTAGAATGCGACTCACGTTGCGTCTCTGCCTGTCGGAGATTTTTTTTCTTTTTTAAACCGTCAGCTGGCTCTAAACACATCTGAAAAACAGCGTCGGACTATTTGATCCGTAGAACACAGTACCCCCCGCCCCCCTCTCTCTCTCTTTCTCTCTCTCTCTGTCTCTCTCTTACTCACTCACACACACACACACACACACACACACACACACCTGGTGTGGAAATAAAAAAAATAAAAAAGAACCAAAAAAAAATAAATCACACTGATCATAAAAAAATTAAAAGTTAAAAAAAGAAGTTATGTTGAGTATGAAAACTCTTGTTCATTACATTTTACTTCATAATTGCAACCGCATGTGTTGTATTCATTGTTCTTGTTCTGTATATAGTTTGTTTATCATGATCAAAACCATTGATCTGAAGCGCAATGCTGATGCTGTCATGTAAATAGTTTTCTAATCAGCAATAAATATAACAATTTCTGATCAACCCATATCAACTGCATGCTTAAAATAACATACCAAAGCCCCGCCCATTTCAAGACAACCCGACCCACTTCCAGGTTAAATCCCGCCCACTTCCGGGTTAGGCCCCGCCCAGTCCGAGTACAGATACAGATAAAGATAATTCATATGGTTAACAGATACAGATACAGATAATGCTGTACTCGCTCAAAACCTAACTGTCCCGTTCTTGTGCCGCATGTTATTTAAACGTATGTCCCGACCCACAGCGTCAAAACCTAACACCAGGAAAGTCCCAGCCCAGAGCATCAAAAAGTGACACCAAGACTTCCGTCCCAGAGCGTCAAAAAGGGATGACAAGAGTCCCAATCAAACTGTCAAAAAATTATGCCAAAGGACTAGACGCTAAAGAAAACTTTTTGTGTCATTAAGAAACGCCAAAGGCACCTAACCAATCGTTGCTTTTTGACGTCCTGAGATGGAGAATGTGTTGGTATTCTTGCTTCAGGTCAATGTTCAATGCAGCATTTCAGTTGCCTCTATACACACATGCAATATATTGTTTTACTATGATTCAAATTCCAGCACGCTTGGCATATTAAAGCCTACAGTTAATTCTAAATCCTCTCATTGAACAGTGCACACACTGCCAGCGTCCTGATGCTGCCCAGGCTGAGAAAGTTTGCAGACGTTCCGAGGGTCTTTATAGCAGATTCCTTTCTCTGCTCATTATCTGCTTGCTGGGAAAAACTCATCAGATTCACTTGAGTGTTAAGACTATTAGTCCTCCTGACAGTGTGTCTTAGTCACGGGACGGTGGATTCTGCTACTAAAGCAATATGGCAGAGCTCTGCTCATAGTCATGTCTACAGTCCATTCGAGGATTGGGCATTAGTATGCCTGACAGAGTAGGAGTCTTTTTAATTAGCAAAGCTCCGCTTAAAGAACTCATTTGTGTTGCTTTGAACGAGATCAAATACAACACTCTGGGTGTTTTTCTTTGTCTCTCCCCGCATTCTGCAGTGGACTCTAGACAGACAGGTTTGATAGACATATCATTGCACAAACCATAATCAAATGGGCTGCGGCACACCAGTGTAGCACATACTCAGCACACCATTACAGTTTATTGGAGTGCTGCAGCCAGGGCTGGACTGGGGTAAAAATCTGCCCTGGACTTTTGAGACCCAGACCAGCCCACCAAAATCGGCCCGACACCAACCATCCTTGCACTCCCCTTCAACACATGTACATACCAGCAGCGCTCTGTCTCTATGAAGTGGGACATAGTGGGATGTGATTGGCCCGTGTTCAGATGAGAGACAAACTAGTTGGCCAATCATGTAATCTCTCTCCTCTCTGTGGCGTGGTCAGTCAAAGACCAAGGATGTGAATGGCTAGTGTTTATATGACAGACACACAAGTGTGCCAATGATGTGATCTCTCTTCTCTTTATGGACCGATCAAAAAAAAAAAAGTTTAACCGGAGCCCATTCAGCCCACACAAATAGGCCAGCCCACCGGGAAATCTCCTGGTACTCCCGATGGCCAATCTATACGTGGGTGCAGCTGGAGACATTATGGATTTAGTTTTCTATTGTTGTGTATTAAGTTCAAGTTTGAATAGTATTCAGAGTATTCAGAACTTCATCTGTCTCTGTTGGTTAAATCTGTGCGTCGATGGGCGTGACAAAGCGATGGTTTGGAATTTAAACGGGCTGCACAACCTGTGCACAACCTTGTATTAGTCTATACGTTGTTTTTTTAGGATACTACTGCATAAGGCAATCTACAATGCAACACAATTGAAGATTAAATTAAGGCTAACCATGCTTTTTGTATACTATTCGTCATTTGACATAAAAAATACTGTTATTTCCACAATAATTGCATTTGTCTTGTAAACTTTGCAATATATGATCACACAATGATGTCACCTCTGTGAAAATGAGGAATTAATATTATAAGAGACAGATAAATATACCAGTTGTGGTTTTAGGACTTTTGTGTACTGAGACATTTACCCAACTTTGAACAAACAAAGAGCGAAAATGAACTTTTCTACAACAACGTGCAACAAAACAAAGATAGAAGTGGAATACTCATTCTCTCCGTCCTTAAGTTTTAATACATGGTCAAACTAGCAAAAAACCACGTAACTGAGACAATGAAGTTTAACTTTTCTGAAAAAAACGCCCTACATCAAGCGCTTTTTTGACAGCCGACCAATGACAAGCGGAGTAGCCAGACCTGTCGTTTCCATAACAACAAGAAAGAATGGAGTCGGAGCACAGCGAGTTATACGCTTATACGGTATGACCGGGTGCTCCCTGTACAGGGAACTCACTTTGTTTTATTGAACGTTAGCAGCACCGCTCTCTCTATCTGTTCTTTGTCTAGCTCGCTCCACCGCTTAGTTTTATCTAACGTTAGCACCGCTCCACATAGCTTTAGCTAGGATACTGTAGCAGTTATAGCAACAAAAGACACTCTCTGCTGCTTTATGGAAACAAAACGCTGCCAGCTTTTTTTTTACTACAAAAGCGCCCTAGTCAACTTTTTCTTGTCAAAAAAGACGCCAAGTGTGAACATAGCCTAACTGTATCTGTGGATGGCTACCTTACCTGTAAGCCAATAAGCCTATCATCAATGGATTCATGTTAATGTTTTCAGACATTTTTGTTAAACCATCAATCAGTAATTTGGTGCCCCCGCTCCCCCTGCAGCAACTCTGAGGACCCTCTCTGGGGGTCCCAGACCCCCTGTTGAAGATTTCTGGCGTAAAGGACAGGTTGTGTAAATGCAGTGATCAGTGAATTTATCAGAGAACCAAAACTAAAGTTCCCCGATGCACTTAATAACACAGTCCCCATTGAGTCATCAGTACCCACACTCATTATTACCCAAGTTGTGGTGCTTTGTCAGGGGACAGATCAAACCATGTGGATGAGTCAGACTCAGGCCTGAAGATGTTCGCACATCCTTGAACACAAAAGAAGCTCAAACCCAAGGCCCCACAGCTGCTGCTTTCTTACCTTAAACTCAAAAATCCTTCTGCCCTTTTTACACTATTCACTCTTTCACTGGGAGAGACTCTTATCAAAGGGCTCCCCTCCCAGGTTTACTGAGGCTGCTTAAGCAGATAAATAGCTGCTTCCTCGATCTTGTTCTGCAGAGGACAACTTGTAAATGGCTGTGTAGTAACTTTAGAGCTGCAAAGATTAAACGATAAATCGATTAGTTGTCAACTATTAAATTAATCGGCAACTATTTTGATAATATAGTTGGTTATATATCATTTCTTGAAAATTCTTGATTCCAGCTTTTTAAATGTGAATATCTTTTTTTCACTCCTCTGTGACAGTAAACTGAATATCTTTGAGTTGTGGACAAAACAAGACATTTGAGGACGTCATCTTGTGTTTTTGGAAACAGATTTTTCACAATTGCTCTGACATTTTATAAATATAAACATTTTATAGACCAAACAAGTCATCTATTAATCGAGACAGTTGACAATGAAAATAATCATTAGCCCTTAGTAACTTAGCGAGTAACGAGCCAGTATTAGTTTTATTAGACATAATTTGCATATGATTTTTAAACTACCAATTGCAATCTAACATTTATTGCATCAAAAATAGATGAGGCAGGTCGAGGGAAATTGTGTACAACAAAAAGCTACAACTGCAGCACTTCAAAATAAAGTAACTCTTGGAGTTCATTATTACATGTAACATTATCAGAGGATAGAACATGTGATTATTATTTTTTTTAAGAGAAGAGGAGCATGTACACAGAGTCAGGGCATTCTTTCTCTTCACTCCAGTACAGCAAAGGGAGAGTATGACGGATCAATTAACTCTTCTGAAAGGATAAATTGTGCTGCTAGCTCCGGCTGAATCTCAAACTCATTCAAGCGCTTTGTGCAGGAGAAAGGGTCCGACTTCACGGCCATCTGCTTAATTCATCGCTCTGTTAAAAAAAACAAAAAAAAAACAACAATCACGAATCGGGGATGTTTTTTAATCAGCTCACCCTCTTTTAAAGCCATAACGCTTGATGACTTTTCTCATGAGTTAAGCCATTAACTGAGGCTTTAAATTGATGAGTTAATCTGGGCAGGGAGATGGAGATGCAGATAGAGATGGAGGACTGTGTCTGGTGGCAGTGGAGGCAGAGGAGGTGGAAGTGGTGGTGATGGGATGTTTTCCAAGTTTGAAGGGTTCTCTCCGGTCATCTTGTCAAAATTGCTAATGGAGACATCCCGCTGAGAGACGCTCCGAGTGTTTCGCGGAAAGAGACAATGTGACTGACATTGCAAACCCAAATGTCCCATTGTGAACATGAGGCGGAAAACTGCCCACAGTACACAAAATAACCTGAGGGGCCTGCAGGGGGGCCATGATGAGATCGAGGACAGAATGGAGGGATGGCTGAGAGAGAGAAAAGGAAAAGAAATCTAAAGTAGACAGACTCGATGAGACTGCAAAGAGAGGGGAGTGTGACATTTGGGGCGTGCAGAGTTGGGGTGGGAGGTGGGGGATTTGGACAAAAACAAAACACAGAAGTAAAGAGACGCAGGAGGGGGAGACAGCAGCGAATGAAACAGCAGAGCGCAGCAGAGTGGGAGCGGCAATGACATTAAATCTGTGGCTGAAAACAGATGATTTCCCATTTAACACTCCATTGAGTTCTCCGTTATCCTGGGTCCTGCCTGGCACTGTGATGGCGCCACTGCTTTCCTTCTGTTTCACAATAACAACCTCAAACCAGCCACCCTCCACGCATACACACACACCAGCAGATACACATCATCCTCTACACACCCCTCCTATTGTTTATATACAGTGCTGTTCAATATCCCTACCACAGAGGCTTCCAGGACATTATTAGACAGCCTGCAGGATACTGAGTGGGGGGTGGAAATGGGGTTTAGGGGGGTGGGGGTGGATGGTGTCCAAATAACAACAATCTACCACCCACGCCTCTCTCTGTAGCTCCAGTAATGAACCACGATGGACTCAATGGGAGGCATTGTCAACAGATGTTTTTTTGTTTTTTTTGTGGGGGAAATGATCAGGCAGCAAAGGGGTGAGGATGTTCTCACTTTTACTGAGAGAATTACACACATACAGCATCAAAGGGACAGTGGAGGTGAGGGGGAATTGTGTCTTTCTTCAGCCTCAAAAACACGGCTGACATTCTTAGGCTGTGTTGCACCAAAGAGAACATTGACTATATGTTTGCATTCACATAATATTCTGGTTTTTGCCCTTTCTCTAAAATAGACAATATTCTGACTAAGCTGCTGACATGCACGGCTAATGAAATGAATATTCCACTAATAATACCGTTTACATGCACCCGTGCAAAGTAGGATTTTTTCAAAGTTTTCTACCAGTGGCGGACTTGTTGGACCGTGTGACCACAGCATCCCTCTTTCAGTCCTTCAACCACCTTCTTGAAAAGGTTGCGATGTTTGTGCATATTCAAAAATAGTCTTTCATAATATTTAAAAGTCGGTGTGCTTCTCCTTCCGACCAGAAATGCGGGCTGTTTTGGGGGGGATGCATCTCTATTGCAGCCTTGCAAACTGTTGGCTAGCTGGTTAGTGTACAACAACCATAGCAACGCACAGAGCTGACCGTAAACAGGCAAAAGGCCGTAAACTGTCGCAAACTGTGGTAGAAACTCTGATTGAGATGCATATTCCGAATACACTGTATACATGTCCAAAGAATGCTACTCAAACCAGAATAATAACCGCATAACCCACGTCTTAATTTAAAAAATGCTAAATTTAGAAAAAGGCCTTATTCGGAATATCCAAATAGAACATGCTGTTTACATAACCCGTATCACATTTGATTGTTGTCATATTCTGAATAATAGTGGAATATTAGTGTGCATGTACAGTTGTGTTCAAAAGAATAGCAGTCCAACATCACTAACCTCATAAATCAAATTTTTTGGTAGAAGTGATATTTCTACATGGCAAATAATTTACTAGTAAGTGTTGTAGAGTTATAGAAAACCAACAGACCCAACAGTCATGACATGCATGCTGCTCATTCTGTGTAATTGAATCTGTAATTGAAAGGGGCATGTTCAAAATAATAGCAGTGTTGTGTTCAATTAGTGAGGTGATTGATTCTGTGAAGAAACAGATGTCAATTATGGCCCATATTTAAGGTAGGAAGGAAGCAAATGTTGTGCATGCTGGTTATAGTGCATTTCACACTGAAATACTCAGCAAAATGGGTCGTTCCATACATTGCTCTGAGGAACGGCGGACTTTGATTAAAAAGTTGATTGGAGAGGGGAAAACATATAAAGAAGTGCAGAAAATTATAGGCTGCTCAGCCAAAATGATTTCAAATGCCTTGAAATGGCATCCAAAGCCTGAACGACGTGGGAAAAAACGGTCAACTACCATTCGAATGGATCAAAGAATAGCCAAAATGGCAAAGGCTCAACCAATGATCAGCTCCAGGAAAATCAAAGAAGACTTAAAGTTACCTGTGAGTACTGTTACGATCAGAAGAAGGCTATGTGAAACAAAGCTATCAGCTAGAAGCCCCCGCAAAGTCCCATTGCTGAAAAAAAGACATGTACTGAATAGGTTGAAATTTGCCAAAGGACACATTGACTGGCCAAAGGAGAAATGGCGCAACATTCTGTGGACTGATGAGAGCAAAATTGTTCTTTTTGGGTCTAGGGGCCGCAGACAGTTTGTCCAACGACCCCCATGCACTGAATTCAAGCCACACTGTGAAGACTGCAAAGCATGTTGGTGCATAAATCATGTTATGGGGATGTTTCTCATACTGTGGTGTTGGGCCTATTCATCGCATACCAGGGATCATGGATCAGTTTCAATACATCAGAATACTTGAAGAGGTCATGTTGCCTTATGCTGAAGAGGAAATGGCTTTGAAATGGGTCTTTCAACAAGACAATGACCCAAAACACACCAGTAAGTGAGTAAAGATTGATGTTATGGAGTGGCCAGCCCAATCCCCAGACCTCAATCCCATAGAAAACTTGTGGGGTGATATCAAAATGCTGTTTCTGAGGCAAAACCCAGTAATGCAGAGGAATTGTGGAATGTAGTTCAGTCGTCCTGGGCTGGAGTACCTGTTCACAGGTGCCAGAAGTTGGTCGACTCCATGCAACACAGATGTGAAGCAGTTCTCAGAAATAATGATTATACAACTAAATATTAGTGCAGTGATTCAAAGTAAAGCAAACCCTTGAGACATTTTTCAGTTTATACAGTAAATGTTTGAGTTTGTCAAGAAAAATGCAAATACTGCTATTTTTTTGAGCAGCCTAATATTCCTTTTTCTTCACTTTCTGTAAAGGTATAACACAAACTTGATCAATTCTGGTCATGTTTTGATTTGGAATAGAATGTGCAGTGTTCCCAATGCATTGATATTATGGAATTAAAAGCTATTCTGAGGATTTTGAAGATTACTCACTTTTTTTAAACACACTGCTATTATTCTGAACACAACTGTAAATGCAATGTGTTTATCCTGCCAACAAGTATTTTCTGTGTAGCCACAGCCTGATACTGTACAGTAGCTATGAATCTGTGGAATTAAACTCTATTATCATCCAATAAAAACTACTTACTTACTTACTTCTTATGCTAACATGCCACTCTTTTTCAACATGTTATTAACTTCTTAGCCAGCCTAACGGCAGATTGATTATTGCAATGATTATTTGGTACAGAGAACAGAAAATGTCAAATATGTTATGATATGGTTATCATTTATTTCACTATGTTGTTATATCAATTAGTAATGATTGTAGCAAAAAAGGTATTTATTTTAAAATTAGTTTTAACTTTACTGACGGGGCAACATCCAACATCCAAAAGCAACTTAAAAACCTGAAGGAGTGGGTGTGTGGGATGAGAAAGCGAAAGGATATGGCGGAAGGCAGCAGGCCAGACGGAGAGATGGTAGGAGATGGTTGGGCGCCGACACCATTTCTGGGTGTCGGTAATGAGACACAGTGGCAGTCTTGGTCTGCTTTAGGAGTGTTTGCCAAACAATAAGTGTTAACTCAATTAAAGGCCAGATTTCCTCCAGGAAGAACGGAAAAGTGAAATTATCCCTGCTTGTTAAACCTGCCACTTAATTTCACTCAAATTATTACATATGATCCCAAGGACCCCTAGGCTAATTGTTTCTCTCTCTCTCTCTGCTTTCCCCCTCACTCCTTCTGCCTTCTGCTTAGTTTGCAGTGACAGAATGAAGCTGTTTCATCAGCTCTGGTAAATGGCTTCATCAGGGAGAAGCTGTGAGCTCCCTCTGCTTTGGAGACTGTTGCTGTAGTCATCTGAGCAGCATCATGTCACTTTGTAAAATGAGCTCAACGTCTGGAAAGCACATTACATGTTTGGACACAAATCAAAGTGATTTTCATCGCAATGCACAGAGTATGTGATATACTGTCATTTTTAATCCTCTCTTCTTTCTACTTTTACTCATTCAGGCTATAGTGCGTAGTTTCTGTCACCCCCATGAGGAATTCTAAGTAATGACAACAAAACTGTCGGCGTATCCACATGATACAACCCTCCCAGCCCTCCTCCATACAGTTGCTAGTAGCCAAGGAGGATTAAAAAAACATGACGGACTCTTCAGAAGAGGTAATTATCTTTACTCGGGCTTCTGCGCGGGAAAGTCACCGGACGACACAATCTTCTGAACGTAGTCATACTGAGAAAGACAGAGAGAATTGTGTGGAGCTGATAGTCTTAATTAGCTTTGTAGCAACTCATTTGGCAATGGCTTGATTGTAACGGATATCAAAACGTTACACAGTAAAGCTTTAAAAAGTGAGCTGAAGCTGAGGCCGCACAAACGTTTCTATGCACTTCCACGTGGGAAGGATACATTGTCATCAAATACCTTGGACAACAGACTTTTGGCAGATGAGGCATCTGTATTTGTTTCTCAGTTGTAATTGTGACTTGGATTTTGACATCAGCACTGTTTACAAGTCAGAAACTGGTTATAACAGTAACTCCGATATGATGTGCATCAGACTTCCTTGATGTAGTCTATATCCACGACGTTCCACTTCCGGGAATGCTCTCGTTCTGCCGGAAATTCCGCCGGATGTCCCTCCTTTCGGATGTCCGTTTTCGGATGTCCGATTCACCTATAAGTGATTGATCCAATGTTAAACCCAAATATGTGAAAACTTTATTTGTGATTTTCACTGTAGAAAGTCCTGCTATATACTCTGTTGCAGTCAGTCTCAGGCTTCAGAGTGAATCAACACAGCGGAGATCTCAGAGACTCGTGGACATGCACAGGCCAATCAGAGCAGACTGGGCTTTTTCGGGAGGGGGGTGCTTAAAGAGACAGGCGCTCCAACAGAGTGTCTCATACAGAGGGTGAATACAGGTGCAGCAGTCATGGGCACTATAAGAAAAATAGTGTTTTTTGAACATGAAAGCATGTAAACATGTCCTAGTAGAATCACAAAATACTGTACAAGCATGAACCTGAAAATGCTATATAATAGGTCCACTTTAACAAACCATCTGGCGCGTCAGGTTAATACTTCATAGTAGATAACAAAAAAAACAACTTGATTGACATTAGAGTGGATGTTCCTTGTAATCTCATCATGTAAAACTTTGCAGGTAGGGAAACATTTCTCGCACATCACATGGTGGGCGTCTCACATCATTTCCTGAGAACAGGCTGAATACATATACAGATGGACATTTTATTTGTTAATGTTTTCATGATCCGTGCAAGTTTCTCTTTTTCCTTCTTGCTTCATCACTCGGTTTCAGTGGGTTCCGTGCCGTTCGTGCTGCATTGAGGTGATGGACTGCACACATGACGGACAACGAGCTATCATTCAGCTCAGCTCTAATCAAAAGGCTCTCTAATTACATGCGGAGGAAGTGGATATCGGTTTGTGTGATGAAACGCAGCTTTGACATTGAAAGAAAGACTCATCCTGTTGAAACGCCGCTCTGACATTGAAAGAAAGAAAGGCCCGTCCTGAATGTCACCCACAGCTACGCCTTCTCAATAAATCACCATTTCAAGGACTGCAAATGAAAAAACGTGTTGGTTAGATTTTCACAGGAGCACGCAGTCACACATCCATATATCCACATGCACATCTCCCCTTTGTTGCCCTTTTCCTCACACACATATGCTACCTCTTTTTCTGTGAAAACACTCATATTGCCTACCACTACACACACACACACACACACACACACGCGCACACACACACACACACACACACACACACACATCTGACCTAGATCACTGGAACACATGCCTCCATACGCCTGCAGAAAACTCATAGGGCACAATTTTCCAAACATGCTCCCTCTCGGCAGAGTCTTCAATCTTCCTACCCTGAGGAAATCTTAAGCAGAAGATTAGCTTTTCCAATTTGTGAATTGAAACTTGCATCATTGTTCATATTTAATCAGGCGCTTGTTTCAAACTGACAACAAAAAAAAACGCTTGAGGAGGGGAGAGTGGGACATTGTCACTGTATGCTTTACATAAAAATGGGATTCAAAAATAGTAGCATATCACCAGCTCTAGTAATCTCACAGAAGAGAATGAATGAAGAATCCACTGAATAGAGGCATAAAATCTATTAGGCATTACTAATGAATTTAATGAGTGAGAGATATGTTCCTCTAAGGTGAAGATGCAGTCCAAGAAGACATACTATAGCAGCAGAAATCTCCAACGTTGCCTTACCGCTGAATCGTAGGGCTGATGGTGCTGTAACTCTGCTTTACTATGCTATAAGTTAGCACTGCCGTTTTTGTCCGTTATTGTACTGCTGAGTTTTGTGGCATTTTATACTCCTTTGTCCATTATTTTTCCTTAACTTCCACTAGTCTCTATTAAATGTTTTATGTTTTGGGTGTATATTAGTTTTCATACGCAGGGTTTTTCTAGTGTTAATCACTTCTCCCTAGGCTACATACAATTTATAGGAGATCAAAGCAGTTAAGCAAAGGAGGTTAAGCAGGTTTTGAAAAACAGAGTGAAAGATTCAGCCTGATATTTAAAGAGTGTAGAAACTAAGCTGTTTGCTTATTATAGATATGATGACTTTCAAATTTCTGCCGTCTCAATTGACATAATTCAAAAGTGAAAATGATGGTGATGGGGAAAACTTGACAAGGACCTAATACAGGGGTGGGGCTAGAAAGGGGGCCCGGGGTAGCACCCGCTCCCCCTCCCTGAAATATGATTGCCTATGGTTAACTGCTCCTCAGCTCTCTGCAGGGTAAATCCAGACAGCTAGCTAGACTATCTGTCCAATCTGAGTTTTCTGTTTCACGACTAAAACTACTTTTGAACATACATGTTCCACCAAAACAAGTTCCTTCCAGAGGCTATTTTGCAGCGGCACTGGGGCTCCGTGCGGTGGTTAGCACTGCCCATAACTATTGTGATCGGTTTAAAGAAATGCCAATAAACCAGAGCACGTTTTTCTCCCATCCTGGAATGTTATGCCAATTGTTTTCATCGGCTAAATGTAACCATACCTTAACCCCAACCTTTCCCCAACTTTAACCATTGTATTTTTGCCATGTACAGATGTTTTAGAAAGCATAATTTAATTAATATGATAGCATTAGACCTAAACAATGTCAGTGCGTTAAATCCGTGATTTTGTTTTAAGAGTCTAATATTGAAGTTCTTTTCTGGCAGTAGGGTTGTAGTGTTTACTTACTTTACTTACTTTAGTGTCCATCATCATGAATATATTAATGCTAGTCTTTTGGTCACATATTGGGCAGATGAACAATGAAAAACACAGCCTTGATGTTTTGATGCTGGAGAGTAATTACAGTCCATCTCAGAAGTAGGGGTGTAACGGTACAAAAAAGTCACAGTTCAGTCCAACCGTGACTCGGTTTAGGAGTCATGGTTCAGTGTGAGTTCGGTACAGCAGAAAAAAAACTACATGAACCCCAAAGGTTTCTTTTTATTATTTTTATAGGTTTTATTTATTTTGAAAACAGGTTGTAGTGCAAGTGTCAAAGACAGACAAAATTCTCTTGATGGGGACTTAGGTAGCACTTTGCCCACTGGCAATTTTGGTAAACTATTTTCATTATAAAAATAAGCAATATTTTAAAAGCTTCTGTATTACACTGTATGAACACTGAACAAACACTTGGGAACAAACACTATAAAACTGAAAAGCATCTTGGGTTGCTTGATGTTTCAACTTGTTCAACAGTGATCTGTTTGGGCATGCGACTGATATGACCTCGTCGTTTGCCATTTTCACAACCCTGTGAGTTTTTTTTCTTGTGTCCTGATTCCTGTCAAGTATCCCATTACAATGCTCATACCCAGCCTTGCTCTGTGTGTTAATGGCTTGTAGTGATCCTTTAGTTGTCACCTCTATCACTCTCATTGGCAGCCAGCAGCCATCTTCAGGACTCATTTCCTGGCGTCATTTTAGGGGCGTGTACGCTGATGGGATGTGGAGAGACACATATCGTCATTACAAAGGATAGCCAGCCGTAGTAATGATTCGGTTTTACACAGTCAATTTCCTCTCCTATTGAGGCACAATAAGGACCCTCAATAGGAGAGGAAATTCTACGGCATAAATGGTGAGGCAATGTCATTCTCTCCCCTCTTTTTTAGTCCTGCTCCTTTTGACTCAACATTTTATCTCCCCGACACAAAAATAGTTTTTCATTTAACAGATTTAACATTTTATACATGAAGGGAGTGGTCACTGGAGCCAAATGTAAAGGGAAAAGTGGTTGCCATGGGAAAGATTTTGGAGAAAACATTTGATTTCTGTGAAGTGAGTATAAAAGCCATCTGGAATCTTAGCCGCAGGCACAGTTGCAGAAATAAACAAGAGCCTGGAGGCAGTCCGCTCTGCTCCCATCTCACAGTCTGCTCCTTTATTTCTAAAAGGATTTATGTTTGCTTTGCAAGTTGATAGAGTATAAAGGGTTTGACTGATATGGGCTTTTGAAGGGCAATATCTATATTATGTTTCTTGGTGTGAAGCTGCCAAAAGCCAACGTTTAAGTTGGATCACTTTCTACCAATATAATTCTATAGTGTACTGCAGAAGGCACAACTTACTATAACGGAATGGAAATTATTTTATATGTCTTTGAACTACATGATTTCATCAAAGCCTATTAAGCTTAAGTTAAGATATTTAACATGATTCCACAGCATCATACTGGTCCTTTGGGTTCCACTTTATCCCATCATGCAGTCTCTATTGTCCATCCATCCATCTTCAACTGCTTATCCTGGCTCGAGTCATGGGAGTAGCAGCTCCAGCAGGGGACCCCAAAAGTCCCTTTCCCGAGCCACATTAGCCAGCTCTGACTGGGGGATCCCGAGGCGTTCCCAGGCCAGGTTGGAGATATAATCCCTCCACCTAGTCCTGGGTCTTCCCCGAGGCCTCCTCCCAGCTGGACGTGCCTGGAACACCTCCCTAGGGAGGCGCCAAGCGGGCATCCTTACCAAATGTCCAAACCAGCTCAACTGGCTCCTTGAGACGCAAAGGAGCAGCGGCTCTACTCCGAGCTCCTCACGGATGACTGAGCTTCTCACCCTATCTCTAAGGGAGACACGAGCCACCCTCCTGAGAAAACCCATTTCGGCCGCTTGTATCATTTTTTTTTCGGTCATGACCCAGCCTTCAAGACCACAGGTGAGGGTAGGAACAGAAATTCAAACAAAATCCTTGTCATGACATTGTAGAAATCCTGTGGACAAGTTGTTGCGAGAATATAATTGTTTAGCAATGCTCTGTTGCTGAAAGCAAGCCAGCAAGCAACTCTACAGCACACTTCAGTCAAGGAGAGACGCAATGGGCATAATGCAAGAACATTTTTCGTATTCTTATCCTTCCGCTCCATTTGTGATCAGTTTCATTCACAAAATCATTAACCAAGATTCACATAAGAACTTCACACCACAGAGCTTCAAGTCCTGCTTTTGAAAATCAGCAGATAAGAACAGAACAAGTTTAGCCTATTCAGAATTGAAAAACAATTCAAAAGTATGAACAATGTTTCCTTAGAGAAGAGCTGCACTGTGAATGAAATAAAGAGGGAAAGGTTTAGGCTACATGAAGTTAAATGGTAAAAAGCATTATAGTAGCATATAGTGAAGCAGACCATGACTTATACTGTGTATGAGGCAGTCAAGGGGAAGTGACAGTCACAGGCATATTAGACGAGAGAATATCATCGCCTACAGTAGACACTTTCGGTGCAACAGAGGATGATACTGGACAATTTACTTTCAATCAAATCAGAGTTATTTAAAGGTTATTTAAAGGTCCCATATAATGCTCATGTTCAGGTTCATACTTGTATTTGGGGGTTTTACTAGAAGTGTCCATGCTTTAATGTTCAAAAAACAGCCCTCACCCAAAAAAAAGCCCAGCCTGCTCTGATTGGTCAGCGTTTCTGGGTCTTCGCATCTGTGCTCTCACTGTCTCTGCACCGCCATTGCAGCTTGCAGCTGCATGACTGTGACGGCACTGTAGCAGCACTTTCTACCCATATACGTATAGTTGTGACATTACAACCGTACGGAAGTCCTGGCAGTTTGTTCAAAGGCACAGTTTCTGAATACAGGCTGTGTGAATTTCTCTGTGGATTGAGTGTTTTGGTAAAAATAGTGGACGTAGCATCAGACCCATTGGTTTGTGGACTGCCGTTTTGAAGCCTCGAGTTTGGCGATACAGGCGTCGCCATCTTGGTTTTTTACAACAGGATGCAACGATTATTGGTGAGATGGTGGAGCTGGGGAAGTTGACACTGCCAAGCCAGTGTTATTTATGGTTGCAATGGTGCTGCGCTTAGAAAAAGGGGGAAAAGGGGGTCCGGGTCCTGCCTCCATTCATCTGCATGTATGGCAGTAGAGCCCGACCGATAAAGGATTTTTAAGGGTGATATTGATACAAATATTTGGTAATTTAAAAATCCCATATTCCGATATATCGGCCGATATATATTTTTAAAAAAAATCCAGAATCGGCAACAAAACATAAACAGATTTCCCTAACATTTGTTATTTGTAGATATTTGAGTCCTCACTAAAATAATATGATAATGCAGTTTAAAAATAAACTAAAAATGAACAGAGGAACATCAAAATATATTAAAGTTCTGATAAATAAAATGTATAAAAATACAAACTTAAGATATGAAACTTAAAGGTTTAAACACGAGTGTTGCCAACAGGGAGGTTGTAGAGAGCCCTCTGGTGGACAAACTATGCAACGCCAACACTCAGAACAAGGTTGAAAGGTGTTTCGTCCATTTATATTTTATTTTATAAATATTAATTTATCGGCCATTATAAATGCTGATACCGATAGTTTGGAAAATGCCTAATATCGGCCGATAATATCGGCCCGCCGATATGTTAAAATAAATCGGATCATAATTTACAAAATGAACATCATGCTGTATTGAAGAAGAATTGAAACCAGTGATTAAGGCCATAAACTCAATATGAAAATGTTTATTGAGGTAATAAATCAAGACAGAAGTAGGGGCGCCTGGAAAGCTCACCTGGTGGAGCATGTACCCCATGTACACAGTATCGGTTCTCGCCATAGCGGCTGCAGGTTCAATTCCGACCTGCGGCCCTTTGCTTCATGTCATTCCCCCTCTCTCTCCCCTTTCATGTCCAAGCTTTACTATTAAATAAAGGCCTAAAATGCTGAAAAAATTATCTTAAACAAAAAGACAGAACTAGGGACATTTCCCCATAGACTTCTACAGAAACTGACTTCTTTTTACAACAGTGAAGGCGCCCCCTGCTGGGAATTTGATAGAATGCAGGTTTAAGACACTTCCGCATTGGCTTCACTTTGTCAGGCCCGGAAGCTTCGGCCATTATTTTTACAGTCTATGGTTTTGATACTTTCACAGTATTTATATACAAAGTAGCACCGCGGTCCTTTTTATAATAATAAATTACATGGTATCTCACTTCTCATAATATGGGGCCTTTAAACTGCAAAGTAGGTTAGGTGTGAACACAAACTAAGAGGCCAAACATAAGCCACAGAAACATTGCCTCACCATTATCCAAGATTAATTAGAGCAAGAAACGCCCACCTCCTCAGCTGTCCAGTTTTTAGGATAATACGCCCACTGTGGCTTCATGGTCCTGTGAGCTGATAATAGTTTAAATTTAAGGTTATTTCATTTATATAGCACTTTAAAAGCAAACAAGTTTGCACAAAATTGCTTCACAAAGACAAAAACATACCAGCATAAAGCACACATGTATACATAGATATAGTGGAAATATGACACTATTCAAGTAGAAACAAGTTAAGAAACAAGTTGAAACTTATGAAATCGCATAAACAGATAATATATATACTATATATATATATATATATATATATACACATACACACCCACATACATAAAATAGAAGGAAAGAACACCGTTTAATCACAATTAAAAATTAAACGCCAGAGAATAAAAGTGTGCCTTAAGCTGCGTCTTAAAAATATCAATAGACTCAGCCCATCTAAAGGCCTCCGGCGGGCTATTCCAGAGCCGAGGAGCCGCTACAGAAAAGGCCCAGGCACAGTCAACATGCCACGGTAGGCTGATCTGAGGGGTTTGCTGGAGCTGTAGGGGCTGAGAAGTTCTGATATATATGCAGGGGTGAGACCATTGAGTGATTTATAGACAATTAAGAGGGTTTTAAAGTTTATCCTGAAGTGAACGGGGAGCCAGTGTATGGATACAAGGACAGTTTGAAATGTATGATTTGAATCAATTGAGGGCGGACCCTGAAATGCCGACCCATCGTGACAGGCGATCCAGCAGGATCATCATGATATCGAAAGCTGCACTAAGGTCTGAAAGAATGAATACAGAACATTTACCACATTATGCAGCACAGAAGAAGTGATTTGTCACTTTCAGGAGAGCTGTCTCAGTGCTATGGTGCTCCCTTAACACTAACTGAAATTTTTTGAAGATCTCGTTTTGTTTTAGAAAGGACAACATTTGATTACATGTATTTGGGGGTTTTACTAGAAGTTTCCATGCTTTAATGTTCAAAAAACAGCCCTCACCCAAAAAAAAGCCATCCTGCTCTGATTGGTCAGCGTTTCTGGGTCTTCGCATCTGTGCTCTCACTGTCTCTGCACCGCCATTGCAGCTTGCAGCTGCATGACTGTGACGGCACTGTAGCAGCACTTTCTACCCATATACGTATAGTTGTGACATTACAACCGTACGGAAGTCCTGGCAGTTTGTTCAAAGGCACAGTTTCTGAATACAGGCTGTGTGAATTTCTCTGTGGATTGAATGTTTTGGTAAAAATAGTGGACGTATCATCAGACCCATTGGTTTGTGGACTGCCGTTTTGAAGCCTCGAGTTTGGCGATACAGGCGTCGCCATCTTGGTTTTTTACAACAGGATGCAACGATTATTGGTGAGATGGTGGAGCTGGGGAAGTTGACACTGCCAAGCCAGTGTTATTTATGGTTGCAATGGTGCTGCGCTTAGAAAAAGGGGGAAAGGGGGGTCTGGGTCCTGCCTCCATTCATCTGCATGTATGGCAGTAGAGCCCGACCGATAAAGGATTTTTAAGGCTGATATTGATACAAATATTTGGTAATTTAAAAATCCGATATTCCGATATATCGGCCGATATATATTTTTTTTAAAAATCCAGAATCGGTAACAAAACATAAACAGATTTCCCTAACATTTGTTATTTGTAGATATTTATGAGTCCTCACTAAAATAATATGATAATGCAGTTTAAAAATAAACTAAAAATAAACAGAGGAACATCAAAATATATTAAAGCTCTGATAAATAAAATGTATAAAAATACAAACTTAAGATATGAACAACCTTTTCTAAAGCCTTTGATAAAAACGTAAGCTTTGAAATGGGCCTAAAATTATTCAGGATAGCCGGGTCAAAGATCTGGCTTTTTGAGAAGTGGCTGAATTATGGCATGTTTAAATAAGACGGGACGGTACCTTTGGTTAGAGAACTGTTAAAAATCGCCACTTTGGTAGGACCGACTGCATCAAATGACTGTTTTATAGCTTTGTTGGTATAAGTCTAGCTGGCAGTTAGTGGGCTTCATGTCTGCAATTATGCGTCCAAGCAAGGGTAAGGAAACTGGACGGAAATTATTAAAAGCTGGAGTTTCCTCAATAGCCAGTGAGAAATCTTAAGTCTTAAGTTTGACCTAATGATTTCAATCAGGGGTTAACTACAGAGTTTATGGTATTAAACAGAATCCTGGAGTTGCTACTGCTCTTGGTGATGATGTCTGAGAGGTATTTTGCTTTTGCGTTCTTAACGGAGGATTGATACTTCATTAGAAGGTCTTTATACATTTCATAGGAGATGTGCAATCTATCCCTCATCCACTTTCGCTCTGCTTTCCTGCAGTCCCTTCTTAAGGAGAGTGTGGACTCAATCAGTCAGGGGTCAGTGGTAGTCTTCCTAGCTCTAGTCCTAAGAGGGGCAATGGAGTGAAGGATAGAAAGACAGATCCTGTGGAAGAGGTCTGTCAGTTCGTCAGTCTTTAGACGAGAGGAGGATTCAATAACAGGGACTGTGGAATCGGCACTATAGGCACTGAAAAACAGACAGTGTCATAGAGTTAATTATACGGGAACACATTGGGGCAGACGGTTTTGGTATGGATAGATGGTCAGACACAGATGTCACGTAGAACAAAATTTCAAAAAAAATCAGTAGCCAATGCATTTGTTCTACAGCAGACATGGATATTAAAATCACCTAATACTGCTAGCCAGCTCGGCCGCTGTTGCAGTGCATCCATTTTACAACTGCTTTGGGCTGAGATATCCTTGTGCACATCCTATCTTTCCATTCTCCTCTGACCTCTGTCATCAGTCAACATTTGGGGTGACTGGACTTTCCAGACAATGTGTGTGGTAAAATCCCATGAGGCACTGAGCATCATGCCACATTCAGAGTTCCATGAGGCAGTGTCTGGCTCATTCCAACACTGAACTGAACAGTAAGAACCTCTCCTCAAGCTTTACACATCTACTTTATTTATAATATGATATCTGCAGGAGTGAGTTGTTGGCACAAAGGCGCTGTACTGAGTTAAGTGGGCACAGAAAGTACAGTGGTCTACCTCTTAATACATGAAGTTGTCCAATACGCAGACACCATTAATTTAAGCACCAATTAGTGGCATTAGTCCTGTCTCATTATCTGGAGAGACTCCTCAGAGAAACTCTTGTGTAACCCTTGTGTGGCTCGATACCCACATTGCCTTCCTCAGCTGTGTCCCAGAATACATTTCAGGGGTGAAGATTGTGTATTTCAAAAAGTGACAAAAAGCTCCAACATTTTTTTTACCTTGAAAAGGTGACAAATGTCCCCCCCCCGCCCATAAATTACGCCTATGCATAGCAATCATTTCTGAGGCATAACATCAACACCTAGAAGGAACGTACCTGTAGGTTTGTGCAGGGTAGCCATGCACACAACAGGGGGAGGTCTGGCTCTGTCCGGTGGGTAAAGAAAATCTACCTACTAGCCCCTATGAAGCTCACTTATTGACATGTTATATTTGTTTGTTTAATCCGTACGAAAAACAAGGTGTAACAAAGGTTTATGTACTGGACAATTTTTTGACAGAGACCAGTAACCTCCTGGAGTCTTTGTTAGTCGCCTGGCAACTGCCGTTGGTCAAGAAATAGTCCGGCCATAACCTCCCCCTGTTAAACAATTAATTTTTACACAGTTTTTGTACAGACAGAACAAGATGTTAATACATTTAGTTTAGTTTATTCACACATTATTAAAAAAAAAAAACAATAAGTCTTGCAAGGTAAACATTGTGCAGGGGAAGTTAGAAGTAGTACTGGGTGGTATGACCAAAAATTTGTATCACCTGTATTATGATATATGAAAAATTCATATCATTCATGAAATTAAACCGGTATACTTTATGAACCAGTATACCGCCCAGCACTAGTTAGAGGCCAAGAAAAGGCTCATAAAGATACCACCCCTCTAAGTAACACTAGTTACACTAAGCAGCAGAAGAAAAAAAAAAGAAAAATAACAATAAAATAGGGTGTAAGTGTACAAAATGGGATGAATTACAATAAGATCTTAAAAGTCTTAAAAGTCATTGTTAATTAATGACCTTTCAAGAAAAATCTTTTAAAAAGAGACAATTATGTGCATTTTACAGCTAATAGTGATGTACTTTTACTTGAACTTGAACTTGAACTACATTTTGAAAGCTGGGCTTTTTTCAGAGCATAATTAATTATTTGTCTGTATTTTTCCTTTCTACAACGTATGAGTTGTTTTTTTCTCACACCGTGCAGGTGAATGCATGTGAAGTGTCTGGCCTGAATTTGTCTCTTAAAATTGCACGGCGCTGAAACATTAAGTAGGATGGGATGTGAAAGCTACACGATGCTGGATGGAAATGAGAGGGCAGTGTGAGGGCATCCAGACTGAGGCTGGCTGGTTGAGAGCAGATTTTAATCAGAGAGGCTGGTAGCAACAGCAGTGCGGCCCCTGAGGGGCCCGGGCATCACATCACATTATAACCCAGCCCAAACAGAGGCGCCAAAATGGCCGTGCCTGAAATAACAGATAACCCTGCCAAATCGCATCATCATCCAACCCGCTGCTGTCTTAATCCGCCGCATCCTCCCGCACTAATGAAGCTAATGGAGGGAATAAGTGACATGCTCTTTCTTCTCTCTCCCTCTCACTGTCACTGTCGTCTCTTTAATGGCGTAGCTGCTGGTGTCGCAGAGAAGGACCAAATCTGTTCTCTCGTGCCTGTGTTTATTTTAGGGTATGAACATGAAAAAGAAGAATGAAATACATATGTAAAATGGATATAAGCAGATATCTGGGTCATGGATGCATAGTCAGTTTTTGTACCTATAGTTACTTATACTAAATGTAATGCTCTATTGAAACAGACGATAGTTTGTAATGATATTCAAAATCTTTAAATCAGATAAAGTTGCTGCATACTGTACTATATATAATATAATAACATTTTTAATCACGACTAATGCACAAAAGTGTCCTAGTTAACTCGCAATTAATCAAATTTTTTATCCGTTCTGAATGTAGTTTAAAAGGGATATTTTTCCAAGTTTTTAATGCTCAAGTGGTATTTGAGACTCGACTACTCCGCTGGTGACTCGACAGAATCGACAGTACATGCAAATAACTAGTGGAGATGGAGAGAACCATCTGAAGGGTTTTGAAACTCAACTTGCCATTCAAAAGACCCTTTTATTCATAGGCGTAGATTTCAGGGGGGGATGCAGGGGAAATGTTCCCCCCAATATTTAATTGTTTTGTCCCCCTAAACAAATATGAGTGGTTTTGGATTTTTTTTTAATTGTTTTAAGAAGTTTACTAACTGAGCAGGTTTGTATGAGATCATTTTGTATAGGCCTAACAGTACAGGAAAATACTTTTGTCATCTACAACGTGAGACAGGTGCGTCAGAGGGGGACAAGCAGGTCAAAAAACATCTTCAGGCAAAATCTAAATATATATATATATAGGCTTAACAGAAAATGTTCTTTATTTTAACTGTAGCTACACAAATCATTTTCCAGTTTTTAATTACGGGGCAATGTCCGGGTAAGATCTGTGATGTCTATTATGTTTTTCTACCTCCAAGATGATTTCGTTGTCCGTCGTGTTGTACAGGAGAGATATTGTTGGGTGTATTTTGGTAAATTAACTGGTGGCTGTCCAAACGCCCCGCGGCTCGCGTAAAAAATAGACCTGGCGCGTATATTTAGCGGAGCGGAAAGCCGCTTCTTGGACGCGGTGCGGGGGGTGGAATATCATCATCTACTTGAATGGCCGCGATATTACTCGCGGGGGTCGCGCTGCCTCTGGAACGCAGCGCAGATGGGCCCAGTGGAAAGTAGGGGTTATATTTGTCATCTTACTTCCTTGTTTGCTCTCGCGATAATCACTACAGCCACGAGAGTCCTCTGCCTAACAAGAAACAAGTAATTGTCGCTCGTTATGAGCTGCTTGCAAAAATGACCCACATGGTCGTTTCAATTTGAAGAAAGCAAGTGTGTGTTCTCATACTTTACACCGAAACAATAGCCATATCCTACATAGAACCCAAACTTATTGATTTTCAATGTAATACCTAACCCTTAAAATGTCTATCTAATATATAAACATAAACATGAGTTTGCAAGCCTATGATAGTTTTTTTTCCCACACCACTGCTTGTGCTAATGTTAAATTGAAGACCTCATTTCCCATCAATCCTATGGGCTCATAAAAGCTACTAAAAGGTGCTCAGAAATGTAGTAATTTCATTTTATTGTTAGTTGTGTTTGCTTTGAGTCAGTTAATCTAAGCCGTTCTTTTGCAGAATTTATGTTTTTCTGCTGCGGCATTGTTGCAAGTCAAGTCAATGGTATTAATAAAGCCCAATATCACAAATCACAGATTTGCCTCAAGGGGCTTGCACTCTCAGGCTGATCTGTTTACATTGCTGCAGTTTAAAAGAAGAAAATAATGGTTTTATTGCATGCAAGCTCTGCCGACGTCGTGCTGATTATGCATGTGCAGCGTAGCTGTCCGTGGTTCAGTCCAGTGAGTGCTGTCTGAAGTGCAGTGTAATAAGTTAATGCTCACATGATGATTCATATGATTATCTGATCCTGCTTGATTTGTACATGGGGTTTTGATTACTTATGCAAATAATCTATAGTGATTTCACATACTTTTTTTGCAATTAAAATGAAGTTGTTTTATTAATCTTGCCTGTTTATTAGAGTTTATGTCAGCTGCTGGAGCTGTCCAGCAGTCCGGTGCTTTAGCACCAGCATTAGTGTTTAAATGAATAAATCATAAATAGCTCCCACAAAAAAAGATCATCATAATTAATATGCAATTCCAAAAAAAAAAAAAAAAAAAAGGAAAAGATATGAACTATGAGCAAGGCAGGCTCCTGAAAAAGAAAGTGAACTCTTTGGGCTATAAATAGAGTGAACATCTCCAATGCCTTTCAAAGATGAAAATCATTTCAAGATGAGAACAGACATTGAAAAATGACTTGGGTGTGATGTAGCTCTTTTCTCTGTTGGAATAGAATGTGTCCTTATCATTTATTGGCTGAAGTTCATATTTTTGGAACTTTGAATAATATCTGCAATAATATGTTGGGCTGGTGCCTACAAGGAGTTGGAAGTTACAGCAGGAGGACAAATTTGCAAATCCATTAAAACTGAATTTTAAAAAAAGAAGTAAAATATGCAGCAAACCTCCAAATCTCTTTGTTAGTAAGTTAACAGACTTAAACTACTGAATCTATGTTACTAGGGTAGTTGTCTGCAGTAGCTTGCAAAATATGTGGACCATTTCTTATTTTTGTATATAACACACTTATTTTTTGTGTTTTTTCAGATTTGTGCGAAAAATCGTCTGACTTCCTGTAAAGATAGGCACCGTGTTATTGTGTGGGAGCGTGTGAGGCTGTCATACTGCACGTGCGCATATGAATAGCTTTCAAGTCGGAGAGTGGAGTTCACTTTGCGGCGACAACAAAATACTTTCACCCAGGAAACGCTCGTTCGTTCCTCGAGAGTGTTTTAACCACAATCTTTTTCCTAAACTTAACTAGTTGTTTTGGTGCCTAAACTTAACTGTCATCGCTGCATGACGCCCAGTTTTTCTGGCTAAACTCCACCACCACGGCCCCTGAAAGGACCGTCATCTGGCGGTGCCTGTAGCCGGCTCACAGTCACCTGTTTGGGTCTGAACAACTGCCGCTGGTAGCCAGCGTCCCGGAGCTCTGTAGCGGCTAAATACAACCAGCAACTGCCGCTCTGATTTTATCGTTCTATGGCACTATAGACTGTTCACGTTACAGCGCTTTACTTAGTTTAAAATCCTTCTATTTTAGGTATATAATATATGGTCTATTGGTGAATTAACATTGATCACTTTGAGGGGGGGGGATACATTTTGTCCACACCGGGGATAAAAATAATTCAGCAGAGAAAGGGGTATGTAGACCAGAAAGAAGGTAAATCGCACACAAACCACCCCCCTCCCCCGGAAAATCGCACCCTGCGAGGACTAACGAACACCCTTTGCCCTTCTCTTGTTCCGGAACAGAAACTCTGCTCCCTCTCTTGAAAGCCCTGTGTTTTAAGACCCTTTATGCTCTTATAAAGCAGCAGTCAATGTAGTGCATATAGTAATAAATACCTGGAATACATACAACTGACAGTACTTTTAGTAGCTATATGTACGAATGGTTCATGAGAACAGCCTGCTGTTGTTTGGTTAGCCAGCAAGGTATCCCATAAGTAGATCCTAATGCAGTTAGCTACGAAACCTAATCCCGGGGGCTAGTTTCTGTATATACCCTGGGTCAGATGCAGAAAAAGGCCTTTAAAGTCAAAAAGTTTATTTGTATAGCTTTAGGAGGCTAGCGAGACTCAGACTCTCTGTTTCCCAAATGGAAACATTTCTGAAGCAGAGCGACTGATCTTCAACAGCCACATTTTTTATGTTTTTGTTGTTGTCTTTTCTGTTTTACAAGCATAAATCCACATCTGCAGGTCATTTAACAGATGCTCCTTAGCTGTACATGAATATGACAACCGTTTATTGCTTCAAACCTCCTCTGCCATCACTCAATTTTAAATGTCAATAAAGCCGATTTCACTGCACAGCTGCTGTCATAACCCATATTTTTTGTTTATTTTGTCTGTCGATGTCTTAATCGTTAAATAACGATTTTATCTGCATCTCAGCAGCTTGGCAATGCCTGCTGGTCAACATAGTATTTACGAGACGAGATCAAATTTCATACTTCATACACGTTCCGTTGTCTGCCAACAGCATGAGAAAAATAAGTAAATGAGAGCAACTATATCATAAATACAGCTACATTAAAACACAGTTTAGGTGATCACAGAGAGCAGGAGGAAGCAGAACGAAGGTCCTCCCTCCCTTACTTTTAACCAATATCTCTCTCTCTGTCTCTCTCTTCTCACTAACTACAAACACAAACAAAATGTTTTCAGCAGCGGTGGAAGAAGTATTCAGATCCTTTACTTAAGTAAAAGTACTAATAACAAACAGTAAAAATACCCTGTTACAAGTAAATGTCCTGCATTGACAATGTTACTTAAAGCGCTCATATTATGCTCATTTTCAGGTTCATAATTGTATTTTGAGGTTGTACCAGAATAGGTTTATGTGGTTTCATTTTCAAAAAACACCATATTTTTGTTGTACTACACATTGCTGCAGCTCCTCTTTTCACTCTGTGTTTAGGTCTCTGTTTTAGCTACAGAGTGAGGCATCGCACTTCTATCCAATCTTTGTTGGGAGTCTCACATGCGCAGTAGCTAGGTACTACGCAGTAGCTAGGTACTACGCAGTAGGTAGGTAATGGGCTACTAGCTAGAAGCTAACGCTGATAGCGGTTAGCCACCTGGTTCTCAATGGCAAAACACTGCTACAACACACAGGAGTTCACCATAATCTACAAAAGAAATTGTATAGAACTACTTACATGCCCCTCATCTGCAGGTATTCCATGCAAAGTTGGAAGTGCGCCCTTGTTTAGAAGAAGTCTCCCGGCTAATCCTGCTTTGTACTGACCGAAGTTGGAGAAACAGCTAGCTGATGTGGTATTAGCTAAAGTGGTTAGCACACACCAAATGTTTTGGCCGATGACGTAAACGGCCCTGCCGATTTTGACCAGCTCACCCGGAGACTGAAGGCAGGACATATTCAGAAACCTGTATCTCACTAAAAACTTTTTTTTTTTTCCAAGTTTGTATGTGTGTGGAAGCACCAGAGACACAAAATAACACCCCAAATCCCAGAAAAAGTGATTTTTTCACAATATGGGCACTTTAAGTAAAAGTATGTAAGTATCCTCAGGAAAATGTACTTAAAGTATTAAAAGTAAAAATAAAAAATCCTCACATTTTAGAAACTGGAAACGATCCAAACAGTTCTGTCAATCAACTCAGTGTTTAATGGTCTAATCATTTCAGCTTTACTTGTAGTTTACATGTATATTGTTGGGTAGTTTAATTCATAATAAAACATTATTTTATAAACTACTGTTTTATTCATGCAGTATAGATTTCCATTTCTGTAGACATGACTAAAATGTTGTCATTTCCATTACATCGAAGCACAGGAGATACTTTTGGAAATTGATTGCTGGGGAAATGCAGTAAAACAGGATACAGTGATGACCTGTAAGCACAGCAGATGTTACTGCACACGTCACCAAAGCTGTTGACTAAAAATAGTTGAAAAGTCGGTCGTATGGTTGATTTTGATTGCATGCATTAGTGTATTTCACTCAGCCCAACAGGAACAACAACTGACCTGCAGGCTGTACTTAAAAAGCTTTATTTATTTATTATGTATTGCATCTATTGCTCATGTAGGTGTTTTTAATTAAAGAAGTGAGACTTCTGTTATTGTGAAACTCTGAATCTTTACACCTTAGCTATTATTCCTCTAAAATACATGCCAAACAGTTGGTGTTTGAATTCACATCCAATATTTGCTGGAAAAGCTTTTAGGGTAGTTGTCTGCAGTAGTTTGCAAAGTATGTGGACCATTTCTTATTTTTGTATGTGACACCTGTTTTGTTTTTTGTTTGTTTTTCTTTCTTCAGTATTTTTTGAAAAATTGTTTAAATCTTCTGATTTCCTGTAAACATAGGCACTTTGGTATTGTGTGGAAGCGTGCATGCTTGAGGCTGTCATTGCATACTGCACATGCACACATGAATAGATGTGTGCGGAAATGTCTTATCAGGATATGTATGTTTGTGTACATACACTTTACACTGGTGCTTACCTTACAGTGCACCCAGAATTCACAGAACCATAGTTACATACGTAACTCTCATGTGCAGTTGTAATTTAAAAATAAATCAGCTGAAACTCGAGCCGTTTCACCGCCAGTATAGACATATTTTTTAATCCATTTAATCATTATTTTTCATAGGAATAAGTCAACGCATTCTCATGAACGGGTTTGTAGGATATCGTACGAAAAGTTACGCACACTAAAACGTATATATATTATATGAAAACTTGAAGACTGCCGGCTGGTGACATCAGCTACAGAGCGCCGTGCTACAGAGAGGCAGTTGCTAGCTGTTTAAGCCGCTACAGATCTTCGTGACGCGGCTACAGACCTCCATCACAGCTCGTCGTAACAGCGACAGTTAATAGATGTGTTTAGCCTCTACAGAGCGAAAGGCTGAGTCAGTGTCATGCACAGAAGGGCAGAGCAAGTTTAAATATCTTTTCCACTCTATATTTCCATCTTGTAATGCCACTGTTTGGGGTATTTTTTTAAATATAAGTCATTTGTAATAGAGCAGACTTAGGGTTGTGTTGTAGCCCTGCTTGTTTTTAATGTTTTTATGAAATATCTGTATTGACTGCCTGATCATATCACCGTATTATTTACTGCCTTGCGAGCCACAAATTAAAGCTTGGCAGCGCAATGAGTAACACTGCTTTAACGCCTCCATAACTCTGTGAAAGGTAGTTTAATTTGGAAGAAAGCCTTGGTAATGGCTTTACTGCTTGGACTTTTTAAATGGGCAACAGGTTACTGGCATTCTTTTCTAGGAAATGTAACACCTCCCATTTTATGGGATCTTTAAAAATTACAGAAAACTGTAGTGTATGTTTATCTCACACCTGTTTGCCACTGCCAGTGTGTCCCTTTTCATCCATTGGAAAATAATCAAATCTTGGAGCGCTGAGTGATTACAGCGCATGTCATATAACCACAAAGTCCTGGATTTGATTCTGGCCTTGGGACCTGTGTTGCATGTCATATCCCTCTCTCTCTCTCTCTCTCTCTCTCTCTCTCTCTCTCTCTCTTTCTTTCCCACATTTCTACACTGCCTTCTGTCAAATAAATGTGAAAATGCAAAGCCACACTCTGTGGCTGTTGTCTACTCCTCCCAGTGAAGTCTCCTACACTAGCTAGCTAACTTTTACTGATTAAATGAGTTGAACCTGTTGAACGGTCTTGTAACGTTACAAACATTATTGTATTCATTAGCTTGGTGACTGGCATGAGCCACTTGTCTTAGCATTGAGCATTTAGCTTTTATGATATAATATATGATATTTTATTTACATGTCATGCCACTAAGTGGCCCATGCCACACGGAATTACATGACACCTATATGAAAGTAATTTCATCCACAGCTTCTAGTCCAGTATCCACACACAACATGCTCTACTTTACACAAAATAAAGAATAAAGAAAACATATTAAAGCAGCCACAACACAATAGTGTAACCTATAAATTGTCCAACTAGAACTAAACATTTCAAACATAAAACAAAACCACAGACACAAAAAATAAAATAAAAAATAACAGGGAATGTCACTTGCAGACAGATAATTATTGATTCAAAGCAATCTTGTTGTAGCACATCTTAGTAATGTGGATTGAAATATCATCAATAAATTAGGTCACTGTGTTGCAAATTGGCATTTAATTAATGAAAGATGATGCTGCGTGGCAGAATAAATGCTGTAACACAGTATGATTTACAATTACTCTCCGACATATTATCTAGTGTTTCTTGTGTTTCCCCAGAATTAGAGGGGTCACAGGTTATATGACGCCAATGACAGGCGACCAAATGTTTCGGACTGTTACATTGAATAAAATAACAGATTTCTCTGGGATAATGTATAGTAAGCACACAGCTCAAAATTTTTAGACATTTTGATGTGGAAATGTAACATAGTATACCATTATCAGGGTGCAAGTGGAGATATGAATAGGTAACTGACTCATTTTTAGCTTCTCTGTCCCTTCTGACACCAGAGAATATGCCGGTATTCTCTGGATAAAATTATTTGACATATCAGTGCAGCTTGTGTATACAGTGCTGAGAATAGCAAAAATAGCTGATGGCAGTGAGTGACCCAGTCATGACTAAGGCTTCTGAGAGATTCCAAAAGAGTACAAAACATGCTCAATTTTAATCCCTTCAAGTAGCAGGGAGGAGGGACACGAGTAGCCACAGAGAACGGAGGGAGGGTACTGAGCTGCTTTGGGCAGTCGGCCTCGTGTTAAACCTCCCTCCCTCCCTCCCACACACACACACACACACACACACACACACACTCCTCCTATACCTACTTTCCCTGGCTTGTTCCCGAGTGCGCCCTCATCTCTCAAGGTGTTTATGTTTCAATCAAGAGAGCCAGAGCAGCGTGACCACAGCTTTCTGCGTGACCAGCAGAGCTCCAGCTGCAGCCACCACCCTTCACCGCTTTAGGAATCAGCCATAAAAATGCCACCTCGCCTGACTAACCTAGACTCTGGAAGCCAGCTATTGGCTTTGTGTCCCGCTTTCTGAGAGGAACTTCAAAGTAAATCCATCACTGTCCCCCATGGCAAGAGTGTAAGAAGGGCTAGGATTGACCTCTGTCCGTTTGTTCCTTTTGTTTGAACATCTGTCACATGCGATATCACTAATACAATTTTGACAAACATGGGCAGCAGTGTCACAAATAATCATCATGTGTTCCAGTGGTGTTCCAGAAGAGTTAGATCAACATATTGGGTCAGTATTAATTATATTGGAATCAAATGTCTGACTACCTAAGCCAATCATTGTAGGTTCACTGCCAATATAATAAAGGATCTACTTTGACTTCAGAAAATAATAAATGCTAAATGCCTAATTGGTTAAAGAAATGTCTCCTCTTATATCAGCTTCTCTAAAACTATACACCAATTAGATACATTAATTCATTCTCCAGTTATTTTTCTTCTGCAGCAGGCTCTGCTCTCCTCAGAGTGCATGTACAAAGAGAATTCTGCAAACCAGTGTCAGGAAACGATAACCCCAGCCCCAGTCAAGCTATTTCTTGCCACTTTGTTTCCATGGCAATGCTGATGAGCTAGTTGGTTAGTACAGGGGGTTGGCTTGGGGGAGGGAGCGGTGGGGGGAACCTTTGCAGCCGCCAAGTCAGGCCTGGGCATTTTAACAATTCATAAAACTGGTGAAATCAATCTGAGCTTAGGAGATTTAATAAATCTCTCTCGCTCTCTCTGTGAGATGAGCAGGAGAGAGAGAGAGGAGGTAACAATGAGGTGGAAAAATAGACAGCGTCAGGGGTAATGCTCATATTGGCTGACACAAGGGAAAAGCAGCTTTTAAAGCATTTAGCTTTAATTTCATTCAGGAGTGACATAATTGATTTTAATGAGATGTTTATAGAGTGAAGTGCCAGTGTTGCAAAATCATTTGCGAGTCTGCCTGACGGGTACTTGTGAGGCTTGCACCGGGGAGAAGCAGAGAGCCACACAAGTCTCTGCTGCCAGAACTCCTCCAGCAAGCCTCTACTCATCGTCACTCACTTCCGCGCACAACAGAATACATTTGGCTGCTTCTTTTAATTAAGAGCATATTTAATTCATGAACTACTTTCGTAGATTTGACACCTTATTGACTGAAACGCTAAATCCTAGGATATGCCAGCCAAGTCCCAGCCATCTGGGTGAGAACACAAGTTTACTGCTAATACCCAACAAACCCCGCTGACTTCTCCTGTTTGAAATATCAGTGCTGTGACTGACAGGGTGTCACATTGCTATTATGAGATCCCCGTGGGCCTGTGTGGTTTATAGCAGAGATAATGGATGGCAGTGTGAACATCACAGTGCCCTCAGCACTGAGAGAAAGACTGGGTGCCATGAAGCTAGCAGTCACACTTCAGTCTTTCCCACCCAAACACACAAAGTCATGTTGAACTAAAGTAGGTTTGTGATGACTGATATAAGAGACTGTCCTATCCCAGAAAAACAGCATTGGTCATGATTACAAACACTTCAAGCTGTAAATGGTTACATGTCCTTGACAGTAAGTAGATCACCTTGGTACTGTATTCGCCGTCGTCAAACTGGTCTTTTAACTTTGATGATATCTTAATGACATGTCCAAATGGTTCAACATTACTTGGGGAACTATTACTAGGGGATTATTCATGCCAAAATTATAAAAGCATTTGACATAGTAATCAAACTTTATGACATCTTTAAGTCTAAATTGTTTGACTTTACTTGAGGTAAAGGAAAATATTCATGGCACAATTATAATGGTCTCATGACAGCCAATGTAAATACTAACTACTAATGACAGTTTAATGTAATGCTAACACCTAAATGGTTTATTTAAGTTTGATAATTAGGCCTGCCATGACATATTTATGACAGGTTATGTTGTCTAGGTTAATGTCAAGTTGTCATACCAAAGACATTGACAGGTTATATTGTCTTGTTTGATGTCGAGTTGTCATGACACAGAGATTGTTGTCCTGGTTAACGTCAAGTTGTCATAACACAAACATCTCAAACAATGCTAACTTTGAATTAAACGTGTCATAATTTACCAAATGACACCTAATGACAACAGGCATAAACATTCTTAAAGACTCCATGTCTGGTTTCATGTCATGGTTATGATGGTGTCATGTCAGATATACGCATACCCCTTCAAATATAGTGATGATGTTTTATATCCAAAAGGTCAAAAGTCAACTTGACTTTGACATCATAATGTACTGAAAAAAAAATGCTTTTCTGGCCATTATTCATCGCCATAACTCAGGAACAGAAGGGTGGATTGTGACCATATTTCACATTTGGTTGGATAATGAATTGGTGACACTAATCTTGGGTGCCCACCTTGAAACTGTGGTGATTGTATAGAACTTCTGTGTGAAACATCCATATTTTGCCAAAAAATACACTTAATATCTTTTAATCAATTGTGTCAAAGTCTTCACTACATATACAATATTATGAGTCTGGATAGACATGGATGTAAACTTGACTGGTTGGTGGAGGCATACAGCCGTAGTAGACACTGGCTTTTATGATGCCATTGGCTAGACATAAGCAATGACCAGATCCTGCCAATACAATGACATGCATCTATTAGTTAATGAAGACATGATGTTTTTTGAAACATTAGGGGGAAGGAAACTATTTTATGTGTTTCTCCTTGACAACAAATCCCATGTGCAAACCCAAACAACCAACAATGGATGTATCCTACTTTCACTGGTAAAACGTGTGTATCCAAAACCTAATATATCTTATTGCTCATTTGTCATCCAAAAACAATCAATGAAATCAATCAATGAAATTAGTCGCCATGAATACACTATTTACTCCTTGCTCTAAGCTACAGGACCCAGCTATAAAATTGTCACCCCTTTTATAAATAAAAGGATATGTGTGAGACCTATTTTTAAAGGTTTAGATCTTAGTGTGCTGAAAAAAACACAAACAATTCATGGAAGTTGGAAACTATTGAGAGATTACAGGATTGCATGTGGATATTCTTGAAGGATGAACCCTACTGATTTTGGTGATCTCTATTGTTATGTGTGGTCCTTACACCAACATCTTTAGTCGCACATAAGATATTTGACAGTATGACATATAGCATGATTAATTCTACAACCAGTGTAGCCTTGGTTAGTTCTATATATAAAGTCAGTCAAAGTGGGTCATATCCTATCACTGCTGGTGACACCCATATCTGCAAAACGATACTGCATAACCCCCAACACACACACTTAACAGCCTCCAGGTGATACCCACACTGCAATAAATTCACACACCCTTTGCTTCAACACCTTCTTCTAACACAGATTATTAATACCTCACACTCCCGTGGGCATTCACTAAAAAAAGTCTAAATTTCTAGAAGGCAAGCTTATTAACTGTGATTGATTTTTAAACATCTCTGGACATCTCCCATGCATCTGTATCCGGCTACACAAACAAATACACACACACACACACACACACACACACACACACACACACACACACACACACACAGACACACACACACACACACAGACACACACACACACACACAAATTCAAACATGTAGAATAGCCACTGGAGTGTCTTCACAACGCTATTACAGCCAAACTGGCATCTTAAGCTGCAACCTTTCCAATGCTCAATCAGGGCTCAAATGGGGGAAAATGACAGGTTTGGGAGTGATTTTTTTCCTGCAGGACAATGCTTTCCCAAGCACCTTAGGGCACAATTTCCGTGCAACAACTGTGGAGAGCTGTTTTGATTGCTTTTCAATCAAGCGAGACAAACACTAATTAGATTTTATTTTTTTTTTGTTGAGGAACTGCAGAATTATAGGCTTCATTCATGAAGCGTGGATGACTGGCACTTCTCTGATAGCTTCAGCGACACTCTTCTGTTTGGACTGTTTACTGTTAAGACTTTATTATATATGTCTGTGTGTGTGTGTGTGTGTGTGTGTGTGTGTGTGTGTGTGTGTGTGTGTGTGTGTATGTTATATATAGTATATATATCGAGAAAGAGAGAGAGAGAATTCTTGCAGCACACAGTCAACCTGGGAAAAGGGTCCTGCACATAGTGAGCTTGAGAGCCTTTTGTATTCTTGTTTATTTAATTTTCCTGAGCCGTCTCTTGTTGCTGTATAACAAAAGAACATTATTGACACCATAGTTTAATTGACGTGGAAAAAATGCTTGCTTCTGTCACTTCAACTCCCTGCTCCTGGTATCACCCGTGTCTTCATTTACTGTAGGCGCTTTTTGATGTCCACATCAGTCCTCCCCAACAGAGCTTTACCCAATTCTGTGGCTATTTGTGCATCTGTCAAGGTTTGTGCAGGCTTGGACCCAAAAATGCAGAGGGTTAAGACGAGAAGGCAGCGTGAAGGTCTTGAAGGTTTATTAAATTAAAACGGCTACAACAAAAGGTGTCCTGAAGCATGCAGGTCAAAAACTGGCAAAAAGAATAGCCAAACAAAAATCCCAAACACTCAGGAAACAGAAGACTAGAAACAACCAAAAATACTAAGAAAGAAACTACACAGGGACGCAGGGAATGTCTCAGGAAGCGACACAGGAAAAGACAACAGGCAAAGAGAGCACAGAGACTAAATACAGGTAATGAGGGTAGTAACGAGGGACAGGTGACAAGCGAGCTGATGAACAGGTGAAACACATCAGGGCAGGGAAGACAATCCCACAAGGCAGGAAGTAAAACAAGTCATGACACAGGAGAAACAGAAGCCATGTTTGAAACCGTTCCCTATCACAGATATAGTGCACTATATAGTGTGCACATTTTGTGGTGGTGTTCGAATTCTCTGCGGTTAATTTCCTTCACTATAAAGTCCACTATAAAATACCCACAATGCACAGTTAATTTGAGTGTACAAACAATGTCGTGTTTTCCCACAGCAGACGAAGAAGCAAAAGCACCCACGAAAAAAAGAAAAAAGAAAAATGGAGTAGGCTTTCATTTCTAAACAGTGGAAATATAACATGCAACACATATACACCCTTTTACTTTCCTCCTGAGTGCTTGGTTTGTTTCAGGGACGTATTAGACATATTTTTGTTTCAATTTGTTTACATGATGCTGGGCGTGCCCGCCTCCGTCACACAAATAACTGGCGCATCTACTGACGCAACGATGTGTTTTCAGTGAGTGTCCGAAGTCTCGTTTGGTCGTTCCCTATAAAGTTCACTATTTAATAAACACTATATAGGGAATAGTGAGTGAGTGAGGGAATGGTTTCCAACACAGCTAGAGACTACAAAAAAAACAGGAACTGCAGCATGGAAACATACACAAGAATGGTACTGGGAAAGACAAAACAGAGAACAATACTGCAAAACAGGAAACGGTGAACAAATGACAGGGAAAACAAGCAAAACAGGGAATGAATAAACAAAATAAAACAGGAAAAACCACAACTGAAAACCACAACCATGACAGCATCGACCATTACAGACTTTAATTTATCAAGCATAGTGTGGCAGTATTGTACAAAGCCCCCCTGAAGGGTCAAGGTGAATTTTTTTATTACTAAAAATCTTTTATACTTTTAATTATATAAGAGTATAACTATGAAAATCCTTCTTTTATGTTCCCTCACAATTTTCTTTTTGCTTTTTCCTGTGTTGTATTGCTTTGTATTTCCTTTAATCCATGGAGAAAGGCTGAGTACAGCTACCATTAGGGCTGGGTATCGTATAGCTGGTAATTCGATACCAGTACGGATACCAATACCATGACTTTCGATACCGGTTCCTAAGCAATACTATTAGAATGATTAGATTTTCTCCTTAGGTATTGAAATTGGGTACTGAATGACAAGGTATTTTTTGATAATCCATACTTTAAAGGCAATTCGCTCGGTGCCTATAAGTATTGAATTCGGTACCCAGCCCTAGCTACCGTAGCCATATCCACAGCGACAGCTTCAACCAGCACATCCAGAAAGGGCAGCTGCAGCTGTGCTCACAGCCAGGGACCGTATGTTCTCGTGGCTCGGAATTTGAAAGAAGTAATGAGCAAGGCTGTGTTTCAGTCCACCTTTATCGAGTCCAAGACCAGGACTAGTCGAGATCAAGTCAAGACTTAGTCCAAATGAGAGACAGTCAAGGCCGAGACAGAAAAAAGACAAATTTCTTACCTGTTCATAATTTATGTGATGTGAGGGACAGCATATGATTTTGCTTTATTATTTGTAATAATCACAAAGCAAGTGCAGAGTGACACACTATAGGATCAAATTAGGCCATATTGTTTACTGTAAGCATAACAATTTCACTAAAGTCACATAAAGCTGATGTGCAACTTCACATTTTAGATGTTATTCTGGTGTAACAATAACATGCTGGACTGCCGATGGAAAATGTAACATATAACAAGCAACACAGGTGTCACGAAAAAATGTAAATGTTCGCATTCTTGAACTTATTACTGAAGAATACATAGTACAACATGCTTATTGACATTGTGTCTATGGCCAAAATGAAACGGATTGATGTCTGATGATTGAGGTATACCAGGCATCCAGGCGACCAATGTGAATGCCTGTTCCAGATAAAGTAATACCTGTTTTCAGAACGAGCGTGCTTCATCCATGGTTTTGTTTTGAAGGAAGAAGTTACTTTAGAATAAAAGCATATAGTACAGGACATTGGACTCAGAATATTTGGCGAGTCCAATGGCCGAGTTTGAGAAAAGTCTGAGTCCAAATACCAACAAGTCCAAGACAAGTCCGAGGCAACAGAAAAACGTCTCAAGTACTACAGCCCTGGTAATGAGTAATAAATGCATAACGTGAAATGTCACGTCATCCCTCCCTTCTCTAGTATCTGCAGAGTGTTTCCCACAACTGCGAGTGTGTTATAACTGGACTGGACCAACACACTAACTGGTCCTATGGATCATTGGAATGCAAAATGTATTGCGAGGAAATGCAAAAGTAGTTCAGAAAAAAAGAAATCCCTCTGTGACCCTTTGGGGCCTCTGTACTATAATTGTAATCACTTCACTGCACATTTAGATTTGACCTTTACACTGTATACATAATTTTACATGCATAAAGTGTTTCTGAAAGGCTTTTAAGAGTTGGCTGCCACCTTTTGTTCTGTGAATTAGAGCTGCAGCTAGACAAGTACCTTCTATTCACTATTTTATCTTGTGTCATTGGGTTTGCTGAATAGTCCTAACTAGGACTAAGCTTTTTTTTCCAAAATACTTTGAGAGTTTACAGATGGCTGGAAGAATATATAGCTTATGGAATGTGCACTCTTGTCATTAAGGGACCTAAAAGAATTAAAGCTTTAGTGTGTAACGTTTTGATATTAATAAACGTCCGTTACATTCAAGCCATTGCCAAATGAGTTGCTACAAAGCTAATTAAGACTACCAGCGCCACACAACTCTCTCTGTATTTCTCAGTATGGCTGTGTTTAGAACATGGTGGCGTCCGGTGACTTTCCCGCGCAGAAGCTCGAGTGAAGACAGTCCATCATGTTTTTTTAATTCTCCGTGTTCTCCTTGGCTACTAGCAACTGCATGGAGGAGGGGTGGGGGCGCATGCGCGATCACAGAAGGCTTGTATCATGTGGACATGCCGACAGTGTTGTTGTCATTACTTAGAATTCCTCATGGGGGAGACAGAAACTACGCACTATAGCTTTAATGGACTGTGGGTCAGAATTAAGGAAATTAACTATGTACCTACAGCTGTGTAAAAGGTCAGACTGACAGATATGTGGTGTCACACTCTCTACTCCCTTTTCTCCTGCTCCAACCTGCAAATCTCTGGATTGTAAAGTGACAGTTACACAAAGACTACAATAATCTTAGACTATTGTACACTGAATCAAGCACAAACAAAATGACCTTGTATTGGACCATACTGTTGTTGTTAGAGAAAATCGGAAAGTCCTGGAGTTTATGCACCGATCCGATACCACGTAATTTGGCCCTTAAGAAAATTTACTTTAAAGTAGTTTATTTATGTCCTTTTTCCGTTATGACTGACTGTCAAACTGGATAGTAAAAGAAAGTTCAACGGCATTCATTGTTTGTGTTGTGAGCCAGGCCGAACAACAAAGATAGAAGTCATTTCACATCCATATAGGGATAGTAGTATACAGTTGTTAAAGTGCTCATATTATGCTTTTTGGCTTGTTCCCTTTCCTTTATTGTGTTATATATCTTTTTTTGTGGACGTTATCGGTTTACAAAGTGAAAAAGCCCAAAGTCCACCCCAAAGGGACTTACCATCTCCAACAGAAAACACTGTTCACAAACTGCTCCAAACAGCTCTATTGTAGTCCAGCCTTCCATACTTCCATGATGAATGTGCATAACTTTGTAACACGTTAGCTACTGCGCATATGTGACTCCCAACAACAAAAGATGGAACAGAAGTGTGATGTCTCACTCTGTAATTTCTTTAATTTCTCAGTTTATATGTATTTCTTCATGTGTTTCTTTGCCCTTTTATCCTGTTTCTTATGCTAGTGTCACATCACACCACACCACTACAGATTAATGCACAATTCTGACCTTTGACAAGAAAAAATAAATACAAATAAATATGCCAAATATATACAGTATATATATATATATATATATATATATTTAGGTTTAACCCAAATTAATTCTATATACAGTGTGCATGTATTTCGACTTTTGTCTCTTTCCTTTTTTTTCTCACTATTTTTCTCTCTCTACATTTACATATTGTAATTCTATTACTCTCAGTTATTCACACTCTGCAGAATCATACAACTGAGTTTTAATGTGAGGCTTTGATTCTGCCATCATGATATGGCTATTACTTTGATTCTGAACACATCCATGCTGACTTCTCATGTGCTGTATTCCATGTTAATGACGCTCTGTCCCCCCCCCCTCCCCCTCCTCTGTCTCCGCCTGCAGACGGCCGCCGCACTGATGTACGATGCCGTGCACGTGGTGGCCGTGGCTGTGCAGCAGTCTCAGCAGATCACTGTCAGCTCATTACAGTGCAATCGGCACAAGCCCTGGCGCTTCGGGAACCGCTTCATGGCCCTCATCAAAGAGGTAGATGCTTCTCTACCTGCTCCCCATTCTGTCTTCCTCCTCAACATACACAGCACCTTCACAAGGAAAACACATGCTCTCCGCAAAGCAGACAGAGATGGAATGCAAATAAGGCAGAGGCAGTCAAGAGAGGGAATGTTAATGAATAGAAATGATTTATCTGTGTATTTATTTATGTGGAAATATTTTTTTCAGTTTGTCTACATACATATTCCCCATCGAGGGCAGCCATCTTGAGCCTGCTTTCTGAATTTCAGCATTAATCACCCATGCAGAAACAAAAACACCACATTATCTCATTTTTAGTAATTGCCCCACAGTTCACTGCATTTGTGAAGCTGGAATGCTTAATCCAGAGCTTTCTGTCTGTGGAAAAGGCCGGGGGATTAGGCAACCTATATTTAGGGCTCTCTAACCCGCATTCATAGAGTGATGTTTTGAATGCCACATAGTTTATAGGGCTGTTGGAATGAATTCCGAAAGTCAAATATAATTTGAATAGTAAAAAAATCAATATTATTCGAATGCTGAAATTACTATTCGAATGTGGTTTTTTTTTTTATAAATATGTTGGCTAGCGTTAGCTAATCTCCCTCTTCTCGCCTTGGCCTACCCGCATGTGAAAACGAAATGATTTTGTCATGTCATGTCTAATGAACAATAAGTTAGCGGGAGTGAGAAGCACAAGGCATTGTGAAATCACGGAGCTAATGTTACGTACCGAGTAACGTTAGTACAGGGGGGAGCGACAGGCTGCGGTTCAAAATCGGAAGATGGGAAATAGTTTTAACATGACTTTAGAATCAACATCCACTGAGCCAAAATGCTTATGTTATCATTAGTTAGCTGGTTCTTGTTTCCTAACTGCATCATGAGTTATTCTCACCATCGCTTGCTTAGATGCCATGGTGAATTGACAACTGACCAAACTCTCTCCAATTAGAAAGATGGTGAGATGCAGTTGAAAGCTAATACGTTTATGTAATAAATTAATTTAATATACGTTTTACAGACAATGTTAAAAAGTGTTTCACAAAGGGAACAATTGTTAAAAATAAGATACATACCGTACTCACACAATGCATACATAGTAGAAACAAAGTAATACAATTGCAAAATAATAATAAAAAAACAATACTATACATTGCTGTTGATGAATAAAAGTGGCTTTAAAATGTACTCTTATACTAGCAATTATTAAACGGTGGTGAAATTTGCATCTGTGTTGCTGTTTTACAACCATCATGAAACTATATGAATGTAGAAGTAAAAACTGTATGGCAGTGTGCAGCACTAAAAGAAGAATAAAATGGAAAGACATCTGTTCAGATTTCCACGAGATTTGGTATGCATATTGACAGTCAGAGGATGGTCTCTGACTTCTATACTGCTAAACTTTCCAATTGTACACAAAAAAAAAAAAAAGGGGCCAATGTGAAACCTAAGATCATCATACAGTAGCAAGCACTGATGGAATTCAATTCAAGTAGACACAAATAATTCAAATACAGTATATTCTTGTTTTACAGGGTCATTTAAGAATGCTTTCGTGGACCCCTTTAGATCAGTTTGCCCCAGTTTCAGAACCCCTTTGCTGGCTGAAGTGCAGTCGTTTGTATTAGCTCTCACCTCGTCTATATCGACGACGGTTAATTTGCGGGATAGTTCCGCTGCCGCCAGAAACTCCCGCTGAAAGGCCCCTTACTTTCCACTTTCTTTGAGTTAACTTTAAACTTCGGTCGGATCGAGCAACATTAACTGGAACCTCTGATCAACGTAACAGGCTGACAATGGCAAAGTTAAAAAAAGTTTTAAGGTACATTTTGGATCGTGCAACAAGACAGGCCTGTTTGGTTCGTTCGGGGAATGATTGTAAAGATTTACAAAGAATATGTTTACTGCATTTACTATCTAACTGGGGCTCTTTAGGACTGATTGGTGGGGATTTGCTATAGACAAAATACAGCTCACGTTACTGTATTGTATGAAGTTAACTTCATTTAATAATTAATGTGGCGTTTTCTTTGGCGGGGTGCGTATATTAGAGTAAGTTACTTACCGAAACCATTTTGAAGAGCCATGCTCATTGCGTCCAGAGCTTCGCGTCGCCCAAGATGATTGTGATAGGTTTAAAGAAATGCCAATAACCCAGAGAACATTTTTCTCCGATCAGTGAATGTTGTGTGGAAGGGCCTGACCTTCCTCCGCAGCGCTGTGGAAATAGGTCTGGCAATGCGAGACTAGCTCTCACCCACAGTGCCTCTATTTAAGAATCTTTAGCTAGGCAAAAATCTCCTTGGAATCCTCTGCCTCCCAGTTTACAACAGTTGAACCACGGGGTCACTAAGCTGGTGTGTATTGAACAGCTGGTGCTTTACAGGAAACAAAAAGGCAGCACAGAGGTTTGAACTGTAACTTCGAATCCCCTCTAAAGTCAAGGTCAAACTCTGTCTGTGATAAAATAGAATTCCCTGCCATACACAAAAAATTATGTTTTCAGTAAAGAAAAATGTTTTAGTAATTTTGGACAAAAGACTCTATAGACTCTTTATAGCAATAATGGACACTATGTAAACATGACACATTCAAATAAATGTGTAAAGAGCCATTACTACTCCCACTATAAACTCTCGGTAAAAAAACAACGGTAGACATACATTGTTTTAGATCACAAATGAATTGTATAAAACAATGGCGCAGATGAAATTGTTTGTGCTTTTACATAGCTAAGACTTAACTGAATCACCTCAAGTGACCAACACGGTTCATCACAATGTTGCTTTTCACAAATTCACAACATTTATCAGTTATTTAAAAAACAAAAATACAATCATGAAATACAAACAACAAATCCACATGTTGTTAGCTTACCCAAACAGTTGACAGATATACCTACCGCATTCCTTGGTAATAGTAGTTCATAATTATCTCCATTGGAGTAACTTATGCTTGTATCTGCAAACAGCACTGGTGTCAATAGAGAGGTATTTAGACACTCAGTCTCAATGTCAATTCAGACAGTCAAAGTAGTATGACAAATGCTTTCTAGCACAGTTGACTGTGCAGCGTGAGTAACTTCCAGATCTGTGACTCCCACTCATCTAACTAAAGATAGGCCCTGAAGTTCCCGGCTTCCAGTCGGAGCAGCACGGTGATGATTTGCTGTAGCTGAAAAAAAAAGCCTTTCCTGCTCTGAACCACTTTCATGCTACATTGTATCCTATCACACCCCTAAATATCTGTAAAGATTGGGTAATTGCATTCCCACTGTTACAAATGCAGCCTCAGACACTGTGTAGGCATCATGATGCCAGGGAAGGCTGTACAAACCGAAACAGTGTTTGGGGAAAAATAGAAATAGTGTGTTTTCACTCCTTGACTGCTTTGCCTCGAACACTGACATCAAAAACATATCAGAAAGCGGAGATGTAGACTTGATGCTGATGATCTCCTCTAATATTCTCTGTGTCTCTCTGCCTCCCTCTCTTTAGGCCCACTGGGACGGCCTGACCGGGAGAATCACTTTCAACCGGACCAATGGCTTGAGGACGGACTTCGATCTCGATGTCATCAGTCTGAAGGAGGAGGGCCTTGAGAAGGTAGTGTGTCTTTAATGTGTGTGTGTGTGTGTGTGTGTGTGTGTGTGTGTGTGTGTGTGCGTGTGTGTGTGTGTGTGTGTGTGTGTGTGTGTGTGTGTGTGTGTGTGTACGTTCACTTATGAGCCTGGTATGCCAATGTGATGTTGAGATAAATTCAAGGAGTTAATGTAGCCGTGGTTCATGAAAGATCAACACAAACACAATCAATCTGCCATAATCCCCTAATTACGTTTATGTGTAAATGCATATCTCAATGCATAGCTGCAGTCCATTAATTGAGGGCTTTCAGCTAACTCTCTGGCAGCCACATCGTAGGTCCATAAGTCACGGGTAACATTGGCATTGAATGGCATATACTGCAGCAGCATTATCTAAGCTTTGTGTAGGTATCCAAACAGACAAAGAATTGATCATTTTACCAGTGAATCATCTTTTTGAAGAAATTGTTTAGCTTTTACAAGATTGGAAGATCAATATCAATCTCTCGTTTGTATGTTAAGTTCAGACATGGAGTCAGGACGTGATTTCAAATATATATATATTAGGGCTGTCAAAATTAATGCATTAATAACGAGTTAACACAAATTCCTTTGAACGCTACACATTTTTTTAACGAGTGATTAACGCACGCACGTTCTGTGATCTAGCTCCATAGTTTGGATGGCTAGCAGAAACAAAGCTCCTTTCCACATGTCGAAATGTCTTTGGCCAAGACACTGAACCCTAAGTTGTTCCTGATGGGCAGGCCAGCGCCTTGCATGGCAGCTCCATTGTGTGTGTGTGTGTGTGTGTGTGTGTGTGTGTGTTTGTGAATGGGTAAATGAGAAGCAAATTGTAAAGCACCTTTTCAGTTAATGTAGAAAAGTGATATGTAAGTGTAAAAAGTAGAATGATGCTGTTAATTGTATACAGTAATCTCAGAGGAATGTATATCTGCATGTATTGGATTGGCCAACTTAGTGCTTTGCCACAATAGCATTGCTGCAAAAGTTGAGCAGGTCCATCTACTTTGCAGATGAACTTATTTTTGCTAAAGCTCTTTACATAGATGACCCCAGCATGCCAGCACTAGGGTGAATCAGGGGGATGCATTTTTTGACACAGCACTAATGTCAGTCTAAACACAGCCTAAAATGTGTATTAGCTATCCACATGAAAATAAATACACCAGTTCAGACTTACATGTGTGTAGATGCCACTTCATTCGACTTTTATGTCCTTTGCAATTTTCTGCTGCAGGTCAGCATGAAAGTGCTATAGACTAACTTTAAAATATACCAATTTGATTTGTCTAACATCCAAACTAAATCCAAACACTACCTCAGTTGGAATGCATCAGGCATGTGACTGTGTACTAATATGAATATGAATAGTTGCATCTATGGTTTACATCTTTTCCTGGCATCTCCAGTGTTCAGCACTCAATTTAAGATTCATGAGATTACCAGCGGGAGGATAACCTGCTAGCACCGCCGATACAAATAATATTCTCGAATGCAACCGCAAACACTTCACACTTCAGCATCCTCACTGGTGCTCGCCTCTCAGCAGCACCTGACCTCTGGTCTGTGTGCGCCTGCACCTCCATGAATAATTTACTCGATTAATAAAAACCCCTTCAGAAGCCCTCCAGCCTCATGAAGCCTGAATTAAAGAGTTGATTTGCAATTACAAAGCCTATCTCTGGCCCTCGTGTGGAGCATCAGAGGAGCCCTGAGGTGTGTGTGGCTGGTGTGGGTTGGAGTGTTTGTGGTCCATGTGCTCAGGTCAGTGGGTTTGGATGGGGTGAGAGTGGAGGGTTGCTGACGAGGAGGCTTGGGTGTGGAGACTTGAGGGAGAGCCGAGAGAGGACAAGAGAAGCCTAGAGGCACGATCCGATAGCTTCACCCTCCTCTTCTTCCTGCTTGCTTCCCCAGGATGCTCCCCTATTCTTCTTTATATCCCTTCTTAGTGTTGTCCTCCACCAACCCTCCCACAGGGCCAACCCAGATCCTAGATCATCTCTAACATTATACCCTGTGGGAGTATAGAAGAAAGTGCCCCCTGACAGTGGTGAGGGTTCACACGGCTGTCAACTGTGTCCTCAGGGTGCTGCACATTATCATCTGTATGTATCCAGAAAAGAAAGTGGGGGATGTCTGAGTACAGTTTATGTCTATACTGTACAGGTCTGCCTGTGTGTTTGGTAGTGTTACCAATTGAAACAGAAATAACATAAATGCTTTATCTTCTGTTAATATACACATGAACGTCTCCACCAGTCCAGTATCCTTAGCATTGACAATGGCAATGGAAGAGTTTGCGCCTCACAATATATGTCCTATGCCACTCCAGGAAGTATTATGTCCTTCATGCGGCAAGGCAGAAGTTAAGAGTGTAGATGTTTGTGTGGTGGATGGTCATAAAGTGCATACGACTTTAATAGAAAAGACCACAGTTTGCATCCCATCACAGACCTGGGTTTAAGGTTTGTCATTGGATTAACCAAAACCATGATCTTTCCCCAACCAGTTGTTTAAGTTGCCTAACCACATAGGGTTTCCATATACAGGTATTGTAGAAAGCAAGCATTTTTAAAAACAGTATCATTGGATGTAAATAAAATGTCACTGAACCTACATCAGTCTTGTAGAGTTGTTCAATATTGACATTCTTTTTTGGCAATAGGGATGTATCTGCAAATCTATGCAGTGAATCATAAATCACAGAGGGTTGCAGAGGTGCTGATACTTAAACCTTTCAAATCTCAACATTGCATTTTATGGCCCTGTTTGTCAAAAAAAGCTGATTGGTTGATCCAAGACATAATCTTCAATCCAAAACGTATAAAAGTATAAAATAAAGGTGCTATGTCAAATGTCTCCAAACGTTTAGAATGTTCACTCACATCCAGACGGAGCAGCACATTCCAGTCATTGCTAGAGATAAATATTCTTTATATGGTACCAATTACATCTTTCAATCAGAAAACAGAACTAGCTTTTACTCATTAATTATTGTTCTTTCTAAATAACAGACTGAAACTGAAGTGCATCTTGCATTTTCCCTCTGCTTAATTTGAGTTGCTTTTCCTCTCACAATGAGCAAGTTTTAAATAGAAACTGTCACTGCTTTCATGACAAATGGTAAAATATTCCAAATGAGCCAAAAGTAAGCAGCCTAGTATTAGTTTTTTAAGTGAAATGTCTGATCTGTATGCCTGTATAACTGTATGTTACATGTATCTATCTGTCCTGGAACCAGTTAAAAAAATAAACAAGTGTATTTTGTTTTGCAGATTGGTACCTGGGACCCTCCAAGTGGCCTGAACATGACGGACAACCAGAGAGGGAAGACGTCTAATGTATCTGATTCCTTATCCAATCGATCTCTGATCGTCTCCACCATACTGGTACTTGTTTTAATTAATCTGTTTGTTTTCTGAACTGTTGCTGGAGCGGTTGCAACACTGTTCAGCAAGTGGAATTGGCTCAGGCGTCGTTATCTGATCGAAACTTCAGTTAGGCAAGGCAGGGCAGCTTTATTTGTATAGCACATTTCAGCAACTGGGCAATTCAAAGTGCTTTACCTAAAACATTAAAGAGCAGTTAAAAACGATAAAAAAAAAAATAAAAAAACGAAACAGGCAGGACCATATTTCTTTACCAACTCATCCACCACGGGCCCTGCCAGGAACATGTGACTTTGTTCTCTTGTTACCCATAACAAGAGTGGAAGTACTTCTCTTTACCTACAATATAGCCGTCGCTATAAGGCTTAGTTTAATCAGACAAACTTTGCAAAATCCTAAACAGTTCCAACTGTTTTACTTTAGATTTTATGATAAAATCTATGTCACACCCGCGTTGGAGAAATTCTCAGAAATATGTCCATTATCTGTTCAAAAATGTAACACGCCTGTTACATGATAACAGGCGTCTGTAAACGGGGGGAGATTGTTGGAAGTCGTGTATAGTACGCATTGAAGACACAGTATTGGTCCTTTGATTCTCTCCACTTTGGCCAAATGAAATGCTGGTGTTGTTTGCTCACTGGCATTGGTGTCTTTGATATCAATACTGTATTACTAAGTGGGCAAAGCAGGCAACTGCCCCAAAGGTCCCTTGATCATTGAATCCATCAATTTCTTTTGTAACCACTGCGACTATTACACAGTCCTGTTTTGTACAGCACAAAAGCCAGAGTAAAGACGTTGCTTAAGTTTACTGCAGATTATAGGACTTGGACCACAATTTCTCAAATACTTCAAACAAAAAATAGTGCATCATAGTGCAACAGTGGTAGGACCTGCAAAAGGAAACAGAAGGCAATTGTTAGCCAATGGGAGGCTTATCTCACCATCCACATCAATGTGGAGGCAGATTGGTATTGGATGAGTTCTTTGATAAAGAAATAAGACACAGAGCCATTTGGTAAACATAAACCAGTGTAGTTTAGTAATGTTATCTAACAGGACTTCTAAGTAATGATGTCTGCAAAATTCAAACAGTTACCTCTCGCTGCCATTTTGGGACGGCAGTGTGCAAATTAAATATCGCAGCTTTAGATGTCTGTTTATAGGCAAATCAAATTGTAATGGTGCTTTATGTGGGACCAATTATAGAAGGGTAGAACAGCTCTGAGCCAAAATAGACTCCCTCCAAAGATGTCATTATTTTTAAGCTTTTCCTCTTGAAAAATCCTTCTCTGCTTTGCCTGAGCTGCCCTTTCTGTTTAGAGCACTTTCTGGGGATGCTGCTCTCCGAATCATTTGAAGTAGAGTACCCCAAAGCACTGTACTCCCAAATTGCCAGTTGACTTCACCAGTGTGGAGGACTCCAATTTGGTAGGAACAGGCTCAGGCAGGAACAATTGACTGATTGATTGTCCAATAAGATTTCATGGTTTACAGCTGTGCCTCCTGCAGACTAACTTATCAGGCATATTGTGCTATTGTCTCTCTTGCCAGTGGTGCCAAAAAAAAGAAATTCAGATCTAAGTTTGAGAAGAAGCAGTAAAATCAGTGTATTTTTATAGCAATTCTTTCCTAGTAGTAATAGTAGTAGTATAGTATAGTAGTAGTAATAGTAATACACATATCAAACATGCTGTGTTTTAAGGTTAATTGTAATATTGTTTTAGACTACATGTCATTAAACTTAGACTGTTCAGCAAAAAAAAACTTAAAATAAATCATGACTATAAGTCAACCAAAATTATAGTTTAGCAGCTTTAAAACAACATTATGACCTGACAGAAGTCTATCAGTTGTCATGGAGATGGATCTGTTGACAAGTGAGCTCAGTAGCTGTTATAGCTTCATCCATAGCACCTTCTTATCATGATGGCTTAAAAGTCAAGCATCAAATTTCATTCTTGACCACTGTACTTAGTGGCAAACTTGCCATAGCAATACCAACTCAGGGTCGACTTATTAGTTTTTTTGGAGCTTACAATGAAGATCATTTAGACCATAATGTATGGAGATAAAGGAGATAAAGTTCATTAAAATACAAGGACTACAGTTGAAAATTAGCCGGCTGTTAATGAATGTGTGTTGTCCTTTATAAAAATAAAGAAATTAATACTCAAACAACTTTGGTTGGCGGCCAGTCACACATTTCTCAGGTGACATGGGTTGTGATGGGACAATTTGAACTTCAGTCAAGTTCAAGTCAAGCCACTTTTATTTATATTGCCAAAATCTAAAATTTGTCTCACGTGGCTTTACAATCACTTCAACATATGACACCTTCTACCTATCAAGGCTGGATTAAACCACTAAAATAACCTGTGAGCCCCGTTTGGCCCCAACATTTTATCCATCGACACAGCTATTCTGTGGAGCATCTGGCTGCTTCACAGTGATGAAAAGTATGCACGCAGCTGGTGTTCACCAAGAAATAGAGCCAGCATGTAACTCCCCCAAAAACCGATTTAAAAGAGGAGACACATCATGCTAATTAGTGAGTTGGTTGGTGTATTCTTGACATTGGATAAGGCAAGGTTACCTGTTTATCCCAGCCTCCAGTTTTTATGCTAAGCTAAGCTAATCATCTTCCAGTTTCAGCTCCATACTGTTAATGTTAATGTTAAACTATTCCTTCACGTGCCCTATCACTTCACAAAGATACCACTAATGTCACAATGTGCAACGTTTGCAATTGATTAAATTACCACAAAGGTATTGCCAAATGGTGCAGCTGGAGCCGTTGTTTTTCTGTCGCTGAACAATTCACTTACCATACCTCCCGTGTGTTCGAATATATGCATGCCTGTACTCCTACAAACAGTAGGCACAGACTATGTGCCATGTGAGAACCATGACAGTGGAGGAAAACTTGTGGAAGTGAGCCAAATTAAAGCCATTTATGATCCGGTTATCGAGGAGGCAAGCGTAAAAATAACAATATCAAGTAAATTGCGGGTTGTCATTATTTATCGTGGGCCGTCTTTCCTTCCGCGCGTGCTGTGAAGTGATTGGATTGCAGTTATTAGCAAAGACTTCACAGCTGTAATTGCCATATCAGGACTGAGTCATGGGGAGATGTGTGATGGCTGTGAGCAGCGAGGAAAGGAAGGGAGGGCTGACAATAATTGGGTTTGTTACGTTTGATTGATGCACACTTTCATCCAGCTTCTCATCATTTTCTCAGGGATTATGTACTATAAAACATGATGTAATTACTGTTGAGATCTTGGCCTATCAACAGTTTATCTACTTTGGAAATCACTCCCGTAATGTTGCGGTGGAAATGAAGTACCTTTAGGCTAATGGCTGGAGCTGCAGATAATATACTGTGTAATGTCTCAGAGAGAGCAAAGAGCAGGCATGCTTCCACTTCCACAGAAACAAACCCACGTTTTATTAGTCACTGCAGGAGAGTAGTAGCGCTACGTGCAGACTGCTCTAAAATACAAAATTATGGATTTTCTCTGTTGCAATGCAAAAATGGCAAATTGGATAAGATACCCAGCAGCTGGGCATCAGGTTTAAGAATTAAATAGCTGTTGTTGAGCTGTTGAAAGTATATATCATATGTGATCCTTTCTAGTCAACCTCGATAATTATAACAATGTTATGCTTGCAGTGTCCACTAATCTCCAGACTAGACAACTAAATACATTGATTGACATTGCCTTCCAAAACAATCCATATGCTTTGTGATCTGATGCCATATCAAAACTATATTTGGTCATGGTTAGGGAACCATGAAAAGACCAAGCCAACATGTGTCAGTCCGTCTCAGTCTCAGTACTTTCAGACTTGTCCACCCTGTCTGTGGCCCATTGGTTCCTACTGAGATATACTCCTTAAAAATGTCTCAGAAATATATAGTTTCTTTTTTATTTATTTTTTAACAACAGTAATTTGCAAAAACATCTGGTCACTGTAGCTTTTATCAAACGTTACTCAGGACAGGAATGAGAAAATATTTAATTTGTTGTTGTTGGGCCTATTTTCAGCAGCAGATTAATCCACATGTAGTGCTCTAGTGAGTACTTGGGGCAGCAGGACAGTGTACGTGGGATTGAGCCAAAATAAATTACTGTTTGTATTTCCAGGGTGATGAAGGAACATGTCACCCAGTGCAACAGTGTGGCTCATTGATGTGTTTTATGTTATATAGTTATTATATATTTATATTAAAAAAAGATTACTTAAAACTGTGTGCAGGTAAATAATTTACCCCCATTTATATCTTATAGTTTTCAGATTCGAGTTCAAGGTGAAACATCTTAACAAAGAGATTATTGTATAGCGGGATTGGAGGATGGGTTTGTCTTCATTAGTAGGTATTTAGTATGCTCCACATTGGAAACAGTTTATTGAAATGGAATAAATCATATGACTTGTATTTACTTCCACTGTGTAAGATTAAGACATACTTTATTGATATATAAATTAACATTATCACTCTGTTGTCAGTTATTACACACAGGCCTGAAATGCACACACATGCCCAGGACCTATACATGCATTAATGGAGAGATGTCAGAGTGCCTTAAGCAGCACTCCGTACTTGGTTCGCACGGGGACTTGAACCGGCAACCCTTAGGGTTCCCAAGACAAGACCCTATGGACTGAGCTACTGCCACCCCCTTGCCATCTAATCTATCAAACAACTAGTCTATATCCACGACATTCCATTTCCGGGATTGTACAGGTGCCGCCGGAAATTCCGCCGTATGTCTCTCATTTCGGCCAGATGTTTTTTAACTCCGGTGGAGCTTAGTGCCGGCCATGACGATTGTGATTGGTTTAAAGAAATGCCAATAAACCAGAGCACGTTTTCTCCCATCCTGGAATGCTGTGTGGACTAGCCAGACAATCCTCAGCAGCGCTGTGGAGGAAGGTCTGGCAATGGGAGACTATCAAAAGTCTATCAGGATTTCTAAAAGCATCTGAAAGCTAAAAAAAAAAAAGAGAGCAACAGTAAAGCCAGTGATTAAAACGTTTGGCTGAAAAACGGACAGACCTCTGGTCTTAGATCAGGTCTCATTTCCATTTGGCTGTCAGTATTCAGGGCAACCGTTCTTGGATGAGACGTGAGGAAATGCAGTCAAGCTGGTGCCAGAGCCCACAGACCTTCCAGGATGTATCACATTCAGGAAAGAGACAGATGTGGAAAGATTATTTAATAAATTGGAACAGTTGCATCACACTGACAAATAAGTACTGTAAAGGATCATTAAGCTAAATGCCCAAGCTATCAAACATATGGTGTTAGTGTAACATCCTGGCGATTATCTGCTATGGGATGCATCTCGCTTTTCTAATATATCTCCAGGATCCAATGTTGATCATTTGTAGGACATAAACCGGATTGTAATACAATTATATTAATTGAAATAGCATAGAACAGACAGTAGTTCTAGTAATTTGTCAGTGTTGAATTAAACCTGTTTGGGTTTACTTTAATATACCCTTCAGTGTAGAATATCATATGGCAATGTACATTTTTTAGGGCAAGGCTAAAGTTCCATAGTGACAAAAGCTGCAACAGTCAAGAAACATAAATAAAATTCACGGTAACAAATATGAAACAATATTATAACAATATGTAGAATATATCTTCTTTTAAAATTAAAAGCTTTACAGTTTTGTGCAGGAATGTGCAGTGTATTTTTTTTTTATGATTATTTTTGGGCCTTTTTAGGCCTTTATTGACAAGACAGAAATGAAAAGGGAGAGAGAGAGGGGGAATGACATGCAGCAAAGCAAGCAGCAGACCCACGTGAGGCGATCAGTTGCAGCCATCTCGGTTGTAGGAGGGTGTAGACTGTTTTCTTTGCTTGTCAGTGGTCAGTGAAGAGAAACTGGTAGCAAGCCCACTAGCGTGCAATGTTGGGAAGCGATCCCATTCGTGAAAACAACGCGTATATGGACACACACTATCAGATTGCCCGTGCCCCCCTACCTGCCCGCTCGCCTCTCATCGAAAAAGCCATTAACATGCAAGTTTACTGCATATTAGTTGGATTTATATATATAAAATCACAATGTCTTCAGTATGTCCCTTTGTTATGTGTAAGCCAATGGGCAGTTCTTCATCACACCACTGCATGCTGAGAGCACCTGGATGATTTGCTTTGTTCTCAGCTACAGCCACACTAAAATAAATGTTTAAAAATGAGTCAAATAATGCAGTATCATTGTTTTTCGCTGACGCAGAACATCTATTGTGTTTTTAATTTGTTGGAAAAGAATGGGCTTGATTTCGTGTTTAAGGAGAGTCTGCAGAGAGGCATGGATGTGGTATAGCTTTAATTAGGTTTGCTTCACAGAGACACTCAGCTTCTCCTTCTCTCTATCTTCTTAATTAAAGATGCACCGGCCTCCGTCTGCAGCCAGCTTCTCTGCAGGAGACAGGAGGGAGTGTGTGTGTGTGTGTGTGTGTGTGTGTGTGTGTGTGTGTGTGTGTGTGTGTGTGTGTGTGTCAGAGATGTTCACAAGTCATTTTTTGGAAGTCCAAGTCGAGTCTCAAGTCTTTGAGCTTGAGTCCAAGTCAAGTCTCAAGTCTTTGAGGGGAAAGTTCAAGTCAAGTCTCAAGTCTTTTGCCACGAGTCCAAGTCAAGTCTCAAGTCTCTGGCCATCTGATCTGTCCCTAACACTGTATTGTTAAATCTTAGGAATTCAAAACATGTCCTGTAGCTACCATCCATACAGTACAGTATCAAAATCAGTTGTGGGATAACTTTATGGGGTCTACTTAACACATCCATCTTGCCCTCAGACCTGGTGAAATATTAACCTAAGTCTGTCACATCATATGGATACAACTATAAAGATACAATTTGCTTGTTCACAGGCAATCCCAGCATTAGCACAACACTTTGCGATGGTTAGCTTGTTACCTGTGACGATATATGCTAAATGTAACGTCTCTTTCACTCAAAAAAATGTCTAATGTCGAAGTGGAAATCAAGAGAATAGTGGCAGCGCCACACCAGTTACAGAACAACATGCATCTCAGTGTCAGTCCAAATTATGCACAATAAGCAGTTTGAACTCACTGATGTAATGCAATTTATTTATTTTCTAAGTGTTGGTACGCTCAGTGAAACTGAGTCCAGCGCGATGGAGATCCGACTCAGAGGAGGAGAGGTTAGTGAGGCCAGCGTCTCCACGGCAGGTGACAGTGCGCACGGCTCCGCTGCGCCACGCATGGATGAAATAATGAAATAGTAAATAGGACTACAATAACAGAAATATGTGCAGAATCAACACAGTCAAGACGGCCCAGTGTTTGGTGGACCGAGTACACCTTGTTCACTTTATAGCCTACAAATCATCCACAGGATCAATTACGCATCACATGAGTTTGCCCACCCGACACAGCGCTTGTTCATGGGAAGATGGATCAGTGCGTCCTGCCTCCTGTGCGCCATTGATGTCTGAGCCTCAGCAACTACTAACTATAAAGATACAATTTGCCTGTTCCCAGCATTAGCACAACACTTTGCAATGGTTAGCTTGTTACCTGTAATGATATATGCTAAATGTAACGTCTCTTTCACATTAGCAAGTGACTGACCTGCCTGGGTGCATTTGGAGATGCCTGATGAAGTTCAACGTTGTTGATCCGGTATCATTTATCTTGGTGCCACACACCTCGCATGTAGCTGTTCGCTTACTGCCACTGTTTACAAAGTTATTGAAAGCAAAACTAATGACAAAAGGTACAACTCTGGGAGGACTTGGTATCGCCATCGTCAGTGCATTTTTTGATAGGTGAGTGCGCGCACATATGGCATAGAGCATGCGTTACGTTGCACATTATGGCAACGGGCAGGGGACATGCAGCTCGTCATACGTTTCCCCAACGTATATGCGCCAATAAAAGAAAATAGAAATATATGAATGTATGAATACTTTCAGATATAAAAAGCAATAATTGCATGAAAACAGGTTGTTGACGAGTCTCAAAGCTCGAGTCCGAGTCAAGTCTGAAGTCTTTTGGGTCGAGGTAGTCTGAAGTCAGCGGTTTGTTCGACTTAAAGGGGTGATAGAATGCAAAACCGATTTTACCTTGTCATAGTTAGTCATAGACAGTTTGGTGGGTAAAATAGGACATACATTGAACCTCAAAATCCCATTGACACCTCTTTCCTCTGCAAATCTCACAATTTGAAACGGCCTCTGAAAACGGGCAAATCTCAACGAACCACCGAGTTGACGTCAACAAATTGTATACATTGTTCATCTGCTATTTTATCACTAAATTCACTTCTGAGACTTTTTTATGCGAGAAATCAACTATGTAAAGGTCAAATATGGCTAAGTGCAAATTTTGTCCGAATTCAGCGGCCGGTGCTGCCTGGGTTACTGCCTTGCCGCCCGGCCTGTCGTCCTTCACAGACCTCGGCCCGCTGTGAGGTAGATGGAGCTCCATCATGGCTGGCAGCCCGCGGTGCTCGATACCCGCGCAAAGTCACCGTTTCTGGGTTGCTGGACTACCAAATGCCGCTGCCCTGACAGAGCTCCTCTAAAATTCACAAAAATGCAGATTGCACACACAGTGCATTAGCATCACATGTATTGTATGTAATGTTATTGGGCAATGTGCTCGTGTCAGATTGTGCACTTTACTGGGCCGCCTGTGTTGATACGATTATTGGGATTAAAGCATGTGTATAGCAGCTGGCGAACCATGCTGGTTGAATCAAACCATTCCATTAAAAATTCTTTTGAACGCGTCTCTTTTGAAGCTGTAATTCATAAATAACAGACATTGCTAAATCACTGTTGGTCAGTGTTGGACCTTAATCAAACTTGAAAAAAAAACAAAATGCATGAATCTGATTGGAGCAGACAAGGCTTTGGAGCTGACTAATTATCAGATTTGGGTCTGTACAGCATAAACCAATGTGTCAGTTATCTACTCTTCTACCATTGGACCACAGTGTTCAACCAAGTCTCCTAAATTAGAAATAAAAGCTTTGGGGCTCAGTTCTGGAGTATTTTGTGAAATGTGTGAAGAGTGATAAGTAACAGTTCTCTCATGTTGTGGCTACTAATACAAAAATATATATTAAAACCCCTCCATGTGCCATTTCCAGTTCCACAGATGGAAGATGAAAGCTTTTATAATGTCCTGAAAGAATCGTAGGTATTGCTGACTGTTCCAGTGAGAGGTGCTTTTTGTGCCCAGCGACGGACGGTTTATGATAATTACAGTCTTTCACAGTTGACAGAAGGTGAGAGGTCATAAGCTGCTAATGGGCTCACAATAGCGTCTTTGTGCTCATGATAGATAGAACAGTTGTTCTACTAGTTAACATGGCAGCAAATAGAGACTGAGAGAAATTATCAAAACATAAAGAGAGGAATAAAATGATTAGTTATTAAAGGGGCTGAGGAGGAATTTACTGTCACCATGTTCAAACAGGTTTTTGAAAGAGATAAGAATAAAGCAGAGATGTTGTCTAAGCCTCTCTACATTACTCTCTCTCTCTCATACTCATACCTCTCTCTCTATTAAAATAGCCCCACATCATCACATCCCCTTCACCATATCTAGAGATTGGCATGGTTTTATTTCAGTTAGCCTAATAGCTAGTTTGATTTGCATTGAGAGATGATTTTATGGAAAGTACCCCATGCCAATCTCTAGGTATGGTGAAGGGTATGTGATGATGTGGGGCTATTTTAATTCCAAAGGCCAAGGGAACTTTATCAGGATGCATAGTATCCTGGATCCATGAAATAACTGGCCTTTAAAAATAAAAATCTGCCTGCCTCTATGGGAATTTAACATAGGGGTGTACTTACTTATGCCCCCTGTATTTTAAGGAAGAACATTTATTTATTTACGATACATTATTCATTCACAAAGAAAATTGGTGCCCTTAAAAGATTGGATTTTTCCTAATTTTTTTTAATTAAGGCATTAAGATCAATTTCCAAAAGATGATTTTTTTATTCCTCTTTTTAGTCAACTTTAGCATGGGTATCCTAATTTTTTCACATGACTGTATATGTACACTGCATAACGCATTGCGAGGAGAAGTGTACTGTTTACGTCACCAACGGGCGGCAGCTACTGTAGCAGGAAAGTATTGGGAAATGTGAGGACGAGCTTAGCAAATACAATTTGTGAATTATGTGGATGTGTGAGCTATATTTTATGACAGGTAAATAACCCATCAGTCAGGAAGGCTTAGGGTGCATATAGTCTGGCATTGACAGACCTTCCTCCACAGCGCTGCGGAGGAAGGTCTGGCTACTCCACACAGCGTTCCGGGATGGGAGAAAAACGTGCTCTGGTTTATTATTTCTTTGAACCAATCACAGTTGTCATGGTCGGCTCTAAACGCCGCACGGAGCCCCGGTACCGCTGCAAAAAAGCCTCGGGAAGGAACTTGTTTTGGTGGAACATGTGTACGTTCAAAGGTAGTTTTAGTCGTGCAAAAGAAAACTCAGATTGGACAGATAGTCTAGCTAGCTGTCTGGATTTACCCTGCAGAGATCTGAGGAGCAGCTAACCATAGTCCTCATAAATCGGAGTTTATAACGCCAACACAAAGACAGAGGAAGGTAACGGACATCCGGCCCAAAATGAGGGACATCCTGCGGAATTTTCGGCGGCCCCTGAACAATCCTGGAAGTGGAACGTTGTCAATATAGACTACCGTAGCCTATATTTCCAACAGTAACTCTGTTTAATCTATTGTGTTCACAATGTGACATAGAATAAAGGTGGGCCACACTTAAAGAAAAGGAGTAACACCCAGGCATCACCTGTTTCACTTTGTTTCATTACTGAATAGGAGACTACTACCGTGCAGTCACTGTGTTTACAATGGTTCATTCACTGTGATAGAGAAAGGAGGTCATGAGCCGTGGAGATGTCTTTGTTAGATATGTGCTACTGTGAAGGAGAACAGAGTTGTTCTTCAAATTGCTTCATGTTGTCTTCACTCTCAACGGCATCAGAAACTTGTAGGAGTGTAACGTAAATAACCTACACGTGTATTGGATTTTGGATATTAATATTGAATATTAATCAATTTTAAATCAATAATTACTTGCACTCGTGAAAATAGGGCGCCACTTCGAGTTTTAGGAGTCGAAGACGCTCAAATTGAATGGATTAAATCATCAAATTTAACGTATAACGCAATTTAATCACCAATTATGTTTCAGTTAAGATTTAGTATTTCAGTCTCAAATCGAAAGCCGTGGAGTTTGTAGGTGTACATTGACCCGAGAGTCTGTTCATGAACAAGATAGACATACAAACCGATTTATCAATAAATGGAAGGATTTAATAATCATTTTTATAATATTTTTTTTTATAATATATAATATATTTTTATAATCAGATAATAAAAATAAAATAACCAGGTACTGTAACTTAGAAAAAGGCAGAAAAAATGAATGAGATATGAACACGGACTAACTGCTGAATTGAAACTTTAGTGATGGGAAAATGATTTGAAAAATGTGAGAAAAACGGAAGACTTAGGAAGAGGACTAAATAACTTTTAACTGAATTTAAACGGACTCAACAAAACAGAAAGAGCAAAGGTTTCGTCCTCTGACGATCTGTGTCCACCTTCAGGAGGAATCAACGAGCCACATCCTCGCTGGCGATCGAAGAGGATTGCTTTGCAGGAACAGAGTCTGTTTGGCCTGCTGGCCGGCGTCTGCAAGCAGCGTAGGAAGTCGACAGCTATGGTCAGGTGGTCAGCTATCTGATGATTGTTGATGAGAAGGCTCTTACAGCCTGAATAGGAGTCAGTGTTCGTTTGATGCGTCAAAAACTATCCACTTAAACGAATAAAAAAAAACTTTAGATTTGGAAAATGAAGGTTATTGAATTGATGGATGCAAAATCAGTGAAACGCTTCTCTTCAGTTTGAATTTAGAGAAACTTCAAAAAGCATTGTGTCTCAAAAATACAGCTGAGAATCTTAAAATAGTCGAGGATGAAAGAAAACAAGAAGGCTGCATGTGTGTCTCAGTGCGGGACAATTTGTCTGGCTCTGCGCATCCGTCTGTGGCCTGCTAGGCCGAGCTAAATCTCACCCGGCCCTCGTGTGTTGCTGGTGATCGGAGCTGTGTGTGTGTGTTTGATGAGAGCACAGATGATGGCGGGTCCCTCAGAACTCCAAGGCAACTGGCAAACGACAAAAAAACTGTTGTTTCTTTAAGTTTTAGTTTGTGTGGCTTGTGTGTTGGTTGGATCAGAGATTCTATGTTAACTGGAGGAAAGGTTAACTAGTGTTTTCTAATGTCCATTGATTCTTAGGTGGTCGCTTATGTAAGGTGTCCAACCATCATTTTTCATGATAGGTACTGTCCTGTATCAGGGGCCCATGATTTGATGTAGAGTTGTTTTACATCTGGTTTTGCTCAGCACTGGCATTGGGCAGACATTTATGGAGTCAAAGAGAATGGGCACATTCAAGGGTAAACGACCAAAAGATGTTTATCACGTATCATATGAAGGAACCTTGCAATTTACAGTCTTGTTGTGTAAGATTTTAGCCCACAAAGTGGACAAGTAGAGTTTGATAGTTCAGAGGTGGAAAAGGGAGAGAGAGGGGCATTCCTGTGCAGCACCAAAAGGGGCCCCTCAGCAGTAGTGTTTTGTCACCTTAGTGATAAGCAGTCTCTCTCAACAAGCTGTTCACGAGGCCTTCAGCGATGCAGGAGACATGGTCTTTGTGCTATGATGACAGGAGTTCTTGGAGAATTAAAGTTTAATTCAAAGTATTCCACTTCATAGCGCTACAGGAGAAAACACAAACAGCCCAAGCTGACCAATCACAGTTCTTGGGTGGCGTAAACCTTTGACGCACAACTGTACTATAAATATAAAAAGTCTATATCATTTCCTGTAGCAGCAGCTAACTGGATGTGATAGGGCTAAATGCTTCACAATTTGTACTTCAGCTCTAAAGAAACAACAGACAAATAATAATCATTTCTGATATGTTATTGCGGAGGGAATTTCAGTGATGAATGTGAATTCTGAAGTTTGAAATGAAAATTAAAAGATAGAAACCCTGTTTGAAAAGATGATGCCCCTGTTCCTTCCTTAATACTCTAATATCAGTGAGTGTAGTTCTTCTGCACACAGTATTAAAAGTGCCTAGAAAACTACCTGTTTGGATTTAAAAAACACTGGCATGCTCATCACCACTGAAGCAGTTACCATGGCAATTGGAAGAAAGGAAAACACTGCTCCTATCTTTGATTGTTGGATGTTGCAATGAATGTGTTAAAAGGCTGCCATTTATATGTATGGTGTTGTCAACAGTAGCTGACCTGAGGGACAGAGTGTGTGCACATCCAGGCAGAAATACTCAAAGATAGACTTAACTGCAGGGCATAAAGAAGGTCTGCACACTGGCTCCAAGTCAATAGTGTATTTCTCTTTTTAAAGCAACGTTTTGATCTGCAAAGATCTTCCTCAGGCCATCTTCCAACAGTAGCTGACCTACCATCTCATATATATTTCAGTGGTAATTGGGTCCGGTATGTGTGCCTATTTTATATGCCAGCAGAGACGTTATGGAGTTATATGTACATTTCACCTATATTCACCTTCAATGACATGCCTGGACATACAAATAGTAGCCTGTTTTGGTGTTTGCACTGTATGTCTTGACATTGCAGCCGCGCTGGTATTGATCCAATTGTGGACAGTGCTTTCTGCTCTTTCACCAAGATTACATCAGTATAATGTCGCAGCCCATGAGCTACAGTAGGTATATTATGTGCTGAGATGTGTCAGCAATGATAATTGCTGGTTGCAGTGTGGTTAAAGTGAGGCTGTAGGGGTGGGAATCACCAGAGGCCTCACGATACGATATCATCACGATACTTATAGATATTATTGCGATTTTAAACATATTGCAATATTCTGCGATATATTGCAATTTATCACCTTTTTTCCAACTTCAAATTTTTCCCAATTTCAAATTATGTCCCCAAAAGGAAACTCTGTCAACATCTGTTTTATCTAAAAAGAAAATGTTATTGCTGCAAAATGGGATTGTCAAGCAGACAAACTGACCAACACATATATGATAATAGATCGATACTTGGCATCTGTGTATCGATACAATATTACCACGGAAAGTATCGCGATACTATGCTGTATCGAATTTTTTCCCCCATCCCTAGGCTATCCTGTAGCTGCTAATTTGAGATTATTTCCTGTTTTTTTACATTTCACATGTAAACAATCCTAACCATACCAGGTGTTCAAAAATGCTTTGCGCTGGCCGTTCCATTGATTTCCTATTGGGAGGGCGGTGGCCCAACTATGTGCTGCGCTATCCCTGGCGTCGCGCACCGCTCGGATTTGCTGCTTTGCGCTGCACTCAAAATTCAAATTATTTCAACTTTGACCTAGTTGCTGCTGACTTTTCGAAAGCGCAACCAATGAGACAACAGCATGCCGTTACCTAGCAACAGGAAATAGCTTCCTTGCCACCGTTGATGATGAATACCTGCGCTGCGCTTTGCTCTTTGTGCTTTGTGCTTTGCTCTTTGCGCTTTGCTCTGCGCCCTACCTAGCGGTGCGCAGAGAGCAAATCGTTATCATGTGTAGGCGGATTACTGACAAAAATCCAAACATAATAGGAGATTTCAAACAGCATTTAACATATAATCAATTTCCATTATATGGCTTTTAAACATTTGACATGTGAAATGTCAGACATCACTGCTGTACTGTACTTTTTGGTAAGGCACACAAGTTTCTCATTTTTAACCATTTACATCACATATTTACACTATTAGATCACACACAGGCATTTGTGTGTTTTGGATATTTCACATGTGATGCACACATGATATAGTGAGTTGTAGTGTTTTATGTAAAATAGGATTTCACATGTGAGATTTTTTGCAAGGGACAAACATTTCAGGTTTAAGACAGAAACAATAATTGCATACAAATATAAGGGACTAATGATAGATTATAGAGAAAACACAAGGGGACATACAATGTCATGCTGTTCTACCTTTTCTTCTTTGTGATCTATATATCCTGTCTGTCTAATAGTGTGCAGTGAAATCATTCTCCTCAACATCTGTCTTTTATCACGACTACAAGGCAAATGTATGATATACTGCAAAGACAGCCTGTTTGTTCGGGCTGCCATTACTAGTAAAGAGAACAAACTGTTGTTTACCCCTCTGTTATGCAAACATCTCAAGGCCTGCATACTGTTAAAATTCCAGCCAGTGAAATGTGTCAAAGCTGTTAGCAATCTTTAATTGTTTTGTGTTTCAGTCATGGCACAGTTATATTATAAACAACACCTGCCTGATGATATATTTTTGGATTTATTTGTCTGAGAGAGTCAAGGGAGTAGTAGGAATGAGGGACGTGTGGCGAGAACGAGCGCCGAGGCTAAGGAAGACAGATGGTGCGTGTAGCATATAGAGAGGGGAGGAAGCAGGAGGGGGAGAAAACAGGGAGTGAAGCGTGGAGGAAAGAGAGGAGAAGGACATGGTAGAGGAGATGCTCAGTAGGCGGGAGGGAGAAGAAAAAGCTGCATGAAAGAAGACATTAGTAATCTCCCCAGCTGTTAGTGTGAACAGAGGGATGTGACGGCTCTTGCTCTCTCTTTTTGTGTCCGTCTATCAGCATCTCTTATCTTATTGACAAAGCATGTGGTCTCCCGAAAGCTGGGCCTGGGCCCAAAGCCAGCCTGCTGAGGCTGAGAGGAGCACAGAGTCATTGATATGGGGGATTATCTCTTATTGTGGTCATGCCTCACTTTGCACCTACCCTACCTCTCATCACAGGACTCTGACTGCTGGCACACATAAACACAGCGGCTTTACACATGCATTACTAGTCAAGCCAGTGTGTGTTTGGGCTCACACAGTTCCAAAGCCTATCTCACACATCAGACAGCCTCTCAGATAGGCCTTATCAGTTGTTAAAAGATGCCAAGTGCTGTAGCGACTCATCCCTTTCTCCAATATTTCACCTGACAGGAAGAGCCATATGTGATGTTCAAGAAGTCTGACAAGCCGCTATATGGGAACGACCGCTTCGAGGGCTACTGCATAGACCTGCTGAGAGAGCTGGCCAACATCCTGGGCTTCACTTACGAGGTTCGCCTGGTGGAAGATGGGAGATACGGTGCCCAGGATGAGAACACGGGCCAGTGGAATGGCATGGTCAAGGAGCTAATGGACCACGTGAGTCTCTAAATCATCATTATTAAAGACACTGCATGAATGTGATCCCAGCAAACGGATGTCAACTTATTATTAGAGGATCTTTCCGTTTTCCGTGTTATTGTAAGTTAAAGGGTAACTTCATTTTTTTCAACCTGGACCCTATTTTCCTATGTTTTTGTGTCCAAGTGACTGATGGGAACAACAATCTTTGAAATTGGTCCAGTATTAAACGAGATCGCTGCAGTCGGCAGCGGCGAAACAAGCTACAACGTAAATGTCAGACAGGATCCCTAAAGCATGATTTATGCTTCTGTGTTAAATCTACGCCGTGGCTACGTACGTAGCTACGTGAAGACATGGACCCTACGCCATAGTTTGACGTGCACCTCTCGAAAAATGTAACTACACGTCATGGCGACGCACGTCGCTCGGCCGTGGCTTTGTAGCGTTGCATTTCCCCCCGACTCATTTTCTGATTCTCCTTCTCCATAAACAACATGAAATCAAGGAGAGGGTTAACTTTTCCTGCTACAGATTTCCCACCGTGGTCAGAAAGATCAGGGGAGACACTTTGTTTCTCTCACTATGACTCTAGAGTCACTACTCGCTCCGAAGCTAATCGCCATCACTCTACCACACACTTCCCACACACACACACACACACACACACACGTCGGCCCTGCTCTTCTCTTAAAGAGATATTTACAAGTATAAACATCAGGCCACTAACGTTGGCTTTGGCGAAAGCTCTGCGTGGAGCCTTTGTAGAACCATAAATCACGCTTAAGGAGGTTAACCTTTAAGTAAGAGTAAGATTCTTTTTTGTTAAACATGAAACTACCCCAAAATCACTGTCGCCAAACTCACCAGACTCTATTTAAATAAACCCACAAAGCAGCCGGTTACAGCATTTCTCGATCAATATTGGACCAGTTTCAAAGATTTTTGCTCATATCAGTCACCAATGCATAGGAAAATAGGGTCCAGTGCGAAAAAAAACGAAATTACTCTTTAATTGCTGAAATTTGGGGAAATGTTGTACATCTGACTTTTTGAGTGATATTGTTATCATTTCAGATAAACAATCAGCTTGGGGAGTACAATATTATAATTACTGGAAGAATTGGTGACCGAACCTACGAAAATGAAATTTAAGTTGTAATAAACTGTAATTATTCTTAAACACATACAGCACTATGAACAAAATGCTGCTTTTTACCATTTGAAACGGGACAAAATGGTAAAAAGCTTGTTTAGGTTTCAATTATTTATTATTTTTTAAGTATAAGTTTTAGTATGATAGTGAAAGCAAGAACTGTTTTTGGTTTAAAGTTATGTTTTATTATTGGTCAAAAAGTGCATTAAACTTTTGTATTTTCTTGAGAGAACATCACATCCTTTTTTCAAATTGTTTTGACGTTTAATGTCGAATCTATAATGGGGAAAAGAACATTAAAAGATAAATACATCCTGACATTAATTGTTAGTTGCCAATCTAATTTTCAATGCAATTCACCTCTAAGATGCTCTCTTGTTTTATGTCAAGAACAGGTTTTACAGATGTGCCAATACTAAATTTGCTTTCATTTTTTTTTTATTTATTTATTTTGGTGCTGGTTTAATGACTTGTACATTAGTGATACAAGTCATACCAACATATATTACCCTCCAAATGTTTGATCGAAAATGACCAAAACTAAGATGTAATGGGGAGGAGTATTTCACTGCAACTTACTAAGAGGTAAATAAAATAAAAAAGAATTTAGAGGGAGGTAACTACTAGCACTATTTGAGAGTACAGTTATGCGAGTCACAATATCACTAAAAGCCATGTTGCGCCATGTTGCGCCATATTGCGCCATGTTGCGTAGTTTTGCATGATTGGATGCCCATTGCACACACCAGACGTGCCATACAGACATAGTCAAGTACAGTAGCCAGGATGTGCCAATGCAGCCAGCGAATGTGATACAATTTCTGTTTTTTGAAAAGTGGTCTCAATTAGGGTTGGGTATTGTTTGGGTTGTTCCGATACCGGTGCCTAAACAGTGCCTGAACAGACCACAAACTGACGGTTGGTGACATTAAAGAACAGGTTTTTTTATTGCGAAGGCCATATGGACAAATTTAAATGATTTATTTAAATATGATAACAATAACTCATCTCACCAGTCACTAGCTGTTAAACAACAAAAAGAAGAACCACTAGATGGCATTAGGGTACTTTACACAGCTTGAGTTTCTCAAGGTGCATTTGAACGCACCATTAAGTCCTGTTCGGACAACTCTGACTCCGGCAGTGGCCATGGTGTTGTAAAGTGCGGCTAGTCTTCTATGTGTCTTAGCTGCAGACTGTTGAATGTCTCGGTGTTGGAATCCTTTCAAGTGAAATACATCGATACGTTAGACCGTTTAGCTGTCAGCATTTTATCCGTCTTCAAGCCAGCTACTAGCTAACAGTAGGCTAAGGTTACCTGCTGCCAAGTCTAATGTTAACTAGTGTCACGTGCAGTGATGCTTTTGTTGCATGTAACATCATACGTTCATAGCACCAGAAGGCAGCGCAGGCATTTAAGTGGCAGGGAAATATGGCACCGAAATCTGCATTGTCATTCGGTCCGGTAGATACCATCACCGTCGTTTAATCACATTGGCACCTGATTTTGGTACCCAACCCTAATCTTGACATGACATCATGCCGTCACATATTGATATGTTGATGCTGCCTGTGTATGGACTTAAATAGAAAACAGTAGGCACAGGATTTCGATGCAAGTCATACAAGCCAGTGTGTGTTGTCCTAAGGACTGTAGTTTCAAATAAGATGTAATGAGGAGAAGTATTTCACTGAAACACACAGATAGGGAAAGAAAGTAAAAAAATAAAGAGGACGGATGTAACAACTAGCACTATTTGAGAGTACAGTGATGTGAGGAGAGCATAGATTTTGTCGGGACGTGTTTCCCCTACAGAGCTTATTAAAACACACACACACACACACACACACACACACACACACACACACACAAGCACACAAGCACAAACAATCTGCTCACAGTGTAGATCATTACACCCAACAAAGTCCCAGTAAGGATAAACTTCATGGGCAGAAAAATAGCAGGTGCTGCACGGCCGATAGTGAATGTTTAACCCAAGAGGGGTCGAGTCTCCCATAACTGCTTCTGCCCTTGATCAGTGCAGTGATTGGCTGTCGTGACGGATTGTCTGGTTCTTTCATGGGTGAAGGGCCCAATCCCCTGCGAGATAATATTGAGCGTTGGTTTGCCCCACTTCTTGCACATGGTCAGGGCTTGATTTAGACTGGTAGTGATTGTAGCAGACAGGCCCTCAGAAGATTGGGTAGTGTGGACTCACAGAGAACAAGTTGAGTTGAGGAAGACATGCTGAATCGAGCTGAAAAAGTTGGAAACATCCTGTCAAAGGCTTTTAGCAAAATTTTCGTTGCTCTATCTAATGCTCAAAGTGGAGCATGTGTAGGGTTGTGTTTAACTACTTTGGATAAATACAGAGAGAGAGCATGATATGCGCAAGACTTTTTATGTATCACAGCTGTGAGCAGGAAGCTCAGTCAATTCATCCTAGAGTGATATATGGCAACCTTCATAAGACAAAAAGGGTATATCTTTGAGAAATGAACTACTTGACCTTGCTGTGAATGTTTCGCATTTATAGTCACAATGCAGCCCAAGATTTATTAACTGTCAACAGCACAACATGGTTTTCACCCCAGATATGGTAACATGACTTTCCTTGGCAGGTTCTATACATCCCTTCTCTTTATCTCTAAAGCACACGTCTCACATATAACCACGACTTCTGTGTTTGCCAGAGAAGGGATTATGCCTTATTATAAATAAGAAATGTCATGTTAAAGCTCAATGTGTTGTGCAAACAGTCACCTGTCTTCAGAGCAGAAACTAATTCTGTAGCAAACCTTTTTTTCCACTGCAGGACCTTAAAGCTAGGGGTGCGGAAATTGTACTTGTAATTGAACGTGAAGCATTTGCCAGGGAAGCTCTCTGTATTTCTCTGGATACCAGAGTTGGGAAAACACGGACATGTTCAAGTCCTCATTAGTATTTGGGGAGAGGAAGCCATTTGGAGGGAGCCAAATCAGAGGGTTAGAAATTAAACCGAAAATACTACAAAGTGATGCAAGGCACTGGATTTGGTTTTTTAGCCACCGACTGGCAGACCCCCAGTGGAGCCCTGCTTTAGTATATAATGTACTTAGTGTATCTTATGTTTATGTAAATGTGAAATAAAATCAATAACAATAATAGTACTGCTTCTTACAATTTTGTCTGACACATAACCACCTATCTTACTACCAAACAAGTGCATAAAAAGGATGTAGTTGGTCTGGCTTTGCCTTTTATATGGCGTATATCCAAAATATAGTGGAAATGAAAGGAAGAATTTAGGACCGAAGCCTCACAAGGTTCTTAAAAGTTCATGTTATTGGAAGCCTGGGGAATAGGTTGTTAAGTTCTTGCAGTGGAAAAGGATTATAGGTGTCCCCCAGAACTGCAAATGCACAGTATAATTAAGCAATAGCTCATGACAGGCCATGGTATGTTGTGCCCTTTGCACACACCGGACGTGCCATATAGAAATAGTCAAGGTACAGTAACTAGGATGTAACAAAATGCCAAAGCATAATGTTTTACCTTTTACAGTCAAAGTACTTAGCTTAATAACTTATGTTATGTTAATACTTAACATAATAAAAAATAGTGTGGCCAAGACTATTACCTAGTAGCCGAAATCATGTTAATACAAATCGTATCATATTAGCTAGACCGGTGATTCTCAAACTTTGTTCAATAATGTAATAATGTTTTAAGCCACATACCCTCTTACCGGCGTAAAACATTTGTGGTAGAAAAGAAAGTCGATACAAAGATGTACGATACAGTATCCGCAGTGATAGAGTTACTAAACAACATTACGCCAACACTTTTATCCAAAGCGACTTACAGTTGCTATATATATATATATATATATATATATATATATATATATATATGTCAGAGGTCGCACGCCTCTGGAGCAACTAGGGGTTAAGTGTCTTGCTCAGGGACACATTGGTTGGTGTATCGCAGTGGGAATCAAACCCAGAACCCCCACACCTAAGACATGTGTCATATCCATTGCGCCATCACCACCCCAGTTACAGCAACCTTGTAACTGAAAAACATTTATATGCTACATTTCAAATGTTTAGAAACCATCACGTAATTCATTTATTATTATAGTATAATTATTTTAGGAAATATGCATGACATATATTTTAAATTAGCATTTTGCAAAACTGTCACGTTCCTGCATTAATCCAACATTCCCCAAGGGGTACCCGTACCCCCATTTGAGAACCACTAGGCTAGAAAGAAAGCAAAACTAAAAGTACTCTAGTTGCTCGTTTTCTCCCACAGTCCAAAGTATTGAGTCAAAGTATTGTGCAGTGAGTTATTGGTACTAAGAGGTTGTTGTAGTTGTGTTAGTCCTCTAAAGCACTGGGGACCTGTTTCCTGTATGGCTCCCATCGTCCCAGTACATCTTATAAACAGTGTTGGGCAAGTTACTTCCAAAATGTAATACATTATAGATTACTAGTTACTGTCATTTGAGAGTAATTAGTTATATTACAATATTACTGTCTCTGAATTGTAATGCGTTACACTACTTTTGCATTACTTTTGAGTTACTTTCACCAAAATAACAGGGGAAATTTGATTTGGCAGCTAGCTTGTGAATTTCACCACCGGATCAATAAAGTCTCCTCTTTATCCACTTTAATACATCATAGATTATTCATATTTTGTATAATCAATATAAATATACAAAGTAACTAAAGCTATAAAAAATAGATAAGTAAAACGTATAACAGGCAAGTAGGAGAAAATGAAAATACTCAATTAAAAGTACGGCATTGTTGTAAAATGTTTGTTTGTAGCACTTGAATAAGAAATTCATGTTGTTTAGTTTAAAACACTCTAAAGGAAATGTTCAATTATAGCGTGATTAAAACTCACTATTTACATTATTTACAGTACTTGATTTACAGCTGGTTTGTGAAAAGGTAGCCTACACAACCTTATTTAACAGTAATTTAGTTTTACTGCGAACCGTCACAAGAAGTGCTTTTATTTTGAAGTAGGTTACACGGACGTTGTCTGTTGTGTTGTTACTCAGATGAGGCTCAAGTTGTTCACTTTCTTGTTTGTAAAACTGCAACATATTGAACAGTAAATGGTCACAATAAAAGACAAGCGTTTTTGGTCGTCATTCGAAGCGATTCCACTACATGCAGAGTTACTCTCCACGGCTGATAAAATGCAATGATATTTACGTGTAGCAAGCCTCAACATTAATTCCCGACATGTTTATATCTGTCAGCCGCTGACGTACCGTCACCTGTTAGGACATACATGCTGTCCTTACCGTCTCTGGTTCTGGTTCTGACCACGGGAACAGAAACAGGACAGCTCACTTCAACGCAGCGTAATAACTCCTGAAAATAATATCCATCTCGCAAATGTATTTGTCTCTGCAGTCATCTCAACCATCGAATACAGCGACAGGAAAATAATACGGCTTTTTTTTCCTGTGAAAAAATGTGCGGTGTTGGTGAATTCTTTAAAAAAACAATGCACCACTAAATGTTGCGTTAAAATGCGTTGTAACTCGCGTTACTGAGATTGTAACGAGTATAATATTACCGAAATTTAATTAGTAATGCGTTATATTACTGCGTTACAGCAAAAAGGAATACATTACTGTAATTGCGTTACTTTTGTAACGCGTTACTCCCAACACTGCTTATAAAGTATAGTACTATGATAGGCTACAGCTCCCAGCCATCCCAACAAAAGGAGAAAGTAGGTAAAGAAAAGCAATGCTTTGATTTAGGCCCCAGAGGGAAAAAAGTGAATTTAGTAGTGGGAGTGTACTTGATGGGTGGAAAGAGAAAGAGCGCTTTAAATTTCTTGCTAAGTGCCTTGGGACAGACTCTGTAGTGTGTAAAGACCCTGTTTTCTTAATTTGATTGCCTCTAAATGCTTCCTGTGCTTGTGACTTATAGCCTATCTCTCTTCCCTTTTATGTTTGCTGTTGACAGAGAGCTGATCTGGCAGTGGCTCCCCTCGCCATCACATACGTGCGCGAGAAGGTTATCGACTTCTCCAAGCCCTTCATGACGCTGGGTATAAGTATACTGTACCGCAAGCCCAACGGGACCAACCCTGGGGTCTTCTCCTTCCTCAACCCCCTCTCGCCTGATATCTGGATGTATATTCTGCTGGCTTACTTGGGTGTCAGTTGTGTGCTGTTTGTCATAGCCAGGTAACATGTCACTTCCAGTGATCACAGCCTCACACAGTCAGAAACATGCTTAGCTGTCATCGCCCCGCCTCGCCCATCTGACTAACAACAGGCCAATCTCTGTAATTAACGGATCAGCATCCGGAGCACACTGACTCACTGATAGTAAAAACGTACCCCTCAGTGACAGTGCTGACACTAACCAGCAGCCACGGATTAAAACTCAGACTCAACACCATTGCTGTGTAATGTGTTTAATGCAGTTTGACCATGAAAGATGATATAAATATTTGCCTTTTTCACCATTAGACATTTAGAAAGAATACATTTGGTACTTGGCTTAGCTGCGGGGTTACTCCTGGCCTGCTTCTACTCACCCTGGTATCATTAAATCAAACCACAGGATATTCACACACACACAAACACAAACCTTAGACAGAGAAGTTGTAGGCCTATCAGCCGTTGTAAGGGTTGTGTGTATAAGTCTGAGAGAGTGGCAGAAAGGTTGTGCACTCATATGAAGATGTGTGCGGAAGTGTGTGTGTGGGGTGTGTCGAGCTCGGTGTGAACACTGCTGCCCCTCTACCCCCTTTCCCTCACTGTCCCCAGTGTCTCCAGAGTTCATGCTGTCTTTTCTTTTCTCTTGTTTCCTTCACCTTGCTTCAAGCACAACCATGACTCAGAGATAAAAAATGTTTCTTCTTCTGCTGGTTCACAGTCTCCAATTAACTAGAGAAAAAGATTTACAAGTAGCTGGTTAATTTGAGTTTTGAGCTGTCATCTCACCAGATTAGACATTTTGTTGGTAAAGTGGAGTCAAATCTGATTCTAGTCCATGAAACCTTGGTTTAGGATGACAAATGTATTTTTACTTTTTGTTATGACTAACCTTCTCTATTGTAGCAGCTGAGGATATCAAGATATAACCAAATGTATATGTCCAGACTACTTTGCTAGGATTTCAAAGCACACAGAACTGTTAGATGTCAACATCATTCTCATTCCCCATATAACTTTAGATGTGGGGTTATTTTCTGTAGTTGCCTTGGATTAGTTTTCTGCGCCAATGTTCTCTTATAAGTGGGGCTGAGACCTGCAATTTCAGGTCTCTCAGTGCAGTTAATCGGTGCCACCCAAGTTCAAATGGCATTGCACACTTTCAGAGAAACTGAACTCAAGGAGGGAGTGCTGCAAAGTTTAAATACATTGTTCCAAATGTGCTTGCTATGAACATTTATGAAGAAGGACAAGGTTCTAGAACTCATTTGGAGTTGCACTAATGGTGTTGGTGATGGGAAGTTATAGTACATACAATAAGGGCTATGTTCAGTTGGGTTCTGTTAATTTAATTTATACTGTTTATTGATCCCCAGTGGGGAAATTACAATTTACACTCTTTTTGTTAGAAATCACTACCTGAAATACACACACATGCTCAGGACCTATTCATGCACAAATGGAGAGTGGGCTGCCAGTGCTGGACCAGCGCCCTGAGCGGTTGGGGGGGGTACGGTGCCTTGCTCAAGAGCACCTGGAGTTGAACTGGCATCTCTCCAGCTACCAATACACACTCTGTACTTTGGTCCGTAATGGGACTTGAACCAGCGACCCTCCGGTTCCCAACCCAAGTCCCTACGGACTGAGCTACTGCCACCCTGTTGAGGGTAAGTGTAGTATGGGTAGGGTTGGGTATCGTTCGGATTTTTTTCTGATACTGGTGCTAAAACGATACTTTTAAAGCGTGTAACGGTGCCTGAACCGACACTTTTTTTTTTTTTTTTAAAAGATTCTTTTTTTGGGCATTTTCGGCCTTTATTTTTGACAGGACAGATGAAGACTTGAAAGGGGAAAAGAGGGGGAATGACATGCAGCAAAGGGCCGCAGGTCGGAGTCGAACCCATGGCCGGTGCATCGACGAGTAAACCTCTATATATGGGCGCCTGCTCTACCAACTGAGATATCTGGGTGCCCTGAACCGACACTTTTAAAAAGATTTTTTTTTTTTTAACGGCAGTCGGTGACATTTAAGAACGGCTGCTTGTTTATTGCTAAGGCCATCAAAATCTAATAACAATAACTTATAACAATAACTTATTTCACCAGTAAATTGCTGGTAAACGACAAAAACAACCATTAGATGGGAAAATCGTATTTGCATTAACTATCAATGCACCACGAGGCTGGCGAGGCGAGAGAACATACCGTCTGTGTGGTTTTCCCGACAACGGCAGCTGCAGACTGTTGTACATCCCGCTGTTGGGATCCTCTACAGCAGAGCTCTTCAACAGGGGGTCCGGGACCCCTGGGGGGTCCTCAGAGTCACTGAAGGGGGGGCCTCCAAATTATAGTTCTTTTTTCAAATTAAAATATCTTAACATGAATCCAACATATTATATCATATAATAATGACATTTTTGCTCTGCTGGTTTCACTGAGACTTATCGTGACCTAACCCTAACCATATTGTAAGTAAATCTTGCATAGACTGGTAGGTGTTGTATCTAAAACGGACACAAGCAGCTCTGCGTTACGTTATTTGCTTTTGTGTTCATCTACTCCACAGTTTATTGTGGTGATGCAGCTGACATCAACAAAGCTTTGGCTGGTGAAATGATACAACAAATTATTTGCATTGGCTGTCTTTCCTTTTTTAAGTGTCTTTGCTCAGACAAATCCTTTCAGTTGATGAAACCAGACCAGTGTTTTCTCACGCTCGGTTGATCGCGGGGCTCTTGCTTGTTCGCTGCCATTTGAAGCATGGTGAAGCAAAAAAAGAGAAAGAAAAGTTCATGTTAACTCTAAAACTTTTGGGAGACATCGGTTCTCTTGCGGCCGTGACCCGACAGTTTTACAGTTAACGCACATATGTTTTTCCGATGTTACTGGCAATATGATCACACAAGAGAATAAAAAGCGGCAACTGTCATCTAAGTTGGCTCAGAATATGCACCTATCTGTATTTAATATCATAATAAGTAAGTGCTTGGGTAAGTGTACAAATTCCCCCCTTACTTTATTCCTTCTTTTCTCCTCTATACACAAATGCATGCTGGGCTACAGTTGCATGTTTTTTTTTCTGTATAGTGTAGCACATAACAGTCTCACAAAATTTCATGAAATGAGAAGTCTAAAAGGCAGATTACGTAATGTGAACAGAGATGCGGATATAACGTCCCTCTACCATGACAGGATTTTGTGACAATTTTTATATGTTTATAAAATTTCAGGCGTTGGGGAAAAGTGTCTGTGCAGTTGAACTGTCATAGGAGTGTACATATATTCTAACTTTCCTCCCCCTGTGGCATGTAGCCATACAGATAGTTTTGATTGAGATTTTGGTTCCTTAGCTCCAACACAATGGAGGGGAATGGAATTTAGTTTACAGTGCTCACCACAGAAATTCAACAGGCATATGCCTTGCCAGAAAGAGTGTCCCTGTTGTTATAGATCATCCACAGACCTAGCTGTCAGCAGTTTTTACTGAAGCTACCTTCTACAGAAGAAATAGTCTTTGTTTAAACTAAAAATATCTGTGAAAATCCAGAGATAGATATCTTAAAACCATCTTTAAAAATAAAAATAACTTTCACACAGGCCACAGACCCAGTGTTTGTGTCACGTTACAAATCTGTAAACGGTAACTTTACTTAACAAATGGAACTAAGTCATGTTCTGTGTCACGTAGGTAATTACGCTATGTACGAACGCATGGAAGTGAAGTAACTAGGGCTAAACAATTTGGAGAAAAAATCTAATTGCGATTTTCCTGCCACATATTGCTATTACGATTCAATTTACGATTTTCTTTTAGCTACATATTGCACCTTCTACGATCATGTTAAATAAAGTAATAAAAAATAAATGAAAGATCCACTTGAAAATAGGACATTTCTGTAAACAATCTGTGATATGTAACATGATTCCAGCATTTATCTTATGAAAAAAACAGTAAATATAATAATGAAGAGGAATAAAAAATGTGAAATCAAGTGTTACACCAAACATTCAACTAAATATTTCAAATTCGATTAATCGTGGTTTTCTTCTTCAATCTGATTTATCGTTCAGCCCTAAGAGTGACTTAACTAATGTACTGACTTTAACCCAAACCAAGATCTTTTCCTAAACCTAAGTAGTTTTTAGCCTAAACCTAACCACACTGCGACCATTCCACATCGTTAACAATAAAACAGTAACAGTTACATTTAGATAAGAGGACAGAAAACGCTCCTGTGGGTCATATTTCCTGCCACCTCTAGGGGGCGCTGATTTATGAAACACTCCTATGGGTCGTATTCGAGGGTAGAAACAACCGATCTATATGGTCGTATGGTTTGGAAGACGTTTGGCTATTATAAATAGCCTAAATTTGGCTACTTATAAATACAACCTTTTGGTTTTAACAAGATTTTTTTTCCAACAAGTCACCTAAACTGAATGACCAAATATGGAATTTTTCATTGCCATACAAAATGACATATATATTTGTGTTTTCTTATCTGATGCCCTACGGCAAGAAAAGTGCCCTCTAAACCCTTATAAATCAGTTAAAGATATATTTCTTTATCCGTCAATGCTTTGGTAAAAGTTTGATTAGGTTTAGGCACAAGAACTACTTGGATACGGTTAGGGTCAGATCTAGGGATAGAGTTAGGGTTCAACATCATTATCTACTTGGAAAATTTTGGTTTGGGTTCAAAACTGCTTAATTCAGGTCAATGTTATGGTTAAAAGAAGAACTGGTAGGTTTCTTATTCACGTGGACATAAGACGTTGCATCTTACTTAGATGTAAACATACAAGTAGGTCGTTTTTAGGCATTTGCATAAAACATTGGATGCTATCATTTTCTTGGAACAATCTCTGCTTATTCTACACACCCCATACATAGCCTTATTTATCCAATGTCCTCCACTTAATCCTTTCATGGTGGCGAAATGTTTTTCCTTCACAGTCTGTTCACATACATCATTTGTATGTTAAGAAGTCACACTCATTTCACAAAAGTTTGTGAGACCAAACTGTCTAGCAAATTGACAGGCAATACCGGTTTAGATTTAGTTCCACTGTGCATTTATATACTGTTTAATATATGTGTGTGTACACATTACACATTTTATCTATGTATGCTTGTGTTTGTGCGGTACTGTGTGACTGTTTGTATGAATGAGAGAGTGACAGTGACTGAACTCTAGGACTGACACACACAGTGCTAGAGTTAGAGCAGCTTCTCTTTGCCATGGATAGGCCTATTCTACATGTGTGCACAGCTAAAACCACATGGCTACTCTGTTGTACTGTCACCTGCCCTGATATCTCCAGTTACTGATGTTAATGTCACCAGTTGCTATTGCTTTTTATGTTCCCTCTAATGACATAGCACTGCTGCTACTTATGGCAGAGGTGATGAAAAAAAACATGTGCATTATCACCTTGTTACACTTTGGGGAATCACATTCCGGACATCCTACACGTCAAGCGAACTTTCTTAAATAAGCAAGAAGCAGAGGTTAAGCTTAGTGACTGTAGTCGATCGGAACGTTTGTCTTTCTCTAAATAACGATGACTCATGATATTGGCATCTAGTTTTCACCTGTCTTTCTCAAAATTTGAATATTTCTCTGTGTGCAAGTCTTTATTTCCTTACATCAAAGTGCAATATGTCTTTGAATGAAAGTACGTGCTCATATTAAAGGCACAGCCTCATCATGTTAAAATTCTCCTCTGAATCCCATGCAAACCTCTAATTATATATATTATAATTATTATAGATATTCTGGATACACTCTTTTTCTCAAAATCTAAGATTCTGAAAACAACTGGGGTACTGAGTCTTAATAAGTCAAGAACATGTTAACAGTTCTAATTGAATTGGACCTTAAAAGAAATAAGTTCTCCTTAAATACATACTTTGTAACTAAATACATACAACTAGAAGGGAATGTACTCGGACAGTGCAGATTCAGATGGATTCTTCATTGGCCCATGGTACAACCTTCCACCAAGTTTCATGAAAATCGGGCCGGTAGATATTCTGTAATTCCTCTGACAGATAAACAATTAAACAAACCAAACTGATAACACAACCTCCTTGGTGGAAGTATTAAATTAGTGTCGGGTAGGGATCTGCAAATACAGTACCATGTACAGTGTACCAGAGTTAACGAACCCAACTTGTACATTGGTTGAACCTTAAAGAATGTTGCCGGTGTTAAGCCAATGAACAACAAATGATTTAGCTTGCACTCTTCATTATTAACGTTTTCCAAGGCACACCATCATGTTTTATGTTTTTTAATGTTCTCTGCCTACCTTCCAGGCAGCTATTAATTTTGTATTAATTATTGTCTGTACAGAATGGAAATCACCATATACTGTAAAGACACTGAATCTGCTTAAGAGTGCTGCTAACTCTTTGACTCTTTGACCTGAGAATATATTTTACTTTTTCTGCATCTTTCATTAGACTTTTGGTGTGACCTGTTCAAAGATCATAACAATAGATGGAACAATATAACAATCTAAAATACTTCAACAGTCAGTGTAAGGTGTACTGTTCTGGTCCTTAATTGCTCACTGCAGAATTTATAACATCAGTCAAAAGCTCATTTGTAGACATATAAAGTCTATCATCCTGTGACGCTGTTGATTCATGTCCCCTGACATTGGCATTATCAGGTGTTAACATCGCTGGTGGTTTCTGCTTGGTGACCCTGTCCCTGTAGAAAGATAAAAGCCTCACATTGTTTCTGCGCTGTGGGTGAATTCCTCGCCTTTTTTTTCTTCGTCCGCGCTTATCTCTGCACTGACCTTGCTCAAAGTTTCTCCCTCTGCAGCACAGATTATCTGAGATAATGTAAGGACAGTGTAATTGGATCAAAATGACAGCAAGCGGGGCCAAGCAGTGCTACAGTGAGAGACAGGTTAAGCTGTTGTCTCCTGTAAACGGCATTGGTTTAGCATTCCCTGACCCATCCAGCAGCAGCAGCAGCAGTCTAGCCAGCCACTCCCATGATCTAGCACGGTGCTGACAACTTTGCTCGTCCATGTTCATGGCGAGCGGTAATTGGCTTTTCACGATGCGATTGGAGGAAACACACTCAGAGACCTCTGCGCAAGGGATTGGGGTCACATATTCACATATGCCACGGCAAGGGCGCAGTTCAGCTGAACTCAATTTGGCATTGCAAATTGACAAGCAAGCAAATCTGGGGCAAATTGAGTGAGCGGATGGATTGATTTAAGGCCAAGGATTCTCTTAAAGCAGAAATAAGGGGGACATTCAGAGGTCCTTGAGCACTGCACAATATCCTCCTGTGAGTGTTGTAGGGGTGGAAAAGAACACCACTGCTAGCCCATTAGTCAATGACAGAGTACAGTTATGATGCTGTCATGTTATCGATACAGCCATACATCTTCATATAGAGTCGCGTATTACAGTATTCGACCCGTACTACTGTATTATAACCAGAGGACAATGGATCCAAACTTTCGACACACGGCGGTGTGGCACTTTGATCTGCATTATCCTCCATCAACTCGAGGTTATCGTTCTTGACTTCCAGCGCAGTAAGTCTACATTATGCATTGCAATTTGATTAGTCAAACCCTTGTGTCTGTTAAACAGCTTGAGTCAAGATAGGGCCCCGGTTTCCCCCTCTACACCAGCACACACCAAATCAGGTCAGAATGCTTAATTGTAGACCAATCAACCTTTACTAATGTAATGTCACTTTTATTTGATATGAATAAATGAGAAATCTCTGCTTGAGGAGTGTGTCGAGTGAGGGAGGGGGGAGCGCCGGGGCCGGCGTGGGCATGATGGGAATGAACCGCTTGATCTGCTGAATATTAATGCTCCTCTAAGATTATAAGGATTATTAGTTCTTTTCTCGGCTGACAATGGAGTTATTTTCAGACCCCATCGATTAAATTACTGAGGGAACTGCCTTTGATATGAGCACTCCCACATGAGGAGCCACCTTTGGAATATGAGTGGTGTGAAATCGAGCAAGTATAGTATCTTTTTTAATTCAAAAGCACACAAGAGAGATTTAGATGAGCAGTCATTTCTCAGGCTTTATTTTGACTAATAGATTATTCCATAAATAAAATGCTAATCATCATTTTACAATAATTCATGTAATAAACTCTTAACGTACTAATCCAGTTAACAATCTGAGGTATGTACATGAAGACATAGAAATGCTTCTTGATTTGGGAAGTGTCCTCGGGCATGATTTGCAGTGTCTCATCCCTGGACATGCCTATGTAACCCTTTGTTTTCTCTCTCCTGTCTCCCCAGGTAGGATGACAACTCTCGGTCTCTTTTATTGTTTACTCTTGTGTCTTTATGCAACTGCAGTAAACATATATATGTGTGTTTGTGTTTTCTGTTAATTGTCACAGGTTTAGTCCCTACGAGTGGTATAACCCCCACCCTTGCAACCCCGACTCGGATGTAGTGGAAAACAATTTCACCCTGCTAAATAGTTTCTGGTTTGGAGTTGGAGCTCTCATGCAGCAAGGTAGACGCCTCTGCCTGCCCCCCTTTTTTTAGCACATGTCCCACTTTTTGCTGGGGGTCAACCTTGCTCTTTGACCAGGCCCGTGACCATGCATGGGGGCCTCTGTGCATGATGCGAGATGCTTCACAGGTAGAGTCCAGCAGGATGGACTAAGTGTGGGATTTGAGTGATGTAATCAATGACTAAGGATGGTATTCCTGCACGCTCCCCTTCCCCATGCTTCCTAACTCCTTCCCCCACCTTTTCACAGCCATCGGAACAGGTAAGTGGACCCACCCACAATACCTGAGATGAATCAAATGAGTGAGATTGAATGAGAATGTGAACTCAGCAGCTTACCCTGCCTGTTTAGTTTCCTTCTGCCAAACCAATGCCATATCTTCTCAACTAGTTTAGTAGTTAGTAAAGTTTAACAGAAAATGGAATGTTATCACTGTAATAATGTTGTAGCTTATATCGTTTAGAAGGCATGTCACAGTGGGAGAAGTGTTGGATTTTTTTTAAATTTGCATTTCCTCCGAGGCAATTGACAATGCAACATTATTATTATTTTTTTTATTATTTTATTATTTTAGGTAGTGATGATTGTAGGGCCTTGGAAGCATGATATATAAGTCTGTGTGTGTCCTTGCATCTAAACAGTGCAATGGAGCACACAAAGAACTAGCTGCTATAGTCAATGCTGCTTTACAGGGTCAGTTGACCCGAATCACAAGAAATAAATGCTTTAAAAAATCTCCCTTACCTCTAGTGGTATCCAGCCATGAAGATTGGGTTTGGATTTTATATGTCCAGGTTTTGAATATCTGTCTCTGGCATTTCTGCCTCCACCTTAAAACAATGGAGGTGGATGGAATTTCATTTGTGGTACTCACAGTATTGAAATATATATATATATATATATATATATATATATATATAAAACCAAAAAAACGCCATAGTCATTTCAATTTTAAAGGTCCTATGACATGCTGCTTTGTGGATGCTTTTATATAGGCCTTAGTGGTCCCCTAATACTGTATCTGAAGTCTCTTTTATATAGACCTTAGTGGTCTCCTAATACTGTATCTGAAGTCTCTTTTATATAGACCTTAGTGGTCCCCTAATACTGTATCTGAAGTCTCTTTTATATAGACCTTAGTGGTCCCCTAATACTGTATCTGAAGTCTCTTTTATATAGACCTTAGTGGTCCCCTAATACTGTATCTGAAGTCTCTTTTATATAGGCCTTAGTGGTCCCCTAATACTGTATCTGAAGTCTCTTTTATATAGACCTTAGTGGTCCCCTAATACTGTATCTGAAGTCTCTTTCCCGAAATTCAGCCTTGGTGCAGAATTACAGCCACTAGAGCCAGTCCCACAATGAGCTTTCCTTAGTATGTGCCATTTCTGTGTCTGTAGCTTTAAATGCTAATGAGAAGGAGAGAGGGGGGCCAAGGTGGAGGGTGGGGGTGTGGCCTTGACCAACTGCCATGCTTCAATTGTTTGCAAGCCATGATGTCTCTCTCTTTCTCATGGGTGGGCCAAATTCTCTGGGCGGGCAAAGCAGAGAAAGGGGAGGTAACCTTCCTCCTTATGATGACATAAAGGGAAGATTCCAGATCGGCCCATCTGAGCTTTCATTTTCTCAAAGGCAGAGCAGGATACCCAGGGCTCGGTTTACACCTATCATCATTTCTAGCCACTGGGGGACCATAGGCAGGCTGGGGGAACTGAAATGAATGTTTAAAAACCTCATAAAGTGAAATTTTCATGCCATGGGACCTTTAAAATCAACCATATTGTGAATTTCAACGACAAATGAATAGTTAATGTTAAACTTTAGGCACCACCGAATCGTCAAATTTACTGAAATATTTTACTTCAAAAATGTATTCAGAAAACAAAAATTCAAGATAAAAAAATCTAACTTGATTACTTAAACTTTAACGTTCGTAAATGTTTATTTTTGACTTTGGAAACAGTAGTCCAGTCGTTTCAATCATATTTCATGGTCTTCCTCAGCAACCATATTGTATACACTATACACCACATGTTAACACTTGACCCAAGTTCCATACTTAGGTCACGTCCTGACAACTGAGTAACTCCATTCATGAAATGTGGTTGAAAGCTCCAAAAAAAAGCGAGTAAGTGGACCTTGAAATATATATTTTTTACACTTTTCTATCTGAATTTGAAAAAACTGAAAAACAACACTTTAAATCACTTACTGGATGTTTTTAAGAAAATGTTTCTTACAAGATCAAATTATTTGTCTGGTATTTGCTTCTGTAGATTACATTTAAAAAAAAAATCTGTTTCCAGACACCGGTGTTCCAAGTACTCTGGATATTCCACATGACACAGTACACTTCACCTCCATCATGGTATTAGACAGATATCTCAAAACTTGGACAAATAGGAGCAAAACTATCTGCCCTGTAATGATGATACTACTAGAGGAAAGTGAGATAATGTGTTTTTTTTGGATGAAGTGACTCAGTCAACAGACATCGCAATCTTTCCTACGATTTAGTAGCTGATAACGTATCCCCTGTTGGCTGGTTGCATGCTTACTTATTCTGCATGCTTACTAATATCCCCAAATTAGCTACACATTTTTTTCACAGATTTTCAGAGTCCTAGGATGCAAATATTATTTTAATTATTTAAAATCAAAATGTGATGACTGGTTTGACTGTAACCTCGCCCCAACAAAAAACACCCAAATGATTTTATGAACAGTGAGCATAAAACATGTTTATAACTAACGAGGAGGTGTTCAAGATCTTTGTAAATGTCATGCATTTTAACAACTACAAATACAGTAGGGTTGGAAAGCCAGCAGAATGTGTGTAATCTTGCCCAGTTGAGAAGATGTGGCTGCGGGCCAGAAGGCTGTGGGATTAGAACAAACACACAGTGTCTGCATGGCACCGTGCTGGTCTGCAATGTAGAGAGGCTCCCCTGCCCGGCAGCGTGCCCCGCCCCCCAGAAAACTGTGGGATGTGCTGTTTGGTCATGACGTTACCTTGGGTACATGACAGTCAGCCCCAACCAGGCTCTGTTTGGGTCAACCTCGCCTCTCTGTGTGGGTTGCCCCTCTTTTCTGTGTGGTTTCTGAGGTGAAACAGGAAAAGAAGCTCGGAGCTGGTAACATGTTCCACTTTTAATCAAACCTGCATCTGATAGCCGGCCATGGGTCCGACACAGAACAAGCAGAATTCACTGCTAAAAGTACTGATGAATATGTGTATGTGTTCATGCCTGCTACCTTGATTTTTGTATTTGGTTGTGCTTTTATGAATGGGCAAAGTGGGTGGCTGGTGCCCCGTGCTGGGTGACTCCGATACTGGGGTTGAGCCATGTCTGACAGCGGGGATGGCTGGTGGCTAATGAGAGGTTAAACAGACAATGACTACGTTTACATGCACATATCATTCCGGATTTTGCCCTTATCCTGAAAAAGACAATTTTCTGACTAAGCTGCTTACATGACTAATGAAGGAGAATATTCCACTAATATTCCCGTTTACATGCAAGTGTGAAAATAAGATTATTTCAAAGTTTTCCACCGGTGGCCGACTTGTTCGACCGTGCAAACACAGCCTTCCTCTGTCATTCAACCACCTTCTTGAAAAGGTTGGCGTTGCAATGTTTGCACACATCCAAAAACCTTTTCATATCCAAGTCTTTAATGTTTAAATGTAGGTGTGTTTCTCCTTCTTGTCTTTTTGCCATGCATCTTAACGGCAGCCCTGCAAACTGTTTGGCTGTTCAACTGATGACTGGTTGTTTTTTGTACAACAACCATAGCAACGCACTGAGCTGACCGTAAGCTATAAACGGGCAAGAGGCCGTAAACTGTCACAAACTGCTGTAAAAACCCTGGTTGAGACACATATGCCGCTGTTTACATGTCCAAAGAATGCTTCTTAAACCCGAATAATATCGGCATATCCCACGGCTTTATCGGAAAATGCTTATTTCGGAAAAAGGCTTTATTCGGAATATCCCAACGGGATATGCTGTTTACATGACCCGAAATAAGGTCATATTCGGAATAATAGTGGAATATTGGTGCGCATGTAAATGTACTCAATGTGTTTTTAGAAGACTGTACCACTGGTTAATTCATGTTTTCACTTTCAATTACCCAAGTGATAACATAGACACTAAAGTAAGTTTTTGTTGCTACTGTAGTAGCAGCGCCAGCCTTAGCTTTATGAGGGCCCACTGTGAGATTAACATTTAGAGGGGTCCTCCACTCAATTACTTCTTAACTTTTGAAATAACCTTCAATTAATGTATTTTACATTTTAACATATGGCAGATTTGAGCTATGATGCGTCTACCAAATGCATACAAATGAAAGGGGTGTAAATGCAAGTTCTATATCACTAAAGACTCTCATAAAAAAACTGAAACTGATCCAGATACGTGCAGTTTATCACATAGCAGCATCATTTTGCCTCTAAACCCATTCATTACTTTATAAACCAATCAGTAGTGTAAAATCAGTTGTTTGCAGGGGCAACATATTGGGTAGGTAGGTAGAACATTCAAAAAGAAAAAAAGAAATTAGCTTTTTACAATCCTGTAAGGTTATAGTAATGAACAGCCATCAATACATTAGGATAAAGCACTAATGGCTAATGTTGCTGATCTGGGAGCTGAGGCCGTGTCTCAATAGCGGTGGGCTTAAGCTGCAGTTGGCTGTCATGTCTTTCGCTGCACGCTCCCACTCCTAGACAGCTCACTCAGGGGATTGCGAGAAAGAAAGAAAGTTTTATGAAATGTGAGTTTCTCACAAAGGGAGTGGAGCACAGAGTTCTTAACCTCCTATATCTCTGGCTCTTTATCAGCTTTCCCTCGGAGTGAACGTGCAAAATCCCAGCTTTCAATTTCTTAAGCCGCTTGAGGAGAATAGTCCTGATATAACCCAAGCCCACCTTCTTACACCCGGACGACATACCTCCCCTTCTCACTCACTCCCACTCTACCCACGCACATATGCTCCTTCATGCTTTGGATACATTCATCATAAAACTTTACTTGAATGTAAAACAGTCAGATTAATTGAAGATTAATTTTACTTTATTGTAAGTGATAAAAATGGTGAAAGCAACTGATGCCGGGCAAAGCTAAATAACTGTATGTAGACAGCCAGTTGCTGCCAAATAACTTAACAAAGTTTATTTCATAGGAATTGCTGCAATCAGTGGAGTCACTCGCAGAGATTAAGTAAATCCCGACAGATCTTTATGTAGAGTTTAGCTTTTGACATCTTTGACCAGATTTGATCTTTTACCAGAGAGCTGAAGAGTCTAACATATGGCAAGGTAACATTTAAGCTGCGTGCAATCCAATTAACTCTGATATAGTACAGCATACACAGTCAGGGCACCGGTAGTACTGATCAAAATATTTATTGTTTTGTCTAGGGGATCAATTACCACTAAGCCTTATAGCTATATCAGCTGCTAACAGGCCAACACATATGCTAAATGCCTTAAAAAATAAATGTACAAGAAAAGTATGCAGGCCTTAAGCCTGATTTATGGTTGTGTGTGTGTGTTGAATCTACGCAGTTGGTACGTACGTAGGTACGTATGTATGTAGGTACGCGTAGATACGGACCCTCCCCAGAAACTTCACGTCGCTGCGTGGCAGACCGCAACAACTGGGATTGGTCTGTTTGGCCGTGGCTTGGTTTCGTTGCATTTCCCCCTACTCATTTCCGGGGAACAACATGACATCGAAGAGAGGGTTAACTTTTCTTGCTACAGCTTTTCTTACCGTGGTCAGAAATCACAGGGGAGACACCTTGTTTCTCCGTCTTCACCGCTGGAGTCTGGTACCTGCTCCGAAGCTAATCTCTCTCGCTCTACCACACACTCCCCATGCATACCCACATACCAGCTCTGCTATTCTCTTAAAGAGATACGCTATAATGACGCAGACACAACAGCACACATGTATAAAACCTCACAATGGCGTAGGCCACGTACTGAAGTCAACAAATAGATGCAGACATAAACTAAACCAAATTACTTCAGGGATGGGATTTTACCTTCATCATCCATCGGTCTCAACAAAAAGTTGCTCTTTGCATTCATCTGCAGTAGTCCGCTCTCATGCGTCCATATCCAACCTGTTCTCACTCCGAACTCGTAAAATACGGACATTTGGACAGTGGCTGTCAGCGTCTGAAGCGACGAAAAAGGCGTCTTTCAGCGTGTTTGTAGAATGTAGCGGGGAGAGCAGCAGCTAGACGGGGTTTAGCGTGTAGTACGTAAGGCCGAAATTCCGCGTAGGGAGGTTGGTTGGGGTGGTGGATGGGTCAAACACAGGACTTTCACCCAGGAGACCGGGGTTCGTGTCCCGCTTGTCACATTTCCTAAAGTCGCTTTCTTCTTTAACCGTCCCGTTCTTCCCGCGTGTCACGGAACCGTAAGCCCACCCACAACCTTTTCCTAAGCCCAACTGTCCCGTTCTTCCCGTGTGTCACGGAACCGTAAGCCCACCCACGACCTTTTCCTTAACATAACTGCGTCAAAAGGGACGCCAAAAGTCCCGACCAAGCGTGTTTAGTTAAAACGCTAAAGGAGACTTTTAGCGTCAATAACAACGACAAAAGGCGTCCTTATTTTACGAGATGGGAGTGAGAACAACCATCCTTATTTTACGAGATGGGAGTGAGAACAACCGTCCTTATTTTACGAGATGGGAGTGAGAACCTGTTGCCATATCTCTACTCTAGCAATCTCTTCCTCTGTGTCTGCCCTCAGGCCAGCTCATATTACATCAGGCATGTCCTCTTGAGTCTTACCAACTAATCAAAAAAGACTAATGACAACCTGTGACCGTGACAATGCCTTGCTTCACAAAAGATGGTTTGCAGACAGTTGCAAGACCAAAGTCTGAAATGGTACAAATACTTTGTCTCCAATAAACTGTTAAATATTTGTCTAGCCAGCAACGGGGCAAGGTTTGGTTGGCAATCTTCTCAAAAATAAGTTGTTTTCTTCTAGCTAGCTAGAGTTAATAGCCCCCGAAGTAGTCACTCTGTCACCAACTTTCCAGAAGTAGCCTACCTATGAACGTAAAATTAACTTTCCTGTGCCACTTTCTAGCAGAGGGACACGTTCTTTTTCTTTCACATTTTTAATTTAAAGAGAAGTGATGGAAAATGATCTTGGTTATAGTAGTTGTAGAAGAGGCAGTACAGTAAGGACAGACAGTCAGACCAGAGCACAAAGGTAGTAAGCATAATGCCTACCATACAGTAGAAGACTTTGAACAGACGTTGAAAAGACTAAAGTCTGACACCATCTCACATCTAAAGACAACCATCTCAAATCTAACGCTAAACACTGTCATAATATGTAAAGACTGGAGATCTTGTAGGGTCACAAATTGCAAGACTTCAACTAGATTCATTTTGAAAACTGTAACCAAGCTAACTAGGTAACTAACAAGGTAACTTAAAAAGAAGATTTTATGTTCTGCTGTACATGCAGATGAATGGTGGCAGTCTGCATTTATCTGCTGGTAAAACTCCTGTTGGATGACACGCTTCAGAGGGGTTGAAAATTGGCAATTTCTCCTCTTTAGCGTTTAACTTAGCGCGGTGACATAGCAACCATAAACAACTGGCTCTAGCTGTTGCCGCTTCCTCTTTGGTGCTGGAGGGAGGGCAACCATTGGTTGTTGACAATGTTCACATGATTTAATTTCACTACCACGACAACTTACGATAATATCAAACACGTAACATATTTCGTCGGATTGTCAAGATGGGAAAAAGTGTTTTATGACCACCTTACACCAAACGATTGATACGACCGGAGCGCGACCCAACTCTAACAAGACTCTCATGATTTCATTCCGACATTGGAAAATAGTCAGTGACAGTGGAATCACTTAAAAAGTCGTTTAGTGTAAAGTCAGCATAAGAATAAATACCAATCCCCAGTTCCAACCATGAGGCCGCCCACTCTGCCCACTTTGTGTGTATGTGAGTGTGTGTGATCCAGGCAGCAGATGCAGAGGCCTAGCCTGGCCCGGTCTGGTCTGGCCTGGCCTGGTCTAGTCTGGCCTGGGTGCTGCCCCTTTCCCCTGCCTAATGCTGTACCAGGCCTCACCAGCCTCCTCTGCTCCTCTCGTTCAGGATCTGAGCTCATGCCGAAAGCCCTCTCCACCAGAATTGTAGGAGGAATCTGGTGGTTTTTCACGCTTATCATCATCTCCTCCTACACGGCAAACCTGGCGGCCTTCCTCACCGTGGAGAGGATGGAGTCGCCCATTGACTCTGCTGACGACCTGGCTAAGCAGACGAAGATAGAATACGGGGTGATAGAGGATGGCTCCACCATGACGTTCTTCAAGGTTAGTTAAAGCTGGATATCATTAAACCAACTACAGTCTTTTCTAGTTTAGTGGTTCACTGCTCTCTATCACCCAGCGGTTTACACATACACAATATAGCTATGTCAAGGCTTATGCTAAACTTTGAAATGGTTGATGCAGCATGTCAAATCTGCATAGTAAATACTGTATTTATAGTGTAATACAGGTTTTTTTTTTCTTTCTTAAGATGGATAAGTTATTTTATGGGACACTAAAACTCTTCACTTCAACTCACACTAATGAAATGCTTATGTGGTTGTTTCCCAGTGATCAACCTCATGCAACCACTGAATTAATACAAGTATATTATAAGAACACTACTTTATAAATCTGATAAATATCAAACTCTAACCTACTTAACCTGTCTTATGTTTGCTGTACTTAACACAAAATTTAGACATTTCCTTGGGAAAAAAACCTCTGATGGTTCAAAAGTTAATTTCATAATTGTTCATTGTTTATTCTTTTGTTGAAAGATTACATGTGCTTTAGAATTATACTTTAATAATGTTGGATTTTTTAAATCAGATTTAGAAAAATAATGTTAAAAATCACTAGATCCTACATTTCCGTATTAATTCAGTATTGACTCTCTCTGCCTGGTGAGTCTTTTTAAAACCACTTTGTAACATGTACTTTCAGTTCGAATGTATGAGCCCAAACCTATAGATTACAAATCACTCAAATTATGTTGCCTGAGTAATTTTGTCATCAACACGTACTCCAAACTTAACATGTCAATTTTTATTACCTTCCAAAATGCATATGGCTGTGTAGTTTTATCTGCCACCTCTATGGTTAAGGCTCGGTCATGTTTATGCTATTATGCTACTTATGCTACTATTATGTGTTCTGACATATATCGTTTGCATGACCAAGAAGTAATTTTCACGTGAATATTGCCACAGAAACCATTTTAGACATTTTACAGTTTTCACAAGAGTGGCCCTTAAAGGTGCTCTGCCACACGTATTTCATTACTTTGTGTGTCTGAAGTTCTACCATGGAAAAAATGCCTCGGTTACCTTGTTTCAAGCCATTCTAGCGTGGTATAGAAAGCCTGCAGGAAGACTCAATTTGTGCCAGGTCTCATTAATATTCAACGAGCTAAGCTGCTTGACTCTGATTGGCTAACAGCTAGCCAATGAGAGACTGGCTATCAGCATCCTTTACATCCTTTAGCTTTTGTAATTGGCCTGATTTCTTCGCTTATTTCTTTTCAGTGGCTCGAGCTAACAGAGGAGGTAGCAGTTCATTTTCACATTTACGACATAACACAAACATCTAACATATTTAAAAAAAAATACAAGTAAAAATGGTTTTGTGTGTTAGGGCACCTTTAATAAATGGCAAGGTGGCTATCATAGTTCATGGTAAATACTGTGACACACGCAGCACCTATAGCTAATGGTTTTAAAACTTATCATCAATTGTCTAATTTTTAGCTACACTGGCAGTGTGGCTCTATGGATGAAAATGTCCCATAAATCAGTCGGTCAGTCAGTCAGTCGGTCAACCACTTTCTTTCAGAGTGAAATAGCTGTGACCCTGATGAAGGCCATAGAGTTTTTCTTCTTCAGAGTGAAATATCGAACAAATATTGGAGGATTGCTATAACATTTTATATATCCAGAGATAGTGTCATTATGATTATGATAAATAAAATGTAATTGAATCCAGTACCATCATCAGATCGAAATATATTTTGTCTAATGTTTTGGAGATCCACAAACCAACTAGTTTTTCTATGCTGGAATAATACTGAAACACCTGACTCTACTACATGACTGTGTGCGTGAATGAGTTTGTGGTAATTTGATTAAACTCAACTTTTCTTTGGAATGTGTTCTTTGATAGCACGATATGAACTCCAATAACAAAGGTGTTCAACATAGATTTTGACACAAGGCCACTCAACAAGACAGGGCCTCGAGATTAAGTAACAATGCAGTACTTTCCTAAATTGATATTGTGACAATTGGTGATAATTGGTGAAAAATTTTAATTATTGAAAGTACCAAAAAATCTATTGAAACAGTGAATCGGAAGCCTTTGGGACCACTGAGTGTCTGGTGCTCAGAGGCTGTTTCCCACTTTGCCCAGTTGGCGTTCCAACATCCGTAAAATAGAAAGCCATTGAGTTGATACAAAGCTTACTAAGTCTCTAGGTCCACAAAACTCTCTCTCTGTACTTCTCAGTGGTGAAAATGGTGTCGTCCGGTGACTTTCGCACGCAGCAGCTCAAGTGATGCGTTTTACGTCACCGCTGAGAAAGGACAATAGCAGCGTTCAGCTTTGAAGACAAAGAGGACATAAAAATGATAAGATAATTACCTCTTCCGAAGAGATTATCATGTTTTATTAATCCTCTGTGTTAGCAACTGCGTGGAGGAGGGGTTGGAGGCGATTACCGAAGGCTTGCGTCATGTTAGTCTATATCGACAATGTTCCACTTCTGGGATTGTTACAGTGCCGCTGGAAGTCCCTCTTTTTAGGCCAGATGTCCCACACTTTCCTTTTTCTTTGTGTTGGCGTTCTAAACTCCGGTGGATTTCTGAGGAGGTTAACTGCTCCTCAGATCTCTGCAGGGTAAATCCAGACAGCTAGCTAGATCTGTCCAATCTGAATTTTCTGTTGCATGACTAAAACAACTTTTGAACGTACACATGTTCCACCAAAACATGCAACATGCTGCATTGCAAGGATGTTTTGTGATTACGTTTGAAAACTTCCCTGCATTAGTTCTCTTTGCTCCAAGTTTGATTTCTCACCTCTGTTTTTAATTAATTTATTTAATTTTTTTTGCTTCTCTTGCAATCCGTCGCTTTTTTCACACCTCGTTTTCATCCATCTGGGCAATAGACACACATGCATTCACGCGTACTGTTCACACACAGGGGCACGGCTGTGATTACTATGTTTGTGTGTGTTAAGTCTTCACACTGAAACATACTGATACCAATTCATTAGAAAACTCTTTATCATTTCACCACAGAAATTAATGAAAACAACAGTTGGTGTATGAAGCAGCATATGTGCTTGTTAATCAGCCTACCTATGCTGAGGTCCCTCTGCAGCCATAATGTACAGCCTCAGGTCACTGTTAGTGCAAATTGTGCATTATGGGCTCTGTTGGTATACACACGCAGGATAATACCCCTGCTGATTTACAGTGTAAAAATTGTTTAAATGCACAATAGTCAGTATTGAGAATGTTTCATTTTGCAAAATAACAAACATATGCTCCAAACTTGTCATACCTTCAACCAAATGACATAATGGTGTCTAAAAAGAAAATGCTGTAACTAAATAACTCCTTTCCAAACAAAGATAGCAAAATGAAAAACAACCTTCTTTTTCAACACAAAATATCACAAGTTCACAAGTTTCATGGTGATGAAAAAAGAGAAAATAAAATTAATACAATGTTTTGGGCCAACTGGCACTCCATATAATTGATATTCTTTCACATCACACCTAAACTAAAATGCTTTCAACACAGTTGATCAAAATGCTTTGCGTGACTAATCCTACTTTAGAACACACTTCAAGACTCAGCTGTGAAAACTGCAGAGAATTCTGTGAAGACAATCAAAAACCATTAAAGGTTCAGTGTACAGAAATTTCAAATATGTTCTAGTGGTTTAAAGATATCTGTACAATTGAGGCGTATGGTGGTTTTGAAACCAGGAAAGAAAGAAAAAAATGTACTGATTTCTGTAGATATTAGCACTGCATTATGCTACACAATATTGTTAAAATTGTCCAGGGGAGATACCATTACATAGAGCTCTCTCTCTCTCTCTCTCTGTCACGGAAACATTAGTCTCGCTTTGCCAGACCTTCCCCCACAGCGCTGCGGAGGAAGGTCTGGCTAGTCTACACAGCATTCTGCGATAGGAGAAAAATTTGTTGTGGTTTATTGGCATTTCTTTAAACCAATCACAATCGTCTTGGGCGGCGCTAAGGACCGGACGCACGGTCTATATATATATATATATATATATATATATATATATATATATACACACACACACACATACAATTTGATTGTCGGCTTTGGATACCTCGGAGTTTAGAATGCCAACACAAAGACGGCGAAAGGTGAGGGACGTCAGACTGAAAATGAGGGACATCAGGCAGAACTATCCCGTAAATGAAACGTCGTCGATTATAGATTATAGACACAACTATCAACTAGTTAGCTACGTATCCCTATCTTTCTTCCCCTCTCACACTCTTACCTGTGACTCCTTCTCATCTCTTTATTTTCTGGGTGGTTTTGGTCACATTTCCTCTGTCCTTTCCCCTGTAGTTGTCCCTCACATCTACAGACAGCAGTTTCACTGCAGCTGATGTTATTCTTAAAGTCCTCTTTTTTCTCTGACTTCCATTAGTTGAGATGGACCTCCAGATGTAAGTAAAAATCACGTGAAATTAAATTTAAGTGGTTCTCATCTGGAAGCTCTATTAGAATGTATTTGCTGTCAGTGGTGGTGGTTACGCTAATAACCCCAGCTCCATGATCTTTAGCTAAGCCGTGGCTCCCTTTGCCTACAGTTTCATACTGCTGCATTCATTTAGAACTGCAAACCCTGTGTCATAAATTGTCGGTAATGCTAGCAGCGAAACATTGTGAACAATCCTCACTGAGATAACACACACTCAGTCACTCAGAACACACTGAGAGTAAAAACACTAGCATCAAACACCAATACACAAATTACAAACTTTTCATCTTTACAGTTTGAATAACTTAAGTGACTTCACACTAATCAATATTTTCTTCAAAGAAAAGAGTGAAATTCTTTCACATGATATTTTTAATTTTATAATATACCAGTTTTTAAGGTAAACAATAAGGAATCCAAATCAGCAGTTTGCTTCAATAGATATATTTTTTACAGTATTTTGTCTCTAGTAATTTATGGATTTACTGGGGGAAAAAACCTAAAGGTGCAGAAACAGTAACAAAGAATAGTGTGACTAATCCTGTTTCTCTCCAGCATCATGCGGCAAGTTATCTTCATCACATTGGATGTCTGCATCATCTCTAAATACAAATTACTGTAATGTTGTGTTTCCATTGCTTTCACCTCCATTACTTTCTGGAAAACAGTAAGAACACAGTTTTACTATAGTAAAGGAAGTGTTTTTTCTCACTTTTTGTTTTATAGCTGTGTATAACCTCAGACATCTTACCTGGACATATTGGTATCTCTGCTTTTTTACCTGTTTCTCTCAAACGGTACAGTGTATAATTGTTTTATTCTAATTTGGTGTTTGTATACAAAAAAAGGCTTTCTGAGCTTTCTCTATATCAATACCGTATATGTTCACTAACTAGTCTAAAACAAGACACCTGCTTAGACTTTCAGCTAAAATTGCAATCAGCAGTGTTTGATAGGCACCAGACTGAAATCTGTTCTGTCTTGAATGCGTGGTTAACAGTTTTGACAGCAGTGTGTTAGCATTTGAACAAAGTGCTGTAAATCCACAGTGTTGTGCACGTTGTGGTTAAAGTGATGGGATAAGTGTGTATTTCTTGTGTTCAAGCAATGAAAAACGAACTAGAGTTTGGATCATGTGAACTGCTGCTGTGCAGACTGGAGTTAGAGTTTTGCACGTGGCTCCAGTTGTTCCCACTGTCGTCTAGCAATCGAAACAAAAACTGTAATTAGCTTTATATCAACTCATTTGGCAATAGTTTGAATCAGGGGCATTCATTAATATAAAAAAGTTGCACACTAAAGCTTTAAATGGAAACGGTATTGGACTATAAAATAACAAAAAATTGCCGGTGCAACACAGATGTCTTCTTACTTGATGATTTTATTTCTTAAGGTGCATAACAGTGACTAACGTTTCAATGTAAGGTTACATCCTCATCAGAGTCCTTCTGCAGATCTGCAGAAGCGCAGAGAACTCTCCTTTTGACCTGTATTGGACTATCTTGCCTTGATTAAATGTCAGCAGAAATGTTGCCAAGTAACAACTAAAGCACATAGCTATGTTTTCATCAATAAAAATTAATTTAGGTGCTGATGCAGCTTCATTAGAGCCCCACTGTGTCTGAAAATAATAAACATGCACCAGCCAATCAGAATCAACTTCTCTGTTTGGTCATAACAAATAAAAAAATAAATAAAATACAATGTATTACAAGGATGATACATACATAAATAACGTTAATAAACATATCATATCCACCGAACAGCAGATTTTACCATGAGATCCACTGTTTGCCTATTTCTGTAACATGTAGTCCTTTGCTTTTTCTTTGTTTGAGTATTAATCAGTCCAGGCAGATGCAGAGGGCATTTGTCCTCAACTGAGTTAACATATTCTGTCCACACATCCTGTCTGAGGTGTTTAGAACGCACTGTTGTGATGATGGATGGAGCGTTTTGATTATCATCAGTCTTAGTTGATCGAGTGCAGCACACTCGCAGCTGATGTGTGCACGCATCACAATCTCGATTCAAAGCCAGGGGAAAAAATGACAAAATACCTACTGTTTGGGGTAATTATTGACTTCTGCTGTAAAATACAACTCTAATGGTGGCTGATTATGAAAATGTCGGCGTGGGATAGTCTCTGAGGCATTGAGGCGTGTCACTCGTCTCCCAGGCAGGTACATTCCCTATGGACTGTCGCTACAATACCACTGAATAATTGAATAAGCAAACACACCACTGCTGTGGCTTGCTTGTTAGCTAATAAAATCCCATCTTATTAAAGGCATTGTTGGTTTTTCACCTTGTGTGTATAATGTGGTGATGGCTGGAAGCCCTTTACATGGCCGTGGCACGGAGCTCCATGGCTGTACAAGCCTGCATTGTTTTGCATTAGCCATAAGACAAATGGGAGGAACACCTGCAGCATGGTGATTAAATCACAAATCTAAAGCTTATTGGGATGATGTGCTTGATACCTGAGAGAGGACAGAGGCAGGGTATGGAAGAGTGGAGGGGGGGGAGAAAAAGCTGCTATATTTCTAACTTGCTTCAGCCCATGGTTGTATGATTCAAAGTGTTTATGAACTCATGAATAAATTCACAAGAAAATAGCAGCAGACTGCATATAAGCTAGTTACAATGATAAATGCAATTAGATTACATTAGATTAGATAGACTTTATTGATCCCAAATTGGGAAATGTCAGTGCTACAGCAGCAAAATATCAGAAACTGCACACATACAGAATATACAAGAAATAATAAATAGGATAGAATACTAGAACAACTATTCAAAAAATGAAGATAAAAAATACAAAGGAAAAAATGTACAAATGTATATACAAGTTGGGAATAAAACTGTGTGTATGTATTGTGATGTATATGAGTCTTATCTAACACTTAGGGCCCTATCTTGCACCCAGCGCAATTGACTTTATACACCGACTCATGTATCATTCCTATTTTGCACCCGACGCACAGCGGACTTTTCCCTCCACAGACTCACGTCGGTAAATTAGGGAATGAACTTGCGCTCCCGGGGGCGGTTCAGCAAAAAGAGGAGGCGAGTTCCGGCGCAAACGTTCCCTAGTGCTATTTTGCAATTTCAGAAAACAGTTCCGCCACAGACCAGGAAAAACCTAGTCTAAAGTCAGTGGCACGTTATTCAGATGCTATTTTAAGGGTGCATGCTTGGCCGTAATGTAGAGTGTGCACACCGCGCATACACTTTGCTTCTCTCATCTCACGGAGCCAGCAGTTCCCATTTTTGCAAACCATACATAAATACAAGGAAAAATATAACCTTGTTTTACACAACATTTCCATGAATCATGGATGTGTTGATGACATAAATGAGGAAATATTAGAGGACTTAAGGTGATGTGATGTTGAACTGCATGTGCTGATGCCACTTAACCCAAATGCCCCAGCAGCAGCACGGGAGAGGAGAGACAGAAGAGCTGCATCGTCTATAGTGAGGTCATCTCGGTCTAATGTTAGACTACATTGCAAAAATATCACCATGCATTCATAACCTCGTGATTCAGTGAGAGTGAGCCCATAACATCGGAAAGTATGTTTTTGTGACATTTCTTTATGAAATTCTTTATTTACATTTTGACAAATTGTATTAAAACATTCCCCGGGAACAAACACGAGTTTTCTGGGTGAAAGTCTTTTCTTTTCCCTGGGAAGTGATCTCCACTATCCTGGCTTGAAAGCGCTGGGTTTTATGAACCACCCATCCCCTGACCTAGTCCCTATGGAGTCCAAAGGACTCACATACAGCGGCAGTCAGTGTGGTGCAACAGCTACATACGAATTACAGTGCATTACTTTTTGTAGCTATATGAACAAATGGTTTAAACTTTTTATTTTGATTTATCCAGGTAAGTCAATTGAAAATATATTCTCATTTGCAACGACGACCTGTCACATTCACACAGTTACACATTCATACCTGGAAGCTGCCCAGTACAACCACAGTCTAATCTGCTGGCCAATGAGCAGCTCCACTGGAGCGTGGTCCTTTGGCCCTTGCTCAAAGGCACCTCAGTGGTGGTAATGAGGGAGGGACAAGTGCTGCTCTATCACTTCCCCACCCAGATTTATCCTGTCTGTCTGGGTATTGAACCAACGACCTCCCGGTCACAAACTCACTTCTCTAACCTGCCCCATGAGAAAATGTTCAGGAGAACAGCCTGACCTGTAAGCTGCACTTGTACTGTATTGTCTTGACTAGACAGTAGGCTTTAGTAGAAGAAGACACAGCACAGTACTGTATGTAGCCTACAGTTTTTTTATATTAGAAACATTACATCTGTCTCTCTTTATGTGATGTCACTGTCTTTCGTCCTTACATGGGCGTGTGTACCTGGGCTGTGTTTGTGTGCTATGATAAAGACAAAAGTAACGCGCCAATTTAAATTTCAGTAATTGTAATTGCGTTACCTTTCTAGTTACCGCCGAAAGCAGTAGAATCACAGCAATGCGCTACTCTATAATGCGATAATGAGAACCTTGACAATGAGATCAAGCTATTATTGGCTATATATATATGGAGTAAACCTATACAATGTACCACCTACCTTTGGTCTATATATGTAGTGTTCATAATGCAGGAACACAACTAAGATATGCAAGATTCCCCAAAGTTTCAGAGGTTTTCAACGTGTAGTGTTCGACGTATTGTGCATGTGTCAGACAGAAGGCCAACAAGTCTGCAACCAGCTTGACAGGGTCTTCAATACAGGATATAACTAGAAACGGGCACTCAGTAGAGTGCAGATTTTCCCCAGGCGTGTCTCCCTCTCCCAAACAAAGATTAGTTCAGTCTCACTCAATCAAACTCAATCAAACTCTGGCTCCCTTTCAGTCAAGATGGCGGCAAAGATAACAAACACAGAGATTTACTAATCTAGTATTGTGCCTAACTTTAGTGGATCATAACATATCGGGTATGGAATTAATCTGCATATGCTCCGGTTTAAAATGAGAACAAACTTTTCTATGGATGTCAGTTTGTGAGCCACGACAAAGCCCAAAATGTGGCCTGCAACAGAGGAGGAAAGGCTTGTTTTTAGTCTGCCTTTTGCTACTAAAGCAGTTGTTGATTACTTGTGGAGTGATGAGTCAGCAGACTGACGGTATAAATTTAGAGCACTCAATAAAATAGGTTTTTCAACGATTGTGAATCACAGCAACCACAAGAGGTCCTTGAGCAGTCATAAATGTGCACAAAAACATTTAAGGCTAATGGGTCCAGTACGCAAGATTAGAGGCGGACAGACACACACACACACACACACACACACACACACACACACACACACACACGACCGAAAACATGATCCAGGCTTACACCTAACGGAGATAATAAATACCAATTCAAGTTGCAAAACCTTGTATGCATGTTTAAAGACAACCTAAACCCCCTGTTTTTGCTTGTAATTTAAAAGAAAATGAATTCTGAACCCTGACATACACTGACCCCCATCCCCCCACCCCATCATAGATTAATAACGTGACTCTACATGTAATTTACTAACTCAATAAACTTGCTCTTTAAAGAACTTTGCAAGTGGTAACATTGATTCTCGCAGGATCATGCAGTTGTCTATGCTCTTCTTGATGAATCTCAAAGTAAATATAGTCTTGCATCTCTAACAACATTAATATGTTAAATGAGTCTGCCCTCTTTAAGTCCGCTATTTGATTTTACAGAACTGGGATGATTACTGTGCACTTTTGTTTCCTGTTCCCCAAGGTCCTGGAGCGCAGCTAGTTTGATTTGTTATTTTGTTGACTCGGCACTGTTGGCCAGAAAATAGGCTCCTTAGCTAGCGTAAGCTGTTACGTGATGTTTCAGTACTTGCTAACCCAAACCCACTCCCCTTCTTTACTCGCACAGCTCAGAGAAATGAAGCAAATACAACAATTAATGTCTTGTTTTCATCTGAGAAGCTGCATTTTCTGTGTAAGGGCGGTATAGCGGTCTGACAGGGCCTGCAGGGGATTTTTCTTCACTTCACTTCATTTTGTTTGTGGTTGGTGTTAGGAATTTAAATGTATGTTTTCTGTGTAAAATACTGAGGAAAAACTATCAGAAAGAAACTGAGAAGAATACTGTGTCAACCCTTGTGCTCTGAATGCTTATTAGAATGTCATTGCTCAATAGCTGGGGCATAAAGACATTCATATAGGGTGGACAAAATAGCAGATAACCATGAGAAAGTCACTCAATTCCAGTTCAAAAAGAAGCTTAAAGCAAAGTGTCAGCTTTATCTTTACCACTGACAATCACACCTTGTACATTTTCAAAGGAACCTCTAAGGTATATAATAAACTGGCAAAATAATCACCAATCAATCAGTGTTTTCCATGAGCCCTTTTTACAAAAAACTGCAAAAAACGGTTTAATCTGTGACAGAGAACAGTCCAGTCTTAAACATCAAGAGTTATAATGCCAAGCAACAGAACAGTGCATCAAGAAGAGGATCCAACTAGTCCTGCTTCCCAATGACAAAATGGGCTGTTTTGTAGTGGTGGAAATCTCAAATAACTTTTATAGCTGATTAGCAGTGTTGGGAGTAACGCGTTACAAAAGTAATGCAATTACAGTAATGTATTCCTTTTTAATGTAACGCATTACTAATTAAATTTCGGTATATATTATACCCGTTACAATCTCAGTAATGCGAGTTACAATGCATTTTAACGCAACATTTAGTGTTAGTGTTTGTTTTTTAATTCACCAACACCGGGAAACATTTCTTCACAAAAATAAAAAGCTGCGAGTATTATTTCCTGTTGCTGTATGTGTTATTAATCATCACCCTGCAGCAGCTCCTCTGCTCTCTGATGTTGGGGCTGAGCTCCTCCAACTACGCTCAAGACAAGATAAATCACAATAAGTTTAAAGCTTTAGTGCGTAACTTTTTGATATTAATGAACGTCCGTTACATTCAAGCCATCGCCAAATGAGTTGCTACAAAGCTAATTAAGACTATCAGCTCCACACAACTCTCTCTGTATTTCTCAGTATGGCTATGTTCAGAAGATTGTGTCGTCCGGCGACTTTCCTGCACAGAAACTCAAGTGAAGATAATGACCTCTTCTGAAGAGTCCATCATGTTTTTGTAATCCTCCGTGTCCTCCTTGGTTACAAGCAATTGTGTGGAAGAGGGGTGGGGGCGGTGCGCAGTCACGTAAGGCTATATCATGTGGACGTGCCGACAGTTTTGTTGTCATTACTAAGAATTCCTCATGGGGGAGACTGAAACTACGCACTATAGCTTTAACCTCACTGAAGATCACTGAATGTTATTTACACAACTAACCAAGGCAGACAATAGATAGATTTTAGAAATGTATTGGACTTATAGTTCAATACATTTGATAAAATGTATACACTGTAACACATTGCTGCTGTTTTCACAGCATTACTGCATTATGAACAAATGCTTACTGTAGAACCTGTAATGCAGTTATGCCTGTTATTGTAGTCAAATATTTTCTGTAATAAAAATTACAGCACCCAATTACTGTGATACTGTGAACGCTTATGCTATATTATATTATTATATTGATGAATACACAGATACTGTATACCCATCACTTTAACTTGTGTGAACAATGCTTTACTGTGCACCCTTGTGTGAGTGTGTCAAATTATATACAAATTACATATATAAAATATATACTGCATGCCTAAAGTTTATTGTTCATATGTAAAATGTACATTAAAGGTCAATAATAAATACTAAACAGAGTCATAATCATTGCCACACAGCTCTTTATACGGAAGTGAAGCTATTTTATGCCACCTGCATCTGTATTACTCAACTTCAGTAAATACATGCCAATAGGTGTCATAAAAGAATCTCAATGCAACCAATGTAACCATTACTAGAACTTAACAATAAAATACTAAGTTAAGTATAATAGTATTAAGTATAATAAGTGTAGTAATTAACAGTCTTACCGGCAATTTCCACTGGATGCGGAACGGCTGTGGAACGGCTGTGGAACGGCTCCGGAACTTCGATGGAGTCATTAGGTTTCCATTAAAGTCAATGTGTGTATTTCCACTGACTGCGGAACGGCTGCGTCCCTACTCCGTCCCAGCTCCGGCGGTCCACAGCCCTCTGGAGCAGATACGCAGAGCTTTTAATTTTGCCGGACGCCGGAGAGCTCCGCAGCAATTCAGCACACGGCAGATAGTGCGGGACAGGACAAAATAAAAATCTGGTTAATTTTCAAAGTAAAATACACCGTGCTCACGGCGGATCATATTTCCCTGCACTACACCTTGAAAACACAGCACAGAGTTGTTTCCCCTCTACTCCTCTGGATGGAAACAAACTGTTGTTGGTTTTGTGGTTCTATTCTACGTGAATTCGCGAGATATTGTGGGTCCTTGTGACTACAGCTGTCAGTCATGGCCGCAGCCGTGCCGCAACAAATCCGGACCTGGTGGGTATTGACGGACGGCGGAGCACGCAGCGGTTCCACAGCGGAGCTGGTCTGCAGACGTTCCGCATCCAGTGGAAATCCACAGTTACAGTACATCAAAAAAGCCAACAGCTTTTGGCCTGGCTAGGGTCAGCAAGAAGCCCATTAAAGTTATTATTTTACTGAGTCATTTATAGGGTGGTTCGCTAGTAGTGGATGAAGTAAAAATCCCCCGTTAAAAATTAACAAATTGCCAAGTGACCGAAATGATAGTGAGATGATAGCCAGTAGTGATGGGCAAATTAAGCTTCATGAAGCTTCTTAAACCATTTTCTTTATTTTCCAAGCCCACTTGATGGTGCTTTCTGTTCAAAAAGGGTTGATAACACACTGAATTGCCATTCCTTGAGCCATTTTCTTTAAATCAAAAACACCATCTAGTGGGCTCAGACAGTAAAAAAAAAAAGATTTATGAAGCTATATGAAGCTTCATTTGGACATCACTAATAGACTGATACAAACAGCTGACAACAACTTATAAAAAATTAAAGTTTGATACCTTCCGCTTTCTTTCTGTTGCCGTTCTAAACTCCAGTAGATTTATGAGGACTATGGTTAACTGCTCCTCAGATCTCTGCAGGGTAAATCCAGACAGCTAGCTAGACTATCTGTCCAATCTGAGTTTTCTGTTGCACGACTAAAACTACCTTTGAATGTACGCGTTCCACCAAAACAAGTTCCTTCCTGAGGTTATTTTGCAGCGGCACTGTGGCTCTGCCTGGTGCTTAGCGCCGCCCATGACGATTGTGATTGGTTTAAAGAAATGCCAATAAACCAGAGCACATTTTTCTCCCATCCCGGAATGCTGTGTGGACTAGCCAGACCTTCCTTCGCAGCGCTGTGAAGAAGGTCTGGCAAAGCGAGATTATATATGAAGGGATTTATTAGGAGACTTTGATCATGTTCTAGTGTAAAAATTGTCATATGGAGTACTATTAAATGTTGAATATTTTTGCCTTCACAAACCCACATTCAATTGACAAACTTTGCATTGAAAGCTCATATACTTACAGATAAAAGGATCAGACGCCATATCCCTTTCAATCTTAAATGTGTCTTAGTGTATGCAATTACATGACATAAACCAGTTAATACACAGTGTAAATATTCACTCAAGCAGTAATAGAGCGGATTACTCGCCATGTTGATCTAACTACGGCTGATTGTGGTTTCGGCTGGCTCTTTCCACCCAATCACCCCGCATGACTCACCGCTGCCTAACATTTCAGCTCGTGTGAACAATCTTTGTGATTTATAGAACAAAATGTGTGACTAAAATCTACAGAATGTGAAGCATTGCTAATTTACAGCCACTTCGATTTGATGACAGGATTAACCAGCAGATTTTACAGATACGGGAAACTGAAAAACAGAGGACAGCATTCTCCAACAGAGGCAGGTCCAAGGAAACTTTATCAGGCAGGTGATGATTTGAGAGTATCAGACAGCAGAGAGCTTTTTTTTTGACCTGGTATTTCTTTTAGTTATTGCAGGATTTAGAATATTCTGATTCAGTTTGGCTAAACAAAAAGGATATTACACATTCTGCAATGCTACGGTTGGATTCATTTGGATTTGTTTACTATTTCAATTTGACAGCTATTCACTGGTGTACCCGTTGCATTTTCCAAGATCTCTCGTATGGTTTAAGTGCAATCAGCTCTGGATCCCCATGTGAAGGCTCTGGGAAGCCCTCCACGGCTCTCTGCCTGACTTGGAGTGTAGGTGGTTATCTGACTCCCCGTGTATTCACAGCCACCGCTCTCGCCTTATCAGCAGTCTGAAGCTTGCATGCTCAATCGCCTGATTTGTCAAGGGTGACTCCGAAAAGATTCTGATAGGCACTCCGCAAATCACCCAGTTGATCTAAAATATCGACCAGCCACAAAAAGTCATTACACACAATAATGGCGGGCAGGACCTTGAAGATGTGACTTAATTAGGTTTAAAATGGCTTCAAAAATGCCTTCAAATCTGCTCCCCTGGAGAGTAATGTGCTCTTGGATTTTTCTCCATGATTACAGGTGTAGAAAGTGAGGCACACTGCTACGGACAACGCTGCTGGTGATCCTAACTATAGGTGATAGCAGCAGCACAGGCAGCAGAGATGTACGGTTATACAACATCACACTACATGTTGAGTTGAAGTAAAAATTGTTAATCATAAAAAAAAAAAAAATCTAATGCTGCTATTTAACATGCTTTTCCTCAGGCATAATGCAATTTGGAGAATAATTAAATACAAACAGTTCTGCAGTCCTTGATAGAGCTGTATACATTGGTGCTATTTAAATACTATATATAATGAGGGATTTGATTGCTCTGCCTTTCGTTGTTTCTTTTATTGGCTTAGAACATTATAACTGCAGAGACTAATTCTTCATTAACCTCCAACCTAGAACTTCAAATTCATCAGTGTGGCTTTTACAATAAATACATGTGACAATGTTCCTTGTGTCTAAGTCAGGATATATTTTCTTACTCACATTGCCATTCTGTGTCTCCTCACAGAAAACCAAGATCTCCACATATGATAAGATGTGGGAGTTCATGAGCAGTCGGAAGCACTCGGTGATGGTAAAGAACATCGAAGAAGGCATTCACCGTGTGCTCACCTCAGACTACGCATTCCTCATGGAGTCCACCACCATTGAGTTTGTCACCCAGCGCAACTGCAACCTCACCCAGATTGGAGGCCTCATTGACTCTAAAGCCTACGGGGTTGGCACGCCAATGGGTATGTATGCTACAATTATAACACACCATGTTTTGCTGAGGCAAAGCATAAACTCTTATACCTGTAAAATATCTTACATGAAGTTGAAGTTGAAATGTCTTTAATGTCCCCAAGGGGCAATTTGGTTCACAACAGATAGCCAACACATACACATTCACACAAAAACACATAAAAACATGAGATACTAGATAGATAAGAGCATAAATACACATATACACTGTACGCAAAGAAATGAAAAAAAATATTTGCTGTGACATGGTCAGGGATGGCAGATGACCTATAGTTTGTTGAGAAACCCAACAGCTGATGGTACAAATGATCTCAGGTATCTGTTAGACCTGGCACGTTCCCGAAAGGTATACCTCCTTCCTGATGGTAGGAGGCAAAACTCAGAGTGTAGTGGGTGAGTGATGTTAGCCAGAATGGCCGTTGCTCTCTGCGTGGCTCTGGCCTCATACACATACCCAATGCTGTTGAGGTCAGTGCCAATTATTTTTCGACATATGTTTACAGTTTTTCCCAGTCTGTTTTTGTTGATTACACTCAAATTGCCAAACCAGCAGATCATAGCAAAGGTTAAAATCGAATTAACGAAGGATGAATAAAAAGTTTTCAGAAGTGATGTGTTAACATTAAACCCCTTCAGTTTCCTTAAAAAAAACTGGCTTTTTTTACATATATATATAGTCTGTATTGGTAAAATGGTGCCCAAGTACTTGTATTGGTTTACCACATCTACCGCTGTGCCATTAATCAAAGTTGAAGCATGGTTTTTTGATCATGCACAAAAAAAAAACATGCAAGAATTAAATCCTCCTTCCAATATCATGGATATAGAGCCACTCGGCCAGTCATGCCAAAACACTTATTTATGAACTTCAATATTCAATGGGAAATAATCTCAAAATGAAATAGCACGTGGCATAAAACACAGTGCTTACAAGCAGGAGAGAGGAGTTCACTTTGTGGCGTAAACAAAATAGCCTCTAGAGTGTTTAATCCAAACCACCATCTTTTTCCTAACCTTAGTCATTTCGGTGCCTAAACTTAACTGTCATCCCTGCATGACAACTACCATGGCCCCTAAAATACTTTTATTTTAGGTATATAATGGTTTATTGGTAAAGTAGCATTGATCCCTTTTTTGGGGGGGGATACATTTTGTCCACACCAGGGATACAAATAATTCTGCAGAGGCAGGGATATGTAGACCAGAAAGGGGGAAATTTCCCCCCCACACGCAAATCGCTCCCTGTACATATGTATTCAAAAACTACCAGCTACTCAAAGTAATTGCGTTGCAATTAGTGGCGCTGTAGCAGGCAACAACTGGATGAAGCTGTCTTTTCTTTAAATTGTTTTCCCTTTTGGCCCTTCGCAGCTGTCATGGGAGCCAAGTTCAACCACTGTTTTGCTGTGTCAATGCCTTTTGGTGTGCTGAGTCTGAACAATCTCATGAGTCCATGCATAAGCCATGTGTAGTCATTAGAGTTTAGATTCTCGCCCGAACCCGACCGAGCCCGACCCGAGGTCCGGTCGGGCTCGGGCTGTTATTTTCCGCCACATCCTCAGGCCGGGCCTGCCCAGGCGGACCCTTGATCAAGCAATTTTTTTTTTTATCCATTACCTTATTATCCTATTTGGGTGGGGAGAAAGCTATGCCATAATCAGAAATATTATAAATATATATATATAGGCTATATAAAAGTAACAAATGTGTACAAAAGTTAGGCTGCAGTTACAAAATGCAGCACGTGTCATGCAGGAGTCTCCTCCTCTCGCACGCATCACACCGGGAGCTTGAAGATGTAAAGAAAAAAAGAAAAACAGGAGAATTAACTTTGAGCAAGGGTGGAGGAAAGTCGGAGGTATGGAAGCAGTTTAAACAAGTCGTGGGCAGTGACAACAATATGTTGTTCATCATTGTTTCTTTTTTTTTTACGTTTCTTCATTCGGATCCACTTGCGATCCGTTCCATTCTAAACAAACAGCGCAGTTTATAGGCTTCGTCCTCGTTGCATTTTTCTAAACAGATTTCTGTAGTTCAAACAACTGCGAATTGTAGTTGAGAACGTCAGCGGGTCACGTATTAAAAAATTGTCGGGTTTAAATCGGGCTCGGGCTCATAATTACAGTTAATGTGTCGGGCCGGGCCGGTCTCGGACACAGCGTGCTCAGGCAGGTTCGGGCTTGATTTTTTGGGCCGATCTAAGCTCTAGTAGTCATGTGTAGTCATGTGTTTTTAATGTACTTGCATGTGTTTCAAGCTTAAAAGCATTAAAGCACTGAATGCAAAATTAGACGCAACACATTTGGTAATCTGGTTTTATGACAATTTATGTTATAGGTCAATAAATTCTAAATAATTTCCAAAATGTTTACTGCAAAGAACTATCTAAATTAGTACTAATTAAAGGGGAAATGGAATTTTCCTTGAAAGAAAAGTTCAATTTCAACCCACTAAAACATCCGTTTCATTATTAATTAATGTATTTATTGGTATGTATTTATAGCCAAACTTTTATTTTAACATATATCTTCACAGTTTTGCATCTTCAGCTGGCTGAAAGACTATCTAGGTAACGCTAGCAATTCCATGGAAATGTAGCAATTGAACACTCTCTTTTTCACTATGATCAATAAGGAATTACACAGTCCTTTGGTGGAACTTCTTGGAAATAGTTTGGATCTGTTCTAAAATTACAAAGTGTGACCAATGAGCCTGTTCTACCAAAAGTTAATGCTGTTTTGGATCTTGTGATGGAAGCGTGTAGGAAATGGTTGTACTCTGACATAGCAGTGAAAGGTAAAGGTCTTGAGGTCAGAGCTTAATGTTCTAAATGTCCGTCTTCAGTTGGATTTAGTTTCCAAATCATGGCAAGAAGATTGGGAGTTATGGTTTCAATTCATATTCCGAGATTAAAGTCGGAAATTTATGAGAAAGAAAACGTATCAGAATTGTTTGATATTAAAGTGGCACATTTCCAAGAAAAAGCTTACAAATTTACAAGAAAAACAGAGCTTTTGTTCCCCTCCTTAATGCAGTGTGCAGCATTCCAAGTGGGCCGGAAGCGTGCCAAACGCACTTTTGATCATTTTGTGGCCAGGCTTCCTTGGCGCACCTGTGGCACACTTGGGCACAGGGTGGGATCAGAGAGAAGGCATTATTATTATAGGTGGTTGCATTAGAGGCTTTGGCAATCGTGGCTTATCACATCCACTACTTTCACCCCCTTTAGTCACAGAGCTCTCTCCGTCATGACACACTGACAGTTTGGATATTCTGTAGAGAGTTTTCCTCAGAGGAAACTTATTGATGGCTGGGACTAGGCACAGAAATTATTTTTATACTTTAGTATTGCACCCGAATAATCTCTATCACATCATGTTGTTTGTAGGAGCCACATTTTTCTCCTGTATGTTTATTAGGGCTGGGTATCGTTCAAAAAATATCGATACAGTACCGATACCAAAACCGTGACTTCGATATAGGTTCCTAAACAATACTTTTTTCGATACCAGTTTTATAAAACAAAAAGAAATCACACATCACCACACAAATCTTTTTATTTATTTCTCAGTTCCTACTACGTCTCTGTGTAACGAGTTTTTCCTGCGTGTCTCTACGACGTGTAACGTTAGACAGCCAATCACAAACATTATTAGATCTTGGTAGAAGCATGCTGCATACTTATTGGCTGACGTTGATGAGATTTACTCCTTAGGTATTGAAATTGGGTATTGAACGACGAGGTATTTTTCGATACTCGATACTTTAGAGGCAATTCGGTCGGTTCTCTTAAAAGTATTGCATTCTGTACCCAGCCCTAATGTTTGTGGTCTCATTTATGTTATTCATTGATTATTATATTATGCACTGATATTGTAGGTGGTGGGCGTGTTCACCGGGGTTTGGGCGGAAGTGATATATGTTTGTTTGCTTCCCCTGTTCATCTGGTTTTTGGCCTTTGACAGAGATGGGGTGAGCCTGGGAGCGAACACTTTCTGTTGACCACACTTATTCGCATCACAAAGTCATTTTGCATTTGACAACTGCTGTACCAGTTGTATTTTACGTGTGAAGGAGTACATGATTGAAATTGGATCTTCAGCGCGTCATAGTGTTTTTCATCTATCAGTGTTTAGTCCCTCACAGCGGCTTTTGTTTTGGGTCGGCTTACAGCCGCAACATTGTTCATCACAGCCACACATTCCTGTAGGCTATGGTAATTAAAAATGTGGAGCTCTAGGCCAGCCTCGTTAAAAAAAAAAAAGAAAAGATGTTACATGCAGCCGGTTACCTGGTGTTTAGGATGGAGATACCGGGTGATAGACTGGGCAGGAATGGATGGTCCTGAGGGAGTTAATAAGATGATAAGTGGAGCAAGAAGTTTCAAGTGATTTATTGTGGAGCTGTGTGAACTGTTTTCAATGTGTCAGTCTCCAACACAATGCAGAAGAAACTGTGTAGAATAATTAATCAAAAGGCGCATATAATGTGCACGTAGCATTATAAAATGTAACCAGAAAGGAGTATCAAAAGGAGTTAATTGCCGCCCTACGTGGAATTTGCCTTGGTGATTGGTGCATACATACACAAACAAACATATTAAACATTAAATAGGAAATAAACAATGAATCCAGAAACATACACAAATATATACAAAATAGCTGTTTAGTGTAAGAGAAAGAAGGCTGAATGGGTTTAGTGCAAAATGCAAAGAAGTATATTATGTGCAATGGGCAGATGTATAGTCCAGGATGGTGGGGGGTTCAATGACAGTGGGGGGTCCGGGGGCCTTGTTGGTGAGGCTGACTGCAGAGGAGAAGAAACTTTTTATGGCGTGAGGTTTTGGCCCTTCTGGGGGAAAGGTTCAAACAGTTTGTGTCCAGGGTGAGAGGGACCAGCGGATCTGCTGTGATGGAACAGATTTAGCACTGTAAAGGAAATGTCTTCAGTAATACTAGTACAGTGGTAATGGCACCAGATAACACCAGTGTTGATTAGTGCTGTCAGTTAAACGCGTTATTAACAGAGTTAACACAAACCCATTTTAACGGCATCAATTTTAAAAAAAATGTGTTGCTGTTGCAACAACTAGTAACGTTAGAAAAACTACAACACCACACCGGATCTAGCTAGACCAGAAACAAAACAACAGGCACGCTGCATACACTTGTTTGGGCTTGCGAGCCGTTTTGTCGTTGTGAACTGAGCTATCATCACAGCACGTCCAGACTGAAATACCACTTGATGGCCAAGCACACAGCTGATGCGAATCAAATCCAGGCGACAATGGATGACTTCAGACAAGCACATTTGCACAAAGCAAGCACTTTTCCATGTTGATAAGAGCATTCAAATGAGAAAAAATAATGGGACAAAAAGAAATCAAGGGACATTTAGAATAGATAAAAATGTGTGATTAATTGCGAGTTAACTATGACATAAATGCGATTAAATATTTTAATTGTTAATCTTTTGACCGTACTAGTGTTGATAGTTACATGTTGAAAAGAAATCTTACCAGCGCCTGCAATCTATTATACAAAAACTACAGCCCAAACTTGTTTGGAGCACAATTCACAACAGTATCTCTTCAAAGTCCCCATGCTTATGATAATATGGTGATTCTTGGCTAAAATCCAGAGTATTTCCTTATTGCCTTGTGCGGTGCCAGCAGCGTCTGGTGTTGTGATGAGTTGGTTTTTTTAAAGTGCTCATATTATGCTCATTTTCAGGTTCATAATTGTATTTTGAGGTTGTACCAGAATAGGTTTATGTGGTTTAATTTTCAAAAAACACCATATCTTTGTTGTACTGAGTGAGACATCCTACTTCTGTACCATCTTTGTTGGGATTCGCACATGCGCAGTAGCTAGGTAAGGAATACATCAGCTAGCAAGCTGTTTCTCTAACTTCAGTCAGTACAAGGCAGGATTAGTTGGGAGACTTCTTCTAAACGAGGGCGCACTTTGCGTGGAATACCTGCAGAACAGGGACATGTTAGTAGTTCTTGTAGATTATGGTGAACTCGTGTGTGTTGTTGCAGTGTTTTGCCATTGAGAACGAGGGGGCTATCCGCTAGCATGCTAGCGCTAGCATGGTTTAGCCCCCTCGTTTCAGCTAGTGACGTAGAAAGCCCTGCAGATTTTGAACAGCTTACCCGGAGACTGAAGGCAGGACACATTCAGAAACTGTATCTCACTCTAAACAGCATGGATGTTTTTTTTTCAAAGCTTGTATGCGTGTGGAAGCACCAGAGACACAAAATAACACCCCAAATCCCAGAAAAAGTGATTTTTTCATAATATGGGCACTTTAAGCTACTGCAGTGTTAACTCTGTAGCTACATGCTAACGGAAGTAAAATATGTCATCTTGGCTGCCAGTGTTGTTAAGTTCTCCCCAATTCTGGGTCACATTACTCCTGAAACATTTTCTGTTAATGTAGTATTTGGTTAAGCCTTTATCTGCGATTTGTGACAGTAGAAAGTGCTGCTATATTCTATTAGTGTCCACTGCTAACTATAGTAGCTACATGCTAACGGCAGTAAAAGATGTTATCTTATATCTTATATATATATAAAGAAATCTCCTGCTATCTTTACCTGGCTGGATACTCAAACACAGGCTTTTCCGGTGTTACGCCAAAATCTGTGACCCTTCAGAATGTGTGACTGTAGAACCGGTCTTCCTGCCGTAAATCATTTTGTGACTTTGCCGGAATAATCGGACCCTGGCAAAAGCATTAATAAAAACTATATAAAAATAGTGTTCGTTTCACTGTTAGTCTCGTTAAAAGCTGTGTTAACTGTATTCTGGTGTGTTCACGCTGCAATACATCCCTGAGGGTAACCCATGTGCAGAAATACTTAGCAGGAAAAATCCTTTGGGCTATCTCTAGCAGGCAGAACGGCGTTACATAAATATAGGGATGAATAAGGAGGGTGGAACATTACAATTTGTGTGTTTGGAGGTGCAACATTTGATTACGGGGCTCAGCAGCAGATACTCATAATCCTGTTATACATGCAGTGAGAAGTACCCGCAGAATTATAACTTCACATGATGACCTGATGCAAAAGGTTGCTCCTAATAATACTTATTCACAGAGAGGGGATTGTAAAATAGTTCCTACAGTGTTTATGCTTGGCTTGTTAAAAGACATGTCCTATTATTTTAAAGGATGCTTCTGGTTTACTTACGTAGAAAATATTAGAAACATACCATAAGACATAGAAGATGAAGCTAAAGTTAAACTAATAATCTTGTTGCCAATGTATAGTATTGATTTGATACAGAATTGCTGATAGCATTCTGATACAGTCTGTAACACCTGCAGTGAAAATGTCTTTGCACATTTACTGTATTTACTTATTTCCAGATGTTTGATTGCAGTTTATACAAATCATTTCATATTGTAAACATGCTGTACAACAGATGACATGAACCTCTCCCACACTGGCCTGAATAAAGGCATCACTCAGTGGGCTGTCATTGGTCTTTATTCCGATTGTTAAAAATGTAGGTAAATGTGGGTTCAGTTGATTCTCAGTGGATGTTTTTCAGGCTTGAGTCAGAACTTTGTACAGTTATGTATCCCTTATTAATGTTCCTCCAGCCATTTAAAGGATAAGGCTTAAGTTATTCTAAATTGTTCCCATGAAAAGACCAAAACCAATAAATAAAAAATATGCAATATGTTAGTGCGTCTCTCAATACTTATTGACTTCCCTACGCTGTCTGTGGCTCTCAGCTCCAAGTAAGGCTTGGGGATATAGCCTAAAAATAAAATCAAATTTTTTTACCACTACACCAAATTTAATCGATTTATTCCCCCTTAAAAAACAAACTACAAAAGACAAAGGAATTGTTCAAATAAGTTTCATTTAAATTTTAACAATAAAATGTAATGCTTCATCCACACACTCCTGTCACAGAGCAGGAAAGCACATTGCTATCGCCAGATTAAAGTGTAACGTTAATCAGTGTACCATAGAAGCCTGGCCAAATAAGCAAGCAAGCTAACTAGCCAGCAATCTGCTAGTTAGCTCCCCTCAGACCTCTGTGCCGCGTCAGCCTTGCACAAAGCTTTAAAAAGCTGGGGATGACAGCAGGGGGGCGGGCGGGTGTCAGATCTGTGCACTGGGGAAAATACACAAACACTACAGTACGTTACTATGAACTACAGGTGCTCAGGGGGTTCCATACCATAATTACCCAAATGGATTTTCATTTTTAAACATCGTCCTAAACCATACATTCGAATTAATTCATGAAATTGATTTATCGCCCAGCTTCAGCTCCAAGCCCATTGGTTCCTACTGGGATTTTCAGCAGCAGATTAATATACATTTAGTGCTCTAGTGAGTATTTTCCAACAACAGGACACTGTATGAGTCAAAATAACCTACAGTGTGTGTGTTCATGGAATAATGAAGGAACATGTCACCCAGTGCTACAGCGTGGCTTATTGATGTCTTTTGAATGTTTTTTTGGACAATGGACCTCTATGGCACAGAGGAATAAGATCAGGCTTTGGATACACACAGTAGTAGAATCAGTGCATTGTTGGTTTGGATATTTTCATAGAATTTGTTGACAGTAATAAAATATAGAATATTACTATATTGGTCCTTTAAAAGTGGAGTAGTGTGTAGGTGTGGTGGATCAAGGTTTCATTGAAACTATTTTGATCCATGATTGTCTGCTATTTATGCAATTTACACTTAAAGGTGCCGTAGGTAGGTTTGTGAAGATCCAGGACTTAGCCAAAAAATTTGAACATTGACAACTTCTCAGTCCCTCCCCCTTTTCCGCTAAAGCCCAAAACGGTCTCCTAAGCCCCTCCCCCCACAAGGGAGAATGCGTGTGCATGAGCGGTGATTGACACGCAGTTAGCTTGCTTCATGTACTTCTACTGGAACATAGGGTCAGTTTTAGCAAATATGACAGAACGTTAGTTTTATAAGGCTTACCTACTGAACCTTTAATATCCAGTTTTAGCCCTTTTATTTCACTTCAAGGCGCTTTAAGGTTGTCAGATTTATCATGTTCCCCACTGTCTGACAGTATCACATATTGTGTATTAGCTCTTCATTGAAGCAACATTGTGTTTACAACCAGTGAAATATTCAAACTCAAGACTCCATGTTTTTATGGCTGTCCCATTCCATCAGATGGAAATACTCTGCATGTTTCAACAATTCAGCCTAACATTTGGTACTCTAAGATCACCATTAGAAGAAAAAAAAAGGAAGTTATAAAAAACCCACACATTTTGACAAGAAAACAGTCACATTTATACTGTAAAAATGATCTGAAAATTGGCAACAACCAAATATCATCAGCATCAGCCTTCAGAAATCTTTCTACGTGGAGGATAGATGATATCCAGTGGCTGTACTGACAAATCGGGGAAATGTCCTCTGGGACTGTGAGTGTTGGCAAGGTTGTTTGCTGCTGTTTGTGTATGCTCTGCTGGTCAGCCACAGAAGGTAATTTGAGTGACTGTTTTTCTGTGTGTGAAAACAGTGGAGGTAGACTATATTTGCTTTGGGTGATTGCATTTCTTGACTGATGTGCTCCTTTTGAAGGTTTGCTACAGTATGTGTGTGTGTGTGTGTGTGTGTGTGTGTGTGTGTGTGTGTGTGTGTGTGTGTGTGTGTGTGTGCGTGCGTGCGTGTGTGCGTGCGTGCGTGTGTGTGCGAGCATTTGCTTTTTGTGTGTCTGAATATATGCCTAGATGACTATATACATATATTTATATTATACATGTGTGTGCATGGGTGTATGTCACTGAAAGAAAGAAAGGAAGGGTGAGCGGAATGAAGGGAAAGTGAGAGCTCGCCTGTGGCAGCTTGTGCACCACACAGATTGTCCGTACTGAAGAAAGGAGGGGTGTTAGCATCATTACTCCCTGGTGGCCCATTCACATGCAGTCAGAACAAGGTATTTAAATTGCTAATCCTACCCTTTTAGTACCCTTTACCATATACAGCCTGTATTCCCATGTAGCAAGGCCATTTAGCATATATCTCATTGACTTGAACAGAGAGTAGGTGTCGGCCTGCATTAGTACTTGGGCCCTGATAAAGCCACAGCGCTCAGCGCTCGGCCCCTTGGTAGCTCTCTCAGCTCTGTAATGGACAGACTTAGTTTACCTCCCAGCTGTTAGTCATAGCTCATTTTAATGGTATGTTTACTACATGAAACCTCTACTGGCCACTTCTGTTAATTCTCAGGACAAAATGTACACATATGAAAGGCCGTTGTAGAGAAAAGATGGATCCTGTGTGTCAGGAGATGTTATTTTTCAGTAGTTATTTTTCTCTATATTTTTTTGTTTTGTTGAAGAGAATTACATAGATTTATTGACCACCTTTTTAAGATGAAACATCCCCTGCGTTATAATTTGCAATATTAGCATGTTGCTATGACAGAAGGTTTTCCAGGAGCCCAGAATCCATTTTAGGAAAGAAACCTTGCGTGCCTGTGACTGTGGCTCAGCAGGTAGAGAGGGTTGTTGTTAATTGCAGGGTTCCTACTGTCCACATGTTGAAGTGCCCTTGAGCAAGGAACTGAACCCCAACCTCTCTCAATGATTGGGCCAGTGCCTTGTATGGTAGCTTGCAGCTATTGGTGTGTGAGTGAGTGTGTGCAAGGGTCAATGAGACACAAATTGTAAATCACTTGGGATAAGAGCTCTATAGAAATGCAGTCCATTCTCCATTTACCTGTGATGGCAAAGTCACAACACTACGTGAAATATGCAAATTTTTGAGAGACTCCATATTTGCTATGTCTGCACCATTCCATCAATTAGAAATATTCCAGATGTCTGTTTATAATTATAAACATATTACCCCAGCAAAATGATGTACATTTGAACAATGTTTGGCTGCACAGCGTACGTTTGTAATGACGTGCCCACTGGTGGGTCAGTAGTTAAATAACCTAAATCTACATAACCCAATGACACATGCAACAGAATGCAAAAATATAAGAATTGGCATGATGGTTAGTCTGTCTCTCTATCATTTTGATATCTTAACAATTATATTGGCCAGATTATCATGACATTTGCTGTGAATATTAACATTCACCAGACGATGAAGTCTGTACAAGAAGTCAGAGAATTCCTTTCAAAATGCATGGAAAATTAGTAAAAGTCCAATAGTAAGGGAGCAGCAGTATTGCTAAATTGATATTACTGTGTGTTTATTCAATTGACAATGTCTGCATCATATTTTTATATAGGCTAGATACCTGAAAGGTTATACACATTTTAGAGGAAAACTGGTTATGTGTCCATAGTGAAATGTGGTACGGAAATGAGAAAATGGTATCAAGCCATCCCTAATTATAACTAGGGCTGGGTATCGTTCAAAAAATCAAGTCAAGTATAACTTTATTTGTTGCCAAAGGGGCAATTGGTTTCGCAGCAGTGACCACACAAGATCAATACAAATGCAACAATAAATTGCAAATATGTAAGGACAAAAAAACAAAACAAATTTAAGCATATGTAAACTTAATTCCAATTAAATTGTTTTAAAAAAACATTCAATACCGGTACCGATACCAATACCGTGACTTCGATACCGGTTCATAAGCCATACTTCTTTCGATACCAATTTTATAAAACAAAAAGAAATTCCAACATTACACATTACGGCACTAATCTTTTTATTTATTTTTCAGCTCCTACTACGTGAGCCCCGTCTCTGTGCTTAACATATAGTTTTTCCTGCGTGTCTCTACGCCGTGTAGCATTAGACAGCCAATCAGCAGCATTATTAGATCTTGGTAGAAGAATGCTGCATGCCTATTGGCTCACTGACGCTGATGCGATTTACTCCTTAGGTATTGAAATTGGGTATTGAATGACGAGGCATTTTTCGATTCTCTATACTTTAGAGGCAATTCGGTCAGTGCCTAAAAAGTATTGAATTCGGTACCCAGCCCTAATTATAACTGAACAAAAAGCAGTTAAGATAAAAAAATATATTCTCTTTTCATCATGGCAATTTCAATGTCTCGCATCTGCCCAAGCGGCAGTAGCGTGGCTGTCTGCTGGGATCCAGGCAGGGGAATGAACAGTCTCAGAGTGCGAAGCGAAGATTGGTTTTCTTCTTTTTCTCTCTTTAGGTTTATGTTTTACAGACAGCTTGCGCAGCCGCTGTCTCCTCCTCTGCCCTGACTGTAGTCTCAGGAGGCTCTGCACTATTCATCATCCTTCTTTTCTCTTTGTCTCTCTCCGTGATGAGTATCAGTCTTCATTTAGCTTCATTAGGCTGCATTAATCAAACAGGCTAAGGGGGAAGTGTATGCGCTGCTTGTCAGCAGACTGCTGTCCTTCCAGTCGTCTCTGCGGCTGCCCGATGGGCTGTTCAGCTTTGCATCATAAACAGGAAGATTCGAGAATGCATTGCTGTGAGATAGAAGATCTCCAACGTGACCTGCGGCGCTTTACCCCCCACCTCAAACCCCAACACTCAACCCCCCGCCACTTTCGCCACCTCCCGAGCACACTCTAGGATGTGTGTGATAGAGAAAGAAAGGATATTAGACATAGAGCGCACACAGAATGAAGATGCAGCAGGGACATTGATTCTCTGGAGGGCACTGCATTTAAAGACATTTACCACCATTCCCAAACTGATACAGTATATCACCTCTATTAGTGGAGACAAGAGGTCATCTGAGCGAATTATAAATACTTTATTTGATATAGGGTGCACTACATCAGAATCAGAAATGGTTTTATTGCCACAATAGGTACACTTATGTGGAATTTGCCTTGGTGAAAATTGCATACATAAACAAAAATATATTAAACATTAATATATATATATATATATATATATATATATATATATATATATATATATACATACAAAGTTGCTCTTGCTAAAGAAAAAAGGCTGAATGGGTTTAGTGCAAAATTTGCAAAGAATATATAGTATATCCAATGGGCAGATGTACATCTACAGTACATATGAAAAGCTGAAAAGACATATGTAGAGTCTTAAGCTATTAAACCCCATACTTTGGTGCTATAAAGCTTACGAACTGAGCCAAGAGCCACCTTCACCCTGAGCCTTTCCAAGCCAGCACCGCCACGGAGGAAAATGTGAGTCAATGACCCGCCCTGGGCAGACTGCGTGGACTGCCACCTGTTTGAGAAGTGACAAAATATTTTGGGGTCATTATGAAACTGTGGCGGACTGCATTTCACCACATTTGACTGTCAATGTGGTCGAAATCCTCACTGAAACTCCTGCCAATGGATCTTATGATTGTCAGATGTCTACTAGAAAAAACAGGAATGAATAGTTGAATCTTCGTATTGAATAGCCAAATCTGATTCCAATTAAAAAACTCAGATTTGGGTACAGCCCTACACTCAGCTGGTTCTGATGAAAACTGGAGTTAGAGGAGTGGATGTGGGTCTCTTCAATCAGACACTAGCCCCATTTCACACAGCCTGTTCAAGGTGGGAATGTTTTGAGATTACTGCTTAGCTCTTAACAAAAGGTACGGACACGGAATACCGGAAGCGGAGGTAGTCACAGAGCGGAATCAACGTCTGTAAAAGGGAGAGCCGGCACGGCAGGACTACATGACATACACACACACACACACACACACACACACACACACACACACACACACACACACATACATATAGACACTAGACAGTGACAAGACTGTGTTGTGTTACATGTCAAGCCTCTTTTGCTTCCAGAACGCATCATGCTATCTAAAATCACACACTGGGGCGACATTCTGCCGGATCTTCTTTGCGGCAGTATTGCAAATCTATGTGTAAAAGAGGCTACTGAAATCACATGTGGCAGCCGCCCAGATATATGGCATATGAAAAGTGGCCTTCCTACTTTCGTTAAGCTTGGATTATTTTCCACTTGTCGATTTGGGTTCTAAATAGATTCCTCTGGATTTTTAAGTCATCATGTTTTTCTTTAGTTATGTGATTTAGTTATGGAACATGACATAGCTTTACATGGAATAAAAAAGGTGCCTGTGCTCTACACCAGCAGCTTTCATAGCATGCACATATGGCATGTGAGGGCACAGAGTATGTACAAAAATCATTCTTTTGAACTACTTAAAAGTAGTCAAGAAATTGGAGAGTCAGGCTTCAGTGTATAAAGGACACACATTGATTTTTCCCTTTCTCCTAATCAAAGGTACCCTAATACCTGCGAAGCTCTGTTGAAACCTTTTGTGGACAGAGGCTTCCAGCAACCTTTTAACCAAACTAGACCACATTTTGTACTTCCAGCAGCTGCACATTTTGGCCTATTCTCGTGGCTTGTTGGAGCAGGAAACTAGCCTATTTTTCCTGACAATTAGAGTTTCCACATCATGTGTATCTACATTCATGAAAAGATATCAGTACTAGGTTATAAAGTAATAGCACTCAGTTGGACAGAAATCAAATGTGTCATGAGTACTGTCCCAATTCAAAAACTGCTTATATATACCAAATTGCATCTGTTACATTTATCTTTTAAAAAAGGTACGAGGTTATGGTAAGAGGAAACTCAAATCCAAAGCGGCTGCCTATTTATAAAACAGAATCTATGATGTTTCCAGTTTATCAAAACCCCTTGAGCAATAACATTTGAAATACACATTTATTTGCTGTTCTTTGTGTTTGTTCCATGCAAAACAAATCTTTCGATGTATTACAGAGAGCAGCACTTGGTGGGCTAAAAATACACGTCTTCAGAGTGTAAGACATTGCAGCACATTTGAATTTTCTTCATCGAAAGACAATGCATCAGGGATCGGTGTGCTATTACTCTGCTTTGATCTGGCAGATTACATCTATGTGTTTTATTCTGGTTTCAGTATGGCCTGTCACTTCACTCTGCACTCTTCCCTGAATTGAAGGATTAAGCAGCTCTTTTGTGGGCACACATGCAGCTCACAAATTAACATATTCTGTTGAGCACTGACAAGGATAACAACACATTTCTCCATCCATCAGCCAACCAGACTCAGGAGAAAAATCTCACTAGATCTTCACTCCCAGTGAGATTTGATTGATGTATATACAGTATATTGTATTAAGTTGCATATTAAACTAGGCCTAACATAACGTGTAGTGTAATCTTGTAAGTTGCCCTACAATACTAAACTGTTTACATATTTTATATCATCATGTTTAAACGTCAAACATACATGTGGAAGGCACAGTGAATCCTTAAGCTTAACTGTATCTGTGGATGGCTACCATAGTGGCTATAGTTATCGTATCGTCAATGTTGTTTTCTAATAACATGTTGGATTCATGTTAGTGTATTTTCAGCCTATTTTAATTTTGGGGGGATAGAACTTTCAAAAAGTTATTAAACAATGATTTGGCGGCCCCCCTGCAATGACTCTGAGAACCCCCTAGGGGTCACGGACCCCCTGTTGAAGATCACTGATTTACAGGATAGTTCCGGTGCAGAGCTGTGGAGGAAGGTCTGGCATTGCGAGACTATTACCACAGCAATGTGTGCAGCATCATATTTACATTCAGTTTATTTTTCCTTATGTGAGCGCATCTGATGATGAGTAATCAGTGTGAACATCAAAATTAAAGAAATGAGGACTACAAGGACATAATTAGTCAAGTCAGATTTTGAGTAAAAGCAACTTACATGAGTATTTAATTTAAGCACCTAACTTTGTGTAATTTGTGTTTGAGTGTGTCAAAACTATGATTTTTCTTTTTTTTAAATCTCCCACAGCCTCACAACACTGTGATTTGCTTAAACTGTTGTACATAATGAAAGAATAACATTTCAAGACAAAATTCTCCCTTGGTCGGTGACAGAGGACTCAATTGATCAATAAATAGTCACTCAAGGATGAAGTTGTCACATGTGTGGTTGCAGTCAACTAGATAAGTGCACACCCCACCCAACTCAAGATAATACCTATAGTACATCACAAACCAATTTACATTTAGACGAAAACCCCATGTCAAGGAGTAAAGAAAAAGAATATAAATTTAGTTTACATCCTGTATCTAGGACTGGAAAAAGGAATCAAATCTGAAATAGGAGACATTTTGAGAGCTGGCGCTTAGTAATTCATTCTCAAAAAAAAGGGGTGTTGAATGAGAATACTACATGTAGTCATACAGGGGCAAATATATAATCAAATGTAGAAAACATATAAAGATAAGATGCAAATCTTAGATGGCGTAGAGAAATCAAATTTGAATAACTGAATATTTAAACTACCTGAAAAATTGTAAAATGAATTTGTCTAAAAGCATTACGCCCTATTTCATGAATCAGTTGGTTTCTGATTTTACAACTATTCTGGACATGATTTACACTACTCGAAAAGGAAGGAAGGAGATTTTAATTGATTCTACATTTTGTAAAATAACATGTATTTGCTTGGGTGTCGGACTGGGGGGAACTTGAGTACCCAGGGCCCTCATGTGAGAAGGGCCCAAAAAGATGCTAGAAATGAATGGCTGTGGATGCGGGGAGGGGCCCGTAGAGAATGCCTTTCTACAGGGCCCAGAATTTTGTGCTACGCCCCTGATGTCCATAGTACATGAGAAGATTGCTAGCACTCTCATGTGTGTATGGTAAATATGAAGTTACAGCCAGCAGCTAGTTAGCTAGCTTAGCATAAAAACTAGAAACAGTGGGAAACAGCGAGCCTGACTCTGTCCAAATGTTTAAGTGCAATTCAAACAAAACTACATGGTTGGGTTTAGGAAAACAAAACCACTTAGTAAGGGTTAGTAAAACATTGTGGGTGGGGTTAAAATAAGCACGTTCGTAACGTAAGTAAAGTGGATAGGACAGGACACGAGCCGCAGTCTCCTGGGTGAAAGTCCTGTGTTGTTTGAAGGTGCCTTGTGGCTCGGTATCAAACGCTGTGGGCTGTGACAAAGCGTCAGGATTGGAGTTGTTTGTTTTACTAAATCATAATTTCTTTGTGTCTAATCCAAGGGAATATCAATGAAATTGGTGTTGGGTTGTTTTGATACCAAATCATGTTTTTCTTATTGTGCACTCAAGGGAATATCAATCATCTTTTGTGTTGGTTTATTCATTTTTAAATGGCCTTTTTCTGTTTTTACAAATGAACTCTTCAATATATCTAGCCAGCATTTTCCACAAAGTTCCTGTATAGTGCAGCAACACTCAGATCCTGCCAGAGCAAAAATCATTGAAAAACTGAAAAAAAGGAACTAGTACTACAAACAATAAAACATGAAGGAAATCCCTACATACTGTATGAAATATTTGATTGCTACATATAAAACCATCAAAAGAATAATTTTAAACCAGCTCATGTACCCTAAATCTGCATGACAATTCAGCACCATCTATATGATTGGATACAAGTCGTCTGGAAATGTTCCAAATATGAAACATAGGAGGTGTAAAATCTTGTTGCCTTTTTAAGTACATTTTTCTACTAGCAGGAATGTGATACTTGTTCAAGGAATAACCAAGTTAAATTAAAAAAGATCCTGGCAGAACTAAAGGCATGAGGTAGCACACAATATTAAATGAAGCTGTTCTAAAAAGATGAGTTTTGACGAACCTCTTGAGCATTAACGGATTGGTGCAGTCACAGTTGTGACTCTCATCCCAGGTATAATCTCCACAGCGCTGTGGAGTAAAGTCTGGCAACACCACATACATTCTGAGAAAGAAGAAAAAAGAACGTTCTGGGTTGTTTGCATCTTGGGCAGCGCTAAGCCACGGATGCAGAGCCGCACCCACAGAACAGCAGTTTGTACCCCGCAAAAGAAAACGCCACATCAAATATTAAATGAATTTAACTGAGCTATATAAATTGTCTGGATACATGGTTAAATGTAATTTGCTCTTACAAGTGTGTACTTAGCCCACAGCAATCCAAAACGTGCCAGTTAGAGAGCAAATGCTGTAAACACATTCTTTGTAAATCTTCACAATCATTCGCCGAAAGAACCAAGCAGGCCTGCCTTATTGCACAATCAAAATTTTCTTTGAAACTTGCCATTTTCAGTGTGTAGTTGAAGTTTGTTGTTCCAAAATCCTTTGGAAGGGATATTGAGAACAGTAACACACATAGAGCGGAAGGAGACTGACATCCTTCCGGATGTCAGGCTTTAGTTGACCAGCAAGGTCAAAGGAGGACTGACTATGGAAAGCACTTTGAATTAAATCCGTTGAGAGACAGGGAGTCAGCAGAGGTTCTTTAGGACAGGGAGCGATGTGGTCACAGGAGTGTGAGTGAGTGAGCAGGCAAGCAGCAGAGTTCTGGATGTACTAGAGTTCATTAAAGCAGCCATATTATGCTCATTTTCAGGTTCATAATTGTATTTTAAGGTTGTACCAGAATAGGTTTACATGGTTTAATTTTCAAAAAACACCATATTTGTGTTGTACTGCACCGCTCTCTCTCACTGCTGCAGATCCTCTTTTCAGCTGGTCTCTGTTTTAGCTACAGAGTGAGACCTCTTTTCTTCTTCTTCTTCTGTACTATCTTTGATTGCACTGCACATGCCCAGTAGCTCAGATGTAGATCATGTCAGCTAGCTAGCTCCATAGACAGTAAAAGAAAGGCTGTTTCTACAACTTTGGTCAGTTACAAGGCAGGATTAGCTGGGAGACTTCTAAATGAGGGCACACATGTAAGTAGTTCTTTTGTAGATTATGGTGAACTTGTGTGTGTTGTAGCAGTGCTTTGCTACTGAGAATGAGGTAGCATGCTAGCGTTAGCATGCTAACGCTACGAGCTAATGGTTGCGGTTAGCCTGCTTGTTTCAGCTTGTGACGTCACAAGCCGTGCCGATTTTGAACAGCTCACCCAGAGACTGAAGGCAGGACACATTCAGAAACTGTATCTCACTCTAAACAGCATGGGTGGATTTTTTTCAAAGTTTGTATGTGTGTGGAAGCACCAGAGACACAACATAACACCCCAAATCCCAGAAAAAGTGATTTTTTCATAATATGGGCACTTTAAGGACGTTGGTATGATGTACCATAAATAATGCTATTGGAGTAGTGGAGTCTGGATGTGATGAAGGCATGTATCAGAGTTTCAGGAGAAGAAAACGAGAGAGATGGGCATTGACTTATTGAAGAAGCATGAATAGCTCTTGACGTTTCCTGCTCTGAACCAAAGGATTGGAGCGATCATATGATACTGCCATACTTAGGCCTCGTGACTAGACAAACTTATCAGTTATTTGCAACTGAGTATAAAGGCCTATTGTGTTTATGGAGCATTCAAGTTTTACAGCCGAGGCCAGCTTCGTAATGCCATCTGATTTTTTGTATGAAAATGGTGGAGGATCTGATGGTGTGCAGTATATTTTACAACTGTAATATAAAACCCATCTAAAGGAAACACAGTTTCTCGATTTTCAACTCAGCGGGTCAGTAGGGATCAGACCCATTTCATGATCATGTCAATGTGGTTTATGACACTTGCCAAAAAACGTGGCACAGTGACAGTGCAGCACAGGTCTTGACTGTGTGACATGATGCTCATGTTCATATACAGTAGTATACATGATATTACTGAGGTCTTTCCATTTGTTTTGATCAGGCAAAGCTGGCCCAGTTTCAAGAATGCTTGTTTCTTTGTCGTAGCAAGTGATTTATGTGACACACATGTTCAACTCAGGAGCTGAAGGGGATCTATCTACTGTAGATGACAATGAATAACTAGAACCAGAGTGCGATTCACATTTGCCATCACCATGGTAATAGATGCTTTTGAAGCATGTTGGCCGGCTTGTTCTGAAATAAACAGTCACATAGCAGAAACCCTTGGGCAGAGATGAAGGACAGAAGAGATGTTAAAGAGTGTGAACACAGCCTTGTGACTGCAGCCACGCTGCCACGAGTCTGAGGGCCGCGGCTCAAAGCGCCACTTCAGTAGGGGCTGATCATTGTCACTGTTTCGGGTCTTTTGGGTCCACTACATAATACTGTTTCCAAACTGGCTCTGCATACTAACTACTAATCACAGAGATCGCTACTCCACTGGAGCTAGCCAATTGCTAATGTTTTCTCATCCAAACATGTTTCGCCCCCTGTGTTCCTCAGAGAGTTCATTCAACTTCATTCAAGTGTTTGCAATAATAGGTGTTATTAGTTTTTTTTTTTAATAATTCAAGCTGCATTGACATCCTGATTGCAGTGTATTGGCTGTACTGCAGAAGACTGGGACTGGGAGCTTTTTTTTTTTTTTTTTTTTAACAAGGCTTCACCCTTCAGGTTTAATCAGGGATCTTGACATGTGGCTGGTTTTGATCAGCAGAGCAGGGGAAGGTGCTGGAGTGCTTTACCTGAGTGGAGAAGGGAGGTAGGGGGTTCATTGAGCACTCTGCAGACATTCCACATGGGCAGACGGAAACATTTCAAGTCTTGCTTTGGGTACAATAACTTATTAAGCCAAGGTAACAGTGCACAGTGCAAACATTAGCACAGATTAACCATGGCAACTGGTTTTAATTACAATTACAGTTATAGATGTAGAATGAGCCCCACAGATGTATTTCAGGTGTATTAGTTTAATGTTGTTGGGCCTGTGGGGACAATGAAATGGTAATGCCATACATTAGCATTAATATTTTACATTGTTAAACATGTGCAATGAAATATACTGGAATGTACCGAATGCTCATTGAAATATAATGGGGTTTCAACTGAAATACACAAATACACAGCAAAGTAGAGAGTGCTTTCCAGAGGTAGGACCGAGGAGGCTTTAAAACCAAAGCATGGAATAAAAAAAGCAGCAAATCTGATCCATAAGAGTAGAAAAATAAGTTTCAACAACGGAATGAAAACATGAGTTTTTCCATCCGATTCTTTTTCGATTCGATTCTCATTTTGCTTTGTTCCATTGTTGAGAAGCAAGATGCGGGAACTTTACTTGGGTCTTGAGTAGGGTTGGGTACCGAGACCTGGTGCTAATATGGCACGACCGGTATCTACCAGTCCGAATAGCAACGCAGATTTCGGTGCCTCATTTCGGTGCCACTGATATGCCTGCGCTGCTCTCTAACGGACGTTAGAGGCAACAGAAGCATCGCTGCACGTGACGCTAGTTAACACTACACTCGACAGCAGCTAACATTAGCCTACCGTTAGCTAGTAGCTGGAGTAAACACGGTTAAAATGCTGACAGCTAAACAGTGTAAAGTGTGACTGTATTTCACTGTAGAGCAGAGATCTTCAACAGGGGGTCAGGACCACTAGGGGGTCCTCGGAGTTACTGCAGGGGGGCCACCAAATTATTAATATTTTTTAAGTTTTACATTTTTTTTAAATGTCTTAACATAAATCCAACATATTATTAGCAAATATAAATCAATCTATTTGTGAAAAATCCTCACTGATGATAGGCTAACTGACCTATAGGTAAGGTAGTCACTAAGATCAATAGATATGGTTCATCCTGAGGATTCACAGTGCCACATGTATGTTTAACATTAAAACATGATTTATAAAATCATGCCAACAATTATTTTTTTAATAGCTTAGTATTCTATGCAAGAAAGGGGTATACATGTATAAAGGCTTTAGGCCGCCCTACACGTTATTGTAGGCCCAGTTTAATATGTAACTTCATTTAATACAATATATGTAGTAGGGGGTCCCTGCTCTGTCTCTCCTTCAGTTAAGGGGTCCTTGGCTTAAAGAACGTTGAAGACCCCTGCTGTAGAGGATCCAACAGCGGGACGTTAAGCAGTGTGCAGCTGCCGTTGTTGGAAAAACAACACAGACGATGCGTTCACTTGAAACTGGTAGCCTCGCGGTGCATTCAAAGTTATTGTAAAATACCCTTTTCCAATCCGGTGGATGTTTTTGTCGTAATTGGCTCCGTTCCGTTGGCGTCCTTGCCGGGCCAGCCCCGCTCCCCCTTTGTTGTCTCAGTTCAGATTTAAAAAAAGATGTATATATAAACGTTTGTAGTGGGGAAAACAAGAAAGTCTTTCGGTCCTCTGTCTTTCGTAGTGTTTTTCACTTGAGACCCCGGTCTTTTCCACTTCCTCCAAAATAGCAATAATCCCACACACCTGTCACTCTCCAGGTTAAATCGGCACACAACCACTCCCCCCTCATGTCACATCAGTCTGACCCTGCCCATTACCTGAAAGACCAATATTAATATTGTAACACTACGTACACACTAAGCACTGAGCTATTCCTAAAAGTAGCTACGCTTCAATTACAATACGGCGATAGCCAGCCAGAACCTCCTGTATTTGGTGTGAAAGTCCGAACCATCAAAAAGAAAAAGCTTTCACAATAGAAGCGAACCGGACCATGGCTCAGTTTGATCCAGACTGATACCACCACTTTTCGTCGGACCAAGGTTTGGCTGTTTGGTCAGGGGGAGGTTTCACACCTGTAATTTTGGTTTGGATCAAACTGAGAAGTCCAAAAGTCCGGACCAAATGAGGTAGGTGTGAAAGCACCCTAAATTGCAATATATTGAGTTAACATTTATTTTACACATAATTTAGTTTATTTGTTCTCCTATTATCTGCATTCGGGAGCTGTGTCAGCCAAAACAAGACAGGTGCAGTTCCTGTGTGGCCCTCTAAAAAATGCACCACTTTTTACAGTATATATGTCAGTCACAACCCAGGTAGTCTATAGCCACGACGTTCCACTTCCAGGATTGCTCCGGTGCCGCTGGAAATTCCGCCGGATGTCCCTCTTTTTGGCCGGATACTTTCCTCTTTCTTTGTGTTGGCATTATAAACTCTGTTGGATTTATGAGGACTATGGTAAACTACTCCTCAGATCTGCAGGGTAAATCCAGACAGCTAGCTAGACTATCTGTCCAATCAGAGTTTTCTGTTGCACGACTAAAACAACTTTTGAACGTACACATGTTCCACCAAAACTAGTTCCTTCCCGAGGCTATTTTGCTGTGGCACCATAGCTCTGTCCGGCGATTGTGATTGGTTTAAAGAAATCCCAATAAACTCCCGGAATGCTGTGTGGAAAAAAACAAAAACAAGGCTAAGCCAGACAATGTCTCCAACTACAGTCTGTCAAATTAAATGCTTTTATACAATTCTGGTATTGAATTGATGCCCCTCTCTGCACTGGGAGAAACTCACATGATTTATACAGCGTTTGTTTTTAAATATCTTCTGAGAAATATTTCAGTTTAATAGAGACTCTGGAACACAAACTGTAAAAGCTGTATTGGGCAGAATAGACAAGTGTTTAGTGCCTGAATACTGGAAATCTTATCTTTAATATTATCAACAATGTATTGCTTTGCAATACTCAAAATGTTACACAGCTGGACCATGACTAGGATGAGCTTTATACATGAAGTCATTTCCAGATGCTAATGAGGCACCAATAGAAAAAGGTTGATATGACTGTGATATTAGATGAGAACATGTAAATTATTAAAAATCCTCAAGACCTGTTTGTGTAATCATTATAATATAGGTTTTTCTGACTATTGTAGGGTCGTGGAACCTAACTAATTGGTTTTTAGTTTAGATATTTGATGGGTGTTTGCCATTCAAAACTAAATTAAAACATATACTTCCCTAAACTACTCTCTACCACCAATGTGTAGCACCCACCTGGGTGATGGACAGTAGCATTACGACGCAAGACGCACACATTAACTTGGTATTATCTATACAAGTGAAGTATTTTCTCTACACCACAATTACTTTTTCACGTGTTTGGTTGATTCACTTTGGCTGATCATCAAAGACAATATTCTATAAAGGTGTCAATCTGTGTCCTCCATGCACAGATAAGGTAAAGGCACTGATTCAGTCATGTTGGTTGCTCACGCTGACCTCATGTTTTTTTTGGTCCTTTAGGCTCTCCATACAGAGATAAGATCACTATTGCCATCCTGCAGCTTCAGGAGGAAGGAAAGCTGCACATGATGAAGGAGAAGTGGTGGAGAGGAAATGGCTGTCCCGAGGAGGAAAGTAAGGAGGCCAGCGCCCTCGGGGTGCAGAACATCGGAGGGATTTTCATCGTCCTGGCCGCTGGACTTGTCCTTTCCATATTCGTAGCCGTGGGAGAGTTCCTCTACAAGTCCAAACAGAATGCACAACTTGAAAAGGTAAGAATGTCCTCTGACTTTCATCTCTGCTTTCTTACTGTATTTACAACAATGATAGCAGAATTTCTTACTATAACCACATATCCTATGAAAGGCAGTCTCATGGCAAAAATAATCTATAAATGCTAACAAAATCAAACAAAATACATGCTAAATATATGTTCTGATTTATAATTTAAAGAAATCATTTGTTTGCCAATTTGCGGAAACTCACACTATAATGACAGTGCTATATCATATGCAGTAAGATAAGGGTTGGTTTCTCTGCATTTATTCACTTAGGCCCAATGGCGACAACGAGATAAGAAACGTGAGGAATTCTGCTGTCACCATGGATCCAAGCTAGACTTTAACCACCATCTCAAATGACCTCAAGAAAAACTCCAGAAATGTTTTTTCTATTGTAATCTTAAATGATCTAAAACTTCCCCAAAACTATTGAACTGTTTTTATGATTTTTTCCTGACACTCCTGAGGGAATGGGAACACTAAGAGCAGTTTAATAAAACATTTGGAGTGCTGGCAGTAATATACAGTTGGATCACAGGCACATGTATGGCAAAGGTTTGCTCTGCTGCATGAGCCATGTCATCAATAGCCCCATCACTAACACACACCTCCCCACTTCTGCTGTCCATTTCCATTCTGCTAATAATGTAACTATTCTCACTGTTTTTATTTGTGGCATTTAGCTCATATATAGTGCTTTCTAAATCAGTGCAGTAACACAACACAAGATTGTGTTGTTTGACTAGAACTTTAGAAGCTATCACACTGACACTGAATAGTTGCTGATATAATGGCCTGCACCACCGGAGAAATACTTAGGGCAACTGTAAATACATTAAAAAAATAATGAAACAGTGAAATCTCACCAGGAATGTATAAACCTGGGTTGTCTGTGTTCAGTATGGACCCAATTCTGTCGTAAATGCTCAGTTTCACTTAGTCCAGCTCAAAACCTTGAGCCAGTTACTAACTCTTTATAGGACACTATACAAAATATATATCTTAACCCAGACTTATTCAGCTGCGAGACACATCTAAACTGCTTTACTCATTTTAACACAGGTCTGCTTTAAGCTAAATGCAGCTGTAACTGTATAAAAAATGAATTACAATACATAAGTATATCCTGTGAAATAAATAATTATGTATATAACATAGTATGTCCTTTATACGTGACATTATAAATGTATCTTTATTTATTTCCGAGTCACAAGTGGGGCATTGTACAATGAGGGATGTATTTACTTGGATGTTCTGTATGACTTAATGTGTTTGCATTAGCAGACAAAATAGCAGTTATGAATATTTTATACGCAGCAGTCCACTGCAAGATATATGCTAAAGAAGTAGAAGCACTGTAGAAGCCAGTTAGCTAAAAGCTAATAAGCTCTCCATTTATTTCCTATGACTAGCTAATGAATAAGAGAGAAAAATATTTGACACTTATATAACATGTTTAAGTTTTTTTATCACCATTGTTAGCTCAAAAGCTGACAGTGAACAGCAGGGCGCCCCAATACTGTAGACTGAACCGAAAATATATATACATTTATCATAGTGGGAGGTGGAGAAAGTTTTGTTTCTTCAGCAAAGAAAATACAAGACATTGTACATTATTGTACATTAGGAAAGAACATTTTTAAATGAAAAAAAAAAGTTTTGCCTTATTTTTCAGTCAAACATGTTTTAGTTTTAATATTCAGATGTAATTTTTGATATAAATTCAGTTGTTATGTAGATATAGCATACTGGGATAATATTTGAACTATCAGTTTGAACATAACTTCATGCCTAATATACACACGTTGTATAGTGTGTAGTATGTGGTAAACCAGTGTAAATACTGCACATAAATGAAATGATGGCCACAGTCATTCATATATGCTACTTAGACCATTTTGTAAAACTTAATGAAAATGAATTCAGAACATTTTAGAAAGCTGTTTCAATATCTTGTAAGGTCACATTGTCAGAATTGTGTACTGATTAAGTTGACATCATCTAGTTGAAAATATGTTCTAAAATCTTTGAGGGCGATTACCAAATGAACAATTATTATTATCCAATACTTTAAGTGATGAAAGAGAGCCAAGACCCTTTAACCCAGTCCTCTGCCCGTGTTGTTTTGCCTTAAAAGTAATAGGCTGTCATGGGAGGAAATTAATTCCATTTTCTGGAGCTATACAGTACTTATCCTGGAAGAGTTAGTAACAACTTCCTTCAACATTTGATTGTATTGATTGTACAGTGTTTTAGCTTCACCCAGTGACCCTGTATTGATGAGTCAGACACTCCTGTTGTGTTATTCTTTTAAGTGAATACACTCAGAACACTCAAATATGTTGGCATGCACATTTGAACGCACACACACATATAGTGTAAGCACACTTACACACCCCAAGGCTGTGCCGGTAAATCAATGGGTTGAAAGCACAGCAGTGAAGAAATAACGCATAATACCAGGGTTACTAATGTTACTTTATCACAGTAATGTTTACCTGCTAAAATGTGTCCATGACTTGCTGTCAACAAGTGACCATGAACAAGCAAACATCTCTTGGAAGAAAAGTTCATTTAAAGCAGCTTTTGTTTTGCTGCTTCTACTAGTGCAAGTATTTGCCTCAACACATAAAAGCTAATCGTTGCTAATGGTTAGTGTTATTGTTGGGGGAAAATCTAAATTTCAATCGCAACACAAGTCCCTTTGCTGTGAAATTGGTATTCTTTTGAAGTTAGTGGTGAAACAAAACTTCAGATCCTAGTAGAAGTAACAACAAAGGGTATGCACATGATGTCACTGTTTGCGTGATGACATTGCATAAATGGTACAAAGATGTTGCGTAATTAACTACACAACTAGATTCAGAATGAATTAAGAGAAGAGGCTAAATAGAAAATTGGTAAAATGTAGCAGGCCAATCCAAGGCATAACATCAACAAATTAAACAGATTTCTGATGTAGTACAACCAAAATACTGTTACAAACCTGCCCACTGACACCCACAATATCAGTTAAAGTTCTCATAATTGTATCTACTTTTAAAGGTGCTCTAAGCAATGTCACACATTTTTTAGGCTACAACATTTTTTGTCACATACAGCAAACATCTCCTCACTATCGGCTAGCTGCCTGTCCCCTGAACACACTGTAAAAAAAACACAATCTCTGTAGACAGCCCAGGCTCCACAAATGGCAACAAAAACAAACTGTGCCAACCTGCACCACCAAACAAAACAAACAGCGTTCCAGCCAATAACCGACAAGAAGGATTTGGGGGTAGGGGTTGGGGCGTTAGTGCGTGGAAGCACGGGAGGGAGGGAGAGGGGATGGGATGAGGAGGAGGGAGGGGCGAGCTAGCCTCGTTTTGTTTGAAAATACTTCGAAAGTCAACAGGAAGTGCCGTCACCCAACATTGCTTAGAGCACCTTTAAGTAGGATGTTGCATACATGTCATGTACCCTTGGCATTAAGGCTGCCAGGAGGACTTTTTTAAATGTCCTATTCTATGTAGTATGTAGCATAGACCATTACCACACACCACAGCATTTATAGATTAAGATAATTTGCAATGCCCGTCCCTACATAGATTGGCCTTTGGATTACATTAGATTATGTGCCCCTTGTAATAAGGCTGTCTGGGGTAAATTAGTTGGTGCTCAGCCTTACTACCGGAGGTAATGTACCCTGGGCAATAAGGCTACATTATGTGGTGCTCCAAGGGTAGGCTACATAATATACCCCTGATAACCTTATTGGCTTGGGTAGTAAATGTGGGAGCACCATATAATGTACAGCATGTACCACTGGTAGCCTTATTGGCTGGGGTAGGACGCATGGGTATGATCTTGCATAATGTGGGCAATAAAGCTACCAAGGGTATATTATGTACCCTTAGCAGCCTTATTGCCTGGAGCAGTGGTTTTCCATTTCAAGGACCCCTAAACTGACAAAAATTAGAAAGGGACACCCATTTGATAAGATTTTGTCCCAGGGTCCCCCATCTGATAGGATTTTTGCTTTTAGATGTTTTATTACAGAAAGTGTATGAAACCCATACCCAAAATAGTCATACATTCTATCATTACTTATGGATGGAATTGTAGTGAACTAAAGTATCCCCTGAAACTACCTCAAGGACCCCTGGGGGTCCCCGGACGCCACTTTGGGAACCACTGGCCTGGAGTACATTATGTGTACATGGGACCCACATAATATACCCCTGGCAATAAGGCATCCAGTGGTATATAAGGTGCTGCTCCCTTATTGTCAGAGGTAATAAACCCCTAGTAACCCAGCTGAACATTATATGGTGCTCCAGGTGTACATTACAGTACCCTGTGTAGCCTTATTGCCTGGGGTACATTACATTAGTGTAGTATCTTAGATAGTTATTCTAGTCCCCATTATTCATTAAAAACACCATATATAGCAAACTTGCAACTTGATATGTGTACTACTATTGGTATTTTCTCAGGTTGGTGCAGGCAATGATGTTAGCAATCAGTGTTCCAAATCAAAATTATTACTGGGATGATGTATTAATGTTCTCATAAACACTGCACTTTTTACATTCAGATATAATTTGAGTTGTCCAACAAGTAATCACTTTAGACATCTGAATTCAGTGTGCTTTTTTCAGAAAGTTCAGTCTATCACACATTTAGAATTCAAATAAGACATTCTTGCTACGTTTCCCCAGCCTTAATAGAAGGTTTGTATATCTAACAATGTAATGAGTAACAGGTTATAATGGAGCATATACATTTAAATATGTTATACACAGTGTGAGTGTGAGCTTCACAACAGCACTGCTCCACCACAACATTAATTCCCAAACAAGGTTATGCATCAATTCGGAACAATTACCTTGTTACGATATGATCGTAACAAGGTAAATAAGAACAGACAGAATGATTAGTCCCAACAGGCACCTTGCAAGCAAAACAGAACAGAACAGAGTCTGACATACTCATACTCAAGGTTTCTCTATTCAAATGATAACATACCACCCTATGTTAAACCTCGTATTGACAACTAATTTCTTGCACACTTGTTTAATGCACAAATGCCACTATTGCCGCATGTTATACACTCTGCTATGTGGACATGCCCTGGATTGGAGTGTGCAATAATTGACACGCTGTCACTCGTTTGCTTTGGATTACACACAGTGATTCACTTAGTATGTAGACAAAATATGATCACTAGACTAGAATAAAATAGGGTTTGACTAATATTGGTTTTGAAGGCTGTTTAGAAGCTGCCTATAGCTAGTATGTGCTGATATTCATTAACTTATTTTTCGGCTGAAAGCGCTTCTGAAACAGTATTTAGATCAGGGGTGTCAAACTCATTTTAGTTCAAGGGCCACATACTCCTAATTTGATCTCAATTGGGCCAGACCAGTAAACCACTCCAGAAAGATCAGAAACTTTATCTGCCACAGAGATTCTTGTCAGCTTGATGTTGTTTCTATGACAGCGTTCTAACGCCGTTGTATGAAAAAAAATAATGTTACGGACCCGGGAGAGAGGGGTAACATTCCGAGAAAAAACTCTAAGATTAAAGTCGTACATTAACTGTAAAAATAACTTGGATATTCTCTGAGATTAAAGTGGTAAATTTGGAATTGAAATGAATTACTTCTCTGCCATTTTCACACTTTGCAAAGTCATCCAGTGGGCCTGATTGGACCCTTCGGTGGACCGGTTCTGGCCCACGGGCCATATGTTTGACACCCCTGATTTGGACCATCATGGAGCTCCAAAGCTCTCCACTGAAACCCAGACGACTTAAATAGTTTGAAGTGGGTTATCAGCTGTTTGAAGGAAGCTCAATATCTGATTTCTTAATTTCTGACTCTGTTCGTGGTCTATTTAGTCCACAATCTTGTTCACTTTGATGTAGTCAATAACAAAGCCTGCTGTTCTGCTCGTAGAGCCTACCTAGCCCACAGGGCATAATATGATGCATTGCAGCTTCTGTTCTCAATGTTGTACCCTCAAGAACAGCCCAGCTTAAAGACAGGCTGATTTGGCTGTCAATGATGACCTTAGTAGGCAAACACAATAGGACTTGAGGACTGGTTTACATGTCACATCCACTGAAATCTGCATCTCTTGCCTATACATACAATATGTCTCTGTGGTGGAGACATATAGTTTTTTTTTTAACGTCCATTGTCAACAGTTAGGCATATTGAAATAATTTCTTCCTACAATATCGGCACATGCCGTTGGTTGGTTAAGATAGAGACATATTTTGGATTTGGCAAATAAACCATGGTACAGGTATAGCTAAGGATAGGCAATGAACGTACTTGTTGAGGTTAGGGAGAGGTTATGATTACAGTTTTCAAATAGCAGACACTAACTGTTGGATTGTGACAGGACAGGAATTCGGTGTCCACAACCCCAATGTCCATATCGGTAGTTTGTGTTTGGTTACATAAAGGGCACACTGCTTCCTGCATTGGCACTGAATGTTGGCACAGGACTTTAATCCAGCAGAATTGCCCAATACAAACATAATTCTAATTTCAAAACCTTTGACTGATTACAATTGGTGCCCAATCAATATGAGCATCCATTATCAAAAGCAATGCCATAGCCACCTTTTGCAACTGCAGTATAACAGCTAACAAATAATTGTTGCCATGCTGGCCATATAAAAATTAAAAACTTAATTTAGGCAAACGCTCAGTACTAACCAGCCCTCTTGTTTGTGTTGGCATTGGTGGTGTAGTGGTTGTGAATTTTGTAAGCAACCTAGGCTACCAAAGCATGGCCCAATGATATATACATACAATAGCAAGTGTTGTAGACATTAAAGGGGAACCACACCTAAATTAAGAATTCCAATATTTTACTTTTATGGGCTAGGAAAGTGCAATCAATATTTGTGAACATAAGCTATTTTCTCTTTCAAAACCAGAAACCAGAGAAGTTAGTCTTAAACTTGTGATGTCATTAAGTGTAAAGTCTGGAGCCGCTCCATAGCCAATGAATGGGAGACTCATTTTGTGGACCCTCAGAATGTTTTTCTTTTCTTTTTTTTATACCCAAATGAGCTTTATTCCATTGTAGTGTTCTCATGTCTGAAACAGAAAATGTACCCATACACTCAGAACATTCCTCTGGGGGCCCTCGGTGTCATCTATAACATCTTTCCCAATGCATTGTCTATGGAGCAGTTCCAGACTATACTTGATGACATCCCAAAATTTGAATTTTAGCACTCCAGTGTTTGGATATGGGAGGGACCTTTTCATGTTTAATAATATTTTTGGACTGTCTCAGACCATAGGAAAAACATGTATGAGTTCTGAAAATAAGCGTAGTACACCTGAAAGACATGACCACTATTACTTAATCATAAAATAAAAGTGGAAATTGACAAAGTGTTCCTTTAAGATAGAGGAAACCGAACACCTTTTTAGCATAAGGGGAAACTCTTGGAATGCATTTATAACAGAGCTGTCAAAATTAAAGCGATAATGATTTAACGCAAATTCCTTTTTAACACCACTCATTTTTTTGACGCGCGATTAACGCACACGTGTTCTGTTATTTGGGCACCGGGCCGTACCGCAGTTTTGGGAAATCAGGAAGCGATGCAGCATTAATGTTGTACTTCCATGCATTGTGGATGGCCAGCAGAAAACGTAAGGTGCCCTGTGATAACATCCAGGGCATCCAGCCATCCGCCGTCTGGCTCGCCACGGTGGAGTGAAGCACATCTCCGGTCTGATCTACGAGGAGACCCGCAGTGTGCTGAAGGTGTTCCTGGAGAACGTGATCCGTGATGCTGTCACCAACACGCCATGAGGAAGATGGTGACCACCATCTATGTGGTGTACGCTCTGAAGAGGCAGGCCCGCACCCTGTACGGCTTCGGAGGTTAAACCTGATCCTGAATCACAAATTGAAGGCTCTTTTAAGAGCCACACACTTACTTCCCGTTCTGAGTAACAGGCTTTTTTACTTACATTTTTAACTAAATTAATTATCATTAAAAAGCAGCTCAAAGCCCTTTTCAAAAAAAAGAAACAAACCTCCTTGAGCAGAAATGTACTTTCGATGTGAATTGAGTGACCACCGGAGTACGTCGAGTCTCATATACCACTTACCATTACCATTAAAAACTTGAAAAATGTCCCTTTAAAGTACATTTAAAACAGATACAAAATGTCCGATTAATTTGTGATTAATCGCGAGTCAACTATAGACAATCATACGATTAATCGCAATTAAATATTGTAATCGATTGACAGCCCTAATTTATATATGTATCAGAAAACATAACAGCATAATGTGCAGAAAAAGAAAAACTTGCATTCCACCCTTTGTAGACCCTTTTTTGTACAGTTCTGTTTTAGAAGTAACTTTAATCATAATGGTGGCTTAAGACTCAGACTGACATGTAATATGAAATATGACATATTAGATAAAGGCAGATACTTGAATAAATGTAGTCCAAATATTGGTTTAAAAAAATGAAGATTCACTATAATGTGTAGCTTGTGCATTCCACTCCAACACTAATTAGTATCAGGCTAATCTGTGAAAATCAACCATATATTTTGTTTCATTGCTCCAGGCTTCTAATATAATTGAATACCACCTACTTTTACAATATGGGGTTGTTTTCTCACCATGATGCTGAAAGTGTCAAGTTGAAAAATGTGGTGCTAAGCATCTCTTTGTTGTGTTTCACATGCTTGACAGTGCACACCCTGCAATTTGCATTTTATAATTACTTCTGTAACATTAGAAAGGAGCAAAAATAGCAGATAGTCATTTATATAAATGGATGAGCCATACACCATACAATAGAGTAACTGCTAATAGTTTTTCTAAAGGTTTAATAGACATGTTAATGCCATAAATATGTGTTTTTGAGACTACTGCATTTACTAAACAGATTGTAATGCCACAAGATGAGAGCATTGTTAGGAGAAAACATACACTTGTTAAACATTTTAATAAAAAATATTAATAAACATTTGATAACTTTACAAACGATAGACCTCTGAAGGCTTGTCATTGTGATTCATCTATCGACACTATGAGACTTTCCTTTCCATGTCTCAAGTGTGTTCCCTTAGCATTATTTCAGTACCTTCTATCATCACTGCTACATGGCGACTTGTTCACTTTAAAAGAGCTCTCCATACCTTTGGGAAATACGCTTGTTTACTTCCAGAAGATAGATCACTTTTATTGCTGTGCACCCACTACAGAAGTAGCTCTGGGAACTGTTTAGCTTAGTACAAAGACTGGAAACAGCAGAAAAAAACGTTAGCTCTCATCAAAAGTGAGATGGGGAGATGGGTTTTTAGTAGACAGGGATATTCTGCATAATGATGAAACTCATAACAGAAAGTGCAGTTCTGCAAAACTCCAAGACACACTTTAAAAATAAAGGTGTCTGCCTGGACATCACTTAAATAATTTGCTATATTGTCAATATAGTGTACGTTAAGTTTAAACTTATATTCTTGGGAGTCCAAGGACAAGCACAAAAGGCAACATTACACTCAGGGGAAAATTCACAAAAGGATTGCACAGCCTCTAAACCTGCACAAATTAGACCATGTACATCTCAAAGTACCCGCAAAGAGTAAAATGCACCCCTAACTGTGCTGCCAAGCAAAAATCGCCTCGGTTCTCCTGTGCTATTTGAATATTAAATTAGGTAGTGTGCATACATCTGGTGCAAAATTATCCCCTTTCTATGCAAATAAGCCTTGTTGCAAAAAACAGTCCAATTTACCAAGATCAGTGCTAACAGCCACACACAGTTACAGTCAAATTATTAGCGTCTTCAGAGAGTTGGTGGTAATGAAGCGCATTCATAAGGGGTGTCCTCCGCTTTAAGTCATGCAATCTTCTTTCACAGTCTGAAGGGGAACACCAACAGCACTGGCAGACTGGGATATTAAATACCTCTGTCATGTTTAAATTCCTTGCCTGAATCATACCAATGATATAGGCCTATGCAGAGTGCAAATCAGAAAAACTCAATGTTCAAAAACTGCATTGACAATACAATCAGTTCAATAACTAACTCTTACAACTGTTGAATTAATTTGGCAATGGTAAATGTTTTGAAGAGCAGATATGAAAACGGCCATCTTAAACTACTTGGTAAATACTGTAAACCTCAGAGCAACCACAGAAATCAAACACATTCTCACTCTTCCATCGTGTAATATACAGACGCTTGGTTATGTGCATTCAGCGTTTGTTATTCATGCTAAAAGTCTCCTTTAGCGTCGGGGCTTGACGTCACTTTTGACACTCTGGGTCGGGACGTACTGACTGACATGCGGCACAAGAACGGGACAGTTAGGTTTAGGAAAAGATTGTGGGTGGGGTTACAAAATGTCCGTTTCAGTGACACGCGGTACAAGAACGGGACACAAACCCCGGTCTCCTGGGTGAAAGTCCTGTGTCGTTTGACCCATCCACCAAACCAACCAACCTCCATACGGCGCATTTCGGTCTTTCATACCACTCGCTACCGTTGTCGCTCTTATCACTATGTCATCTTACAGCGCAGCGGTCGAGCTGCTGCTCTGCCTGGCACGTTCCACATCGTATCTGACGCTGAGAGCCACTGATCAAGCGTCCGTATTTTACGAGTTGGGAGTGAAAACGCGTTGAATGTATTCATATGGGAGAGGAGGGAGATAGAAAAGAAAGGGAGCATATGAAGTGCCAGACTACAACAACCCAGCTGCAAACAAACACTTGGTTTTCACTGAGACCATAGTTAGACATAAGAGAGATAAAACATTTCTCACTAGCATTGACCATGGACATTGTAGAGCCCTTGGGATGGTCCGTCTTGTCCTGCTAGCAGACCATCACAACTCAGAAAATGTCAGTTTAAATTTTCAAGGAGGTATTACAAAATGAAATGATAAACTGACCATATATATTTTAAATCTAATCAGTTAATCTCTCACCTTAGAAAAAAAACAAGCTAGTCACCCATACTGTAAATGCAGGAGTCATCTGGTTTGGGTCTGGGTTATTGGGTTCTCCAAAACTAACTTCTACAACTATAATAATATCTCATTTGCTATTTTTGAAGGTTTGAATTAAACAAGATACAACATGCAAAGACAACAGCGTGACTTTTAAAAGGTGCTTAGCTAGCCGTTTCCTCCTGTAAGCTTAAAATACTTCCTGGAACTCTATGTATGAAATCAATATCAATCTTATCAACTGACTGTGGGTAAGATGGCAAACAAGAGGATTTCTAAATATGTTTTTCTTTTATGTGTATAGTCTAGTCTAGTGTACAATAAGTGCCTAATGTTGCTTTTAAAGTTTTGATTATGAGTTTTGGATAGATGGAAATATTAACCTCTGCTCTGCTCTCATAATGCCTGGTTGAAAGGAAGAGCAAAAAAAGAGAGTGTGTTAGTTTTTTTTTCCTCCAAAGAAGATGTAAGTGTATGTTTAAATAGTCTTCAGATAATTATTCCTGCTAATTTAACCTAAGTTAAATCTTTCAGAAATCACATTTTGAACTCCATCATTTTCAACTGAATCACATGCCTCATAGACTTCCAATGGAGCATTTCTTTGTCATCTCCATTATAGTCTGTCAGATTTCCATGATTACCATGGTTGTCCCCTTCCTTCCTTCCTTCCTCCCTTTCCTCTTTCGCCTCCTGCTCCTTTCTCTCTCTCTCTCTCTCTCTCTCCCCACCCAACCCCCCCCCACAGCTCCTCCTCCGCTTCCTTCTCCCACTCCTCCTCCTCCCGCTCCTCCTCCTCCTGCTGCTTTTTCCTCTCTTCCTGCCTGCTGCTGAGGCTGCCGCAGACTAACCTGGCTCTCGGGGTGCAGGGACCACCAGCGGTGTGTGAGGAACCCATCTCATCAACCCAGCACACACACACACACACACACACACACACACACACACTCACACACTTGCATGCATATGGATGCCCACACCTGTGCACACGTAGAGATCTCTGTGCTCAAAAGGAAAAGTCTAATGATTTAGGTGGTTGGTCTCAGCTACATGGTGGTTTGGAGTTTTCTCACTCTACAAAGATTTCTCAGAGGAAGAGCTGCTTTTAAGGTAGAAACAGATTTAGTGGTTACCTCCTGGAATCTGTAGCTGTGTTCAATATCAGCAACCACCTGATATATTTCATAACAATGGTTTTAACATGGGGCTGTCCAATTCCAATACCCTGAATGCAGCCTTCTTTGCCAGATTTAGAAGACTATCTGTGTATCTATCGTCAGACAAGAATGTCAGTATCGAACGATTCTGCAAAGCCCTAGATCACGTTCATTGCCGCATTTTTTATTTTTAACAAATGCGAGAAGAAAAATAAATAAATAATATCTGCACAAGGCAGCTACAGTATGGTTAATATTAGGGAAAGATCATGGTAACGGCTTATAAAAAGGTGGAAGTTAATTACACGGCCATCCACCACCCCGACCTCCACACTAGAGCTACAACTAACTGTTGATCAATCTGTGGCTAATTTCTCAATAAATCGATTAGTTGTTTGGTCTATAAAATGTCAGAAAATGGTGAAAAATGTCAAACAGTGTTTTTCAAAGCCCAAGACGACGACCTCAAATGTTGTTTGGTCTACAACTCAAAGATATTCAGTTTACTGTCACAGAGGAGAGAAGAAACTAGAACATATTTACATTTAAAGACCCCATATAATGCTCATTTTCAGGTTCATAATTGTATTTAGAGGTTTATGTTATGTGGTTTAATTTTCAAAAAACACCATATTTTTGTTGTATTGCACATTGCTGCAGCTCCTCTTTTCACCCTGTGTGTTGAGCTCTCTGTTTTAGCTACAGAGTGAGACATCACACTTCTGTTCCATCTTTGTTGGGAGTTGCACATGCGCAGTACCAAGGTAAGGACTACTAGCCAGTCAGAAGCAGAGTATGAGGGCGTGCCACGCTAGCAGCTAGGTGAGCATTATAACGTGTTACAAAGTGATGCGCGTTTGTCATGGAAGTAAAGGCTGGACTACAATAGAGCTGTTTGGAGCAGTTTGCGAACAGTGTGGCACTTACCATCTTCCAGAGAAAACAATGTTCACAAACTGCTCCAAACAGCTCTATTGTAGTCCAGCCTTTACTTCCGTGACAAACGTGCATGACTTTGTAACACACGTTATAATGCTCTCCTAGCTGCTAGTGTGGCACGCCCTTAAACCAAGCTACTTAGAGCGGAGGCCTGAAGAGTTCAGATAGTTGTATTCCCATGTCCAGGAGAATTTAAATGTTACTTATGAAAGACTCATTTGTTAACATTTAAACAACTTACCACTCTGAAACATCTTGCTCCAGTCTAGGTTGCAAAGCCAGGTTGTTCTGCCTGTGTTTGGGGATTAGACTTGGGTTCAAACGTGTACGGCTGAGCCAAAGCCATAGGTTACCGGGTGAAGCGGGTTTGTTTTGGATCACACTAGCTTGCTTGTCAGGCCCCGCCCTACTCTGCTTCTGACTGGCTAGTAGTCTGTACCTTGTACCTTGTTTAATCAATGATCAAAATAGTTGGCAATTAATTAATAGTTGATTAATAGTTGAATAATAGTAATAGATAATGGATAATGACAACTAATCAACTAATCGATTAATCAATGCAGCTCTACTACACACCTTTACTTTCAGCCTCACTACATAAAGGACAGACACTTCCTGAACTGGTACTGGATGTTGGAATTGTATGTAAGTCGTGAGGTGCACAATCGTCGTCGATACTGGGCTGCATTATTCATGGTATATGGTTGACCAGTGACCAATGACAGGTCATATGATGTGATTTAAACATTGTCAGCCATTCAATGACAACTTCCGTGTGGTACATTCGGCAACGTATGACTGTATGAGTCGACAACAACAGGCCGAACACAACACAGATTTAAGTCTCTGTGAATCTCCTGTAGACACATTTGGGCAGGCATTTGCAGTTAGCCGAGCCCCTGAAGGCCACATCGTCTGTTTGGAAATCACATGAATAAGCACATCTCTCTTACACATGAATTCCATTCTTGAATACACATTAATCTCTTTTGAGCCTTTTGACAGATTCTGAAAGTATTCGTGGGATGACAGGTTCATAGTCAGTGTGTCTGAATAATGGAATACATATACTGTTGTATTGATTTTCTTACGTCTGATATTTCTGGACGAAAATAATGGACTTGGAGGGCAAAGGCATTTAGTGTGGACGTGGTCTAGATCTCTCAAGGTTTTTTCAGTTGTTGAATCCTTCGCTCATTGACATACACACAAAAATATGCATGCAGGTGGACATGTACACAGACATCGAATTTCACAGTTCATCCATCGAGCAAAATGCAGATTGCACTGCATCGAATGTGGATGACAACTCAGAGGAGCCCACAGATTAGACAAACCCTCAAAGCAGCAAATCATTTACTGCCTACCGGGGGCCAGAGACGCAGAGTAAACTGAGGATCAAGGCTGATTTATGCTTCTGCGTCGAATCGACGGCATACCCCCGCAGACCCCTCTGCATCGCCGCAAACCCACCTCCGAGCCCTCCGCCGTAGCTCGACGTGCACCTCCAAAAATGTGGAACTTTGCGTCGAGGCGACGCAGACTGCAAGGACTGTGATCGGTCAACTCGTCCTGTGTGTTGATAGTCGGTGTTTCAAGCAGCCTACTGTGGGGAGTAGCAACATTCTAGTTCACTGACATAAGCTTTGCGAATAAAGTCAGACATATTTTGGTTACATTGACGGGGTTATCCGTTTGTAAAGTGTGAAATTAGCACTTCGTCAGCCAGCAGTACTTTGTGGACAGTTGTACTAAAGTTTGCTTGCTAACATAACATAAACTGGCTGACAGACACCTCGCAAATAACCTCAGACTTATCATCCCTAGCGTTATGGTGGTGAAATGCACCGTGATGCAAAGCAACCCCGACACAGAACTCTGAAAGGGTCATGACACCGTAGGAGCGGCGGCGTAGCTACGGCGTGGAGTTGACGCAGAAGCATAAAACAGCCGTTACAGCGCAGCCGTGCCCCATCCCATCTGCATCACATCTTCACATCTGTTCCCTCTCCATTCAAGCTAAACGGAGCCCATTAGTTCACTCTCACAGGTGAGGGACCTTTATATTTTGGACCTAGACAGGGCTGAATAATAGGCCAACAGTGTTCATTTTAAATTGACACTATTCCAGATTACTATTAACCTGCTTTACAAGGGTGTACCTTTGGTTTGAGAAGGGGGGGGTGGGACTAGAGTGCGGAGGGGGTTGCATTTTTCTGTCCGAGCCCGGCCCGCGTCCAACAGAGCAGTAACCGAGCCCAGCCCGAGCCCGACACAGTTAAAATCAAATTTTTTTCTCATACTAATGACACATGTACGTTTGTTTGAATTAATAAGCTATTTAATTTAAAATGTGCAATGCCTTATCGCCCTGATGTGACCGAGCCAGACCCGAACCCGAACATCATTTCTAAATATCTGTCCGAACCCGGCCCAGCCCGGCTCAGTTCGGGTATCCTTCCTCTAGGTGGGACACAAAACAGGGGGTCCTTTGCCAGAAAAAAATGTTTTCGATTTGAATCCCATTTTCTGCATTTCTACATACATTTAGGGACTATGGTGGACAAAATCCAAAAAATTATTAAGTTGATCATAATGATATATTCTGCCAGAAAGAATAGTACTAATCTATGTATGAGAAAAAGATGTCTTACTTTCTTTACTGTTTTATTATAGGGGCGATCGCCAAGACTTGACAGAATCATTTTATAGTAAAAAATGTTCACAATTTGAAAGTGGATGACTGTATCATGATACACAGTCTTATTGATCATTCATTTGTATTAGATCAGGCCAGTGTAAATAATGGCATGGACTAAATGCACCCTTTTCCTTCGATGTCTGCTCTCAGCATTAGATTTACGACCTTTCCATTCTCCTCAAAGCGGGCAGGCCCCTTCCTCTGAGTGATCCCCCATTGCTGCGCCTGATTGTTGAGCGTCATAAAAACTCTGTAATCCAATGACCCTAAGCAGCCGCCATCAATCCAGCATGCCAGCAGCAGGCAGCCATGATGGCAATGTGTCCCCTGAGTGCGAGCAGAGTGGGCCCAGTGTTTCCCAAAGCCTGGAGCTACATGGCTTTTACTTGTGAAAACCCTGCCGTGCCATTTCATTTAAAGCGGGATTGGGGGAATCAATAGTTGTAAAAAGGTGGCATATTTCATGGTGGCTTAGAAAATCAGCAGGTACACGGTGATATATTTTTGTAGTCATTTATTATGTTAGCTGCAGGTGTAACATATAACTGCTATTGTGGTTTCCAAGTTTATATCATAGTGGGTAAATATTTAGTGGAGTGTGTGCATTATTTTTACTTAACTGCACAGTTCTGAATTACCATCTGCATCACTGTTATTATGTGCAATATATTTAAACTAAATGCTACATACACACTTTTTGCAGGGGCACATATTACATGATTCCAAATTTCATTTTGGACATTTATTTATTTATTACGCTACTTTTGTGAACCCAACACTTTTGTAAACTCATTTCAAGCACCCAAAACAATTGAGTTTAGGTTTGTTTTCACAAGAGATTTGACAAAATTTTAAGCAAACATCAACAACTTCTCAGCTTTAGGGCCAAATTATCTCTTTAGACATTGCCCTGGAAAAAACTTCAGCCTCACTATACAGAAAGCTGTGTTTGTTCTGAACGTTTTGATATGAAACACATGGGTATCATGTTATATGCAAATGTCCTTAAAATGTGAATTTAAAACAAAATGTTAAAATGCCCTTATACCCCAGAGGGTTAATGTAAACTTTTCATACAGAACTTACACTACTTGAAGTTAAAGCAGCAGCCTTACAAAGCTAATTGAGAAACCTTAAATATAATAATGGTGGGTTGTTGTGTTTTTTGCTATGCCATAAGCTATGCCTAAATGTAGTATCAGCAAAACCTAAATGCAAAAAGTTCAAACTGGTGAAATGTAGCATAAGGAATGCATGCAACTACAATGATGCAATCATTTGCATTTAGCCAAATAGGTTGAGAAAGTTTGTGAAATGCTGGTCCAAAACAACTACATGTGTCCATATTCAGCTGCATTTTCACCATTGTTTTATCCATGAATGGCATTATCAATGGTCACTGAGTAAGATTAATAGTAAGGATAGGGCTGGCTTTTAGGTTAGTGCCTGAATTAGCCTCTGAGTGATTATAATACACACTGGGATAACTCACACCCAATCACATTCACTGTGTCTCCTTCCCATTTGTATGCAAATATAACATGGACAGTATACACAGGGTCACAGCGCTAATGATGGCTTACAAATACAACTGAACACTGTGCGTCACAATAAATTCCTTTTAACTGGGAGCACACACACAGTGGCTCTACATGTAGCGTCTCCAGGAGCAGGACTGTTCCATTCCCAGCTGCTAGTGTTGTTTCACGCAGTATTCGCAGATGCCACAGTAGCTTATGAGAAAAGAGGAGAAAATGTAAAGGAGCAGCAGTTTAATTGGGCATGCATGCAGCGACAAGGAATTTCAGTCTGATGAGATACAATGTGCATCCATAAGTGATGATATTCTATTGGCCTGTAAAACCCACCGTGCTCACTGAGATTGTTTTTATGCACATGTGGAGATGCTTGTAGGGTTTGTGTATGTGCATGGATTTTGTTCTACACAGTACTCTATGACTGAGATTCAGCTTGTGTCTTGTGTTTGTGAATCACTCTACCACAAAGCACACTGAGTATGTTTACATGCACACTACAGTAATATTCCACTATTATTCAGAATATGACAATATACCGAATTTGATACAGGCCATGTAAACAGCATATTCCGTTTGGATATTCTAAATAAGGCCTTTTTCCAAATTTAGCATTTTCTGATTAAGACATGTGGGATATGCCGGTATTATTAAGGTTTTAGAAGCATTCTTTGGACAGGTATATAGCGCATTCGGAATATGTGTCTAAATTACTGTTTTTGCTGCAGTTTCTGACCAGTTTACGGGCTCCTGCCTATTTGCGGCTTGTGGTAGATATGCATGCCCAAAAGAAAAGAAGGAGAAACAAAGCTACTTTCAAACATTATGAAAGACTTGTATATCAGTAGGATTTTGGATATGCACAAACATCGCAACGCTGACTTTTTCAAGAAGGTGGTTGAGGGAATAAAAGAGAGATGCTGGGTTCGCATGGTCGAACAAGTCCACCACTGGTGGAAAACTTAAAAATCCTATTTTGCACTGCTGCATGTAAACGGGAATATTATTGGAATATCCACTTTCAATAACCACATAAACAGCCCGGAATATTAAAACCGGAATATTATGCACATATAACGTAGTCACTGTTCCTGCTTACCCAGGTTAATTGAAAAACTCGTTGTTACATCCACATGTTCAGCCAATGCTGTCATTTCATTCATCACTATTTTAAAAGGGACAACATTTAAAGAAAAACACTGCTTCTAAAGAATAGTCTGTGTGGTTAGGCGGTCTTGTTGATTCCCCAGCTTTCTGAAGTCCAGTGGCAAGAGATAAACTATTTCAGTATTACAGCAACTGTAGTCTATTACTCATCCATCATGTGAGTGAGAATGTTGTCACAATGACAGCCGCTGGTTGTGTTTCACTTCTTTTTCCGATTTAGAACCTACACGGAGCAGTGGGGCTTGTATACAGCCAGCCAACGATAAACAACACTGGCTCGGCCACGTCATCCTCCCCAGCTCCACCCTCTCGTCAAAAATCGTCACATCCGGTTGCAAAAAACCAAGATGGCGATGCCTGTATCGCCAAACTCAAGGCTTCTAAACAGCAGTTAAAAGAACCAATGGGTGACGTCACGGATGCTATGTCAGCTATATTTACAGTCTATGCTTTGACTAAGTGTTCTAGCTGACTTACCTTAACTGCCTTAAACATACTGTAGAAAGAAGGAATTTTACAATTGTTAGCAGTTGGTGTTCAAAAATGTCATTGAACGTAACCCAGGGTTTTGCAAAATCACCCAATATCAATGTTCTTGTCTGGTTGTGGAAAGTCCTTTAAATGCACCAGCCTTTAGGAGCCACACTTCAGTCAGCATTTGCACAGGTTTTACTAAAGCTAGACACTGGCAAGCAAAATCTGTAAAATGTAACAATGACAGCAACACAAACTATCTAAAGACAACCTTGTCTCCAAAAAAAAAATGTTTGTATACTGCTAGAAACATAATGCCTGCCAGATGTTATGTTTTTTTAAATAAATTATAAAAAAAAGGCTTTTTAATGACTATCTGCAAAGTTGCCAAATATTCATTCTGTACACTTGTGGCGAATGAAACATGATTAACATTTTTTATATATAATATGAAGGCATTTTAGACAGGTGACAGAAGAGTGATGGGTATGACATGTAACGAAGGTCCCCGGCTGGACATTTCAGTTAATGTCCAGCCTCAGCCACCAGGGCACCCTATGACATTTCAACCTTATGTTTAGGCCACTCAAAGCTCTTGGTTAATCTTAAGTAAAGATCATTG